>NW_027529596.1:4169593-4169803 GCF_008692635.1 Crocuta crocuta
CCCAACTCACCGAAGAGGCTGCCGCTAAACCCGTCCCACACGCAGCCCACGGTGTCCCAGACCCAGCCGTTCCTCAGGCAGGACACGAAGGTAAAGGTGACCCCGAAGAGGGACACCAGCAGGTCGCTGAGGCTGATGTTGACGAGCAAGAGGCGGGTGGGAGAGCGGAGCCGCGGGAACCGGTAGTAGACGACGAGCACCAGCAGGTGG
>NW_027529596.1:4172449-4246159 GCF_008692635.1 Crocuta crocuta
CATGGTTGCAACCCCGCCGTCTCCCTTTGGCGCGTCTTCCGCTCCGCTCGCACCTGGGGCACCACACCCTCCGTCCAGGCACCTGAACCCCTGCCCCCGCTTGCCCCGCAGTAGTGGACGGTGCTGGGCGAGCGGGGAGGAGCTCCGCACCCCGTCTCCCTGCGCCCGGCTTGAAAGCGTCCCACCCGTGCACCCATTCGCTCGCTCACCTGTGCATCCGCTCGGTTATAAACGCTGGTGCGCGCCTGCGCCTACCACAGCTAAGGAGGGGGTGGTGAGAGCCGCCCATCGCGGGTTTCTCGTCTTCCCAAGCAGCTGCAGTAACCCCCTGCCTGCCCACGGCACACACTCCTCGCACACACGTGAGTGAGCTCCCAGCACCAGCCTTGTCTTCCCTGTGCTGTTCGGAGCCCCGCCAAGGCCCCTCACTGGCCGTGACCGCCCAGACGGTGCCCTCGAAGCTTCAACCTAAATCTAGCTGGTGTAGACAGGTAGGTGCTATATTTAGAACAAATTTTCCACTTGGCCTTTTCCCCAGTAGCGATGAAAATATAGTACAAGTCAAATATAGGTTGTGAACGTGAGCACAGTCTGCAAGGGCTGCACCGCTGTCCCTGCACAGCCCCTAACAAGGCCCAGCCCAGTGTGGAAGGGCAGAGGAATTGTCTTCTGTGAGGGTGTTTACCCCTTCCACCCCTGTTCAGAACACCAGCAGAGAATGACCAGCTGCACTGAACTAAGTTCCCTGGAAATAGAGAATCAAATAGGGCGCGGTCATCTCTCCACCCTGGTGCATTGGGCAGTAGCTGGGGGGGAAGGGAGGGGTTCTGCCCTGGAAACCTGTATTTGTCTTTAAACATTCCAATCTGGATTTGTCGTCTCTGAGGCTATTAACCCATCCACACCTTTAGAATTCATTTCATTTTCTATTTTAGATGTATGCAAACATTTAACAAGTTCTATATGTTTAATGTTCACTGTGTTTTCATCGCACTGCTTGCCTAGCCTACAGTAAGTTCTCACTAAATATTAGTTGAATGACTAAAGAAGGACTCACTACATGTTTTTTGTAAAGCATTCATTCATTCATTGGTGCTGAGTTCATGCCCTCACAAATTCTGGTAGTGTTGAGATAGACAACAACCAAGTAAGTACATGTGTAGTGTGTACATGCTCATATGTGCCATAAAGAAAAAATAAGGCAGAGAAAGGGTATGGGGAGAGAGGGAAAAAGGTCATTGTACCTACAGTACAAATGGTTCTGTAGGCATAGAGAACATGTACTGGGTTGGGATTGTTCTTAGCATTTTGGAGGAAAAACAAGGAAACCAATGTGGCTGGAGCAGAAGGAGAATTAAGAAATGAGGGCAGAAACATGGGTGAGCAGTGATTGGGCGGATCACACAGGGCTGTGGCCATTTTAATAAAAGGACTTTGGCTTTTACTCTCATAAAGTCCAGGGCAACATATATGGAAGAAGAAGAATACCAAGCAAGGAAAAAGAAGAGCAAGAAGTTTTTGGTAAATGTGTACGAATTTTGATAGAGTCATTATTATAATACTATTAACAGTAAAAGATATTGTACTCAACAGAAGCAGACCCTAATACCACGAATATGATTTATATTGTAAAAAATGATATTTTTTTATTTTCAGAAGTATGTTATGATAGGAGATGGCAAAGTACTACAACTGAAAAAGCAAGTGCAGTCCTGGCATAAGGAAAAGGAAAGTCTGTCCAACAAATGGTGGTAAGAAACCACCTGGATGTCCAAATGCAAAAAAAAAAAGTTGTACCTTTCTCTTACAGCATATGGAAACATTGACTCAAAAAGGAAGAAACAGCTAAACTTAGGAACTAAAACTACAGAACCCTTAGAAGAAAACATAGGAGAAAGGTCTTCATTGCATTGGTTTTGGCAATGATTTCTTCACAATGGCACCAAAGGCATAGGCAATATAAGAAAAAATAGATAAGTAAACTTCAACAAAATTTAAATTTTTTGTGTATCAAAGGACACTGGAGAGAGTGAAATGATATTCCATAAAATATTTGCAAATCATAGATCTGTGAAGAATTAATATACAGAATATAAAAGGAATTCCTACAACTCAACAATAACAATGACAACAAACCCAAGAAACCCAATTCAAAATGGGCAGAGGACTCGAATAGACATTCCTACAAAGATATCGTGTTCAACAGAAGCATGGCCAACAAGCACATGAAAAGATGCTCAGTATCATTAGTCATTATGGAAATGCAAATAAAACCCACAGTGAAATATCACTTTACACCTGCTAGGATAGTTATTCTCAAAATGTAAAACTAAAAACTAAAAAAAAAAAAAAAAAAAAAAAGGAAAATAATAAGTGTTGACAAGAATGCGGAGAAACTGTAACCCTGGTGTGCTGCTGCTAAGAATCTAAGATGGTGCAGCTACTATGCAAACAGTGTGGCAGCTCCTCAAAAAGTTAGAATTATCATATGATCCAGCAATTCCATATATATGTATATATATATATACACACACACACACATCCACAAGAATTGAAGGCAGGGACTTGACTAGATATTTGTACACCGATGTTCATAACAGCCAAAATGTGGAAATAACACACATGTCCATCACCAGACAAATGGATAAACCAAATGGGGCATACAACTGAATACTTTCCATCTGTAGAAAGGAATGCATTTCTAGTATATTAAAACATGGATAAACGTTGAAAACATTATGCGAAGTGAAATAAACCAGACACAGAAGGACCAGTATTGTATGATCCCACTTCCTTGAGCTACCTAGAATAGGAAGATCCATCGAGGCGGAAACCAGAATAGTGGTTGCTATGGGGTGGGAGCTGAGGGGGGAGGCACTGAGAGCGGTTAAGATCACAGAGCTTCAGTTTCCGATGATGCAAAAGTTCTGAAATGGACAGTGGTAGTCGTTGCATAATACTGTGAATGTACTTCATGCCATTAAATTGTACACTTTTACGGTATGTATATTTTCACAATAAAAGAGCAGATGCAAATTGTGCCTGTGTCTCTCAGTAGGTACAGGAAACAGATGCAGCCACCTTATTGAGTAAGCTGGACTTGGCAGGTGTAAGCAGAAAATAACTTTACTCTCTCTCATTACTGATTTCAAATGTCTCTCTGCACCTGTTCTATAACTGCCTTTGGATGATATTTTATGAGGTTCCATAGCCTGTCTGGTCAATTTCAATTAATATAAAGTCGTGAACATTGTGATACTGAAATGTTAAAATTTATGAAAAACTCACTTGTCCATCCTCCCAAACAGAGCCTGCATCAGGCTGGAGAACTTCAGGGGGTGGGTGTGGAGGAGGTAACAAGTTTAGCTTCTCCCATTTCCTGAATCTGCTACCTTTAGATGCTACCCTGGGACCCCCCGGGGATTTCAAGCAAAAATCTTCCTTGATTGGTAAAGTTGTCATCTGATGTTGGCACACTCAGATTGTAGCAGATTTTTCATTTTCTAGGGTGATTTGTGGGTTCTTTTGGGGACCTGAGGTCACGGAGATATTTCTCTCACAAGTCTCTTGACAGAGGTATTGCCTTTGTCAGCTGTCTGCTTGCATCTCCCACTAGGACCCCGGTTAGGACCCCGAGACCCTGCAGGCAATCTTCTCCAGTAGGGGTCCTCTCAAAACGCATGCATTCTAGTGACGGCAAATTCTGGTTGTGGACTGTTGTGGAGAACTGGCCAGCCGCTGTTTCTCCCCTCTGGTGCCCACTGGGTAGAAAGAAACTGAGAACAGTCACGGCCCTTTGACTACTCTGAAAATTCCAAAGAAATGCTAACTAGCACTCTCTTCAGTCACCTAAGAAACTACCTTCTCTTCAGTAGTTTGAAGGTGAGAATAAGCTACTACCTGCAGAACTGGCTTCCTAGTGTCTCTGTGCATCTTTCTGCATGGACTGTGCAGCCCTGTCCTGTAGAAAGAGGGAGCTCTTCAGTTATATTGTGGGGCCCCTTCCAAGGCATCAAGGGGTCTATTTTAATATCTTCCTACACTGGAGCACTAAATCATCCCTATAATATAATCAATCCTATAAAGGATTCTAAGCAAATCCTCTATAAAGTGCCAGGGGGCAGTGAGGGGGAATGGATACCTGTTCTATCTGCTATTCTTGCATGGGATCACTGATAATCTTCAGCCTTCTGCATCATGCACATGTCATAGGAGAGGGGACTTCTACACTTGCACGATCAAGTAAATTTCCAAGGACTGGGATGCATGCTTCCCTGCTCTCTCTAATCCTGGTCCCTGGTGAGAAACAGAGAGCCTTTACAGATGTATCTTGCCAAATACATCTGCACCTTTTCCTGCCTTACGAAACATCATTTAGTGAATGAAATTGAATTTAAAAAGAGAATCTGGCATGGCTTCAGTTCTGAATATCAGTTCTCCTAGTGCATCTAGCTCCTCAGATGTGTAGGAATCAGCTTAATGTATAAACTGTGTGCCTGTCCACATTCCCCTTCCTTAATGCATACATTTAAACAAATGCATACATTTCAAATGAAATCTCATTTAGAACCTTGCCCTTAAAAGCAGAGTTTGAATGACCAAGGACTTAGGAAACTTTAAACATTCAGCTTCTTAACAAAAATGGTTAGCGAAGTTATGGTTTATGTATAATCAAAATAAGAATAAATCAATGGGGGCGCCTGGGTGGCTTAGTCGGTTAAGCGTCCGACTTTCGCTTAGGCCATGATCTCGCGGTTCGTGGGTTCGAACCCACACAGCGTCGGGCTGTGTGCTGACTGCCAGCTCAGAGCCTGGAGCCTGTTTCAGTCTGTGTCTCCCTCTCCCTGACCCTCCCCTGCTCACGCTGTCTCTCTCTCTCTCCTAGAAATAAATAAAAATATTTAAAAAAAAAAAGAATAAATCAATGAAGTAATCACTCCTTAGGGTGAAATGAGTATTCTCAGCTGATGCCTGTGGAAGGACACAGGGAGGACATGATACCAGCTACCAGGTACTGCTAAGAATCTAGGTCATGCTTACTGGGGCTTTTCAGAATAAAAAGATGACGCAAGAGCAGATGATCTGTCTGTCTATCTATCTATCATCTATCTATATCTATCTAGCTCTCTCTCTGTATAGAGATCTCCACACCAGTAACCATTGTAGTGAAAATTTCATACACTTGGCAGAGAAAGAACATTTATAAGCTTCCTAAATTGTGTGTGTGTGTGTGTGTGTGTGTGTGTGTGTGTCTGTAAGGGGCAGGGGATAAAAACAAGCCATGTACAAAGAATCAGGAATAGAATAGCTTATGATTAGCCACAGAAGCAGATCCAAAAAGACTTCTTGTAATAACATGAAAGACAAAAAGACAGTGGGATAAAACCTTCAGGATATTAAATGAAAGGGATTTCCAACCTAGAATTCTATACCTAACCCAATATCAATCAAATGCAAGAGAAGATTAAGAATATTTTCAAACATGCAATGTATATCAAAAATGTATCTTCCAGGAACTATTTCTGGATGTAAGCCACCAAAATGAGGGAATAACCCATGGAAAGGAAGGGCATAGATACAGGAGAGCAGATAAGGGCATTTCCAAAATGATGGCAAAGGTGGATAACAGTATGACAGCTATGCCCTGACACATAGATGGCATTAGTCCAGGCTGCAGGAATGTGACCTAAGAGATAGGCACGCAAAGGAGTGACATCAGGATGCCTTCTCTTGTATCACCTTTTTATACTAGCCCAAGGACACCATTTCACCTTGTAAATAGACTTTATTTTTTCAGTTTATTTATTTTTAGTAATCAGTACACCCAACATGGGGCTCAAACTCACGATCCTAATATCAAGCATCACCTGCTCTTCCAACTGAGACAGCAAGGCACCCCTTTAGAACAACTGTTGATTTACAGAAAAACAGAAGATAGCGCAAGCAGTTCCCACAGACTTTCTCACTCAGTTTCTCTCCTCATTAACATCTTATACTAGTTTATTTGTTACAACTAAGGAACCAGTATTGATACTCGCTAATAACTAAAGCCCACAGCTTAGTCAGATTGCTTTTGTTTTTACCTAATGTCTTTTTGTGTTCCAGGATCCCAGTCAGGATGCCACATCACACTGAGTAATCAAATCTCCTTAGGCTTCTCTCAGCTGGGATAGTTTCTCAGACATTCCACATTTCCCATGACCTTGATAGTTTGAGAGGTACTGGTCGAGGTTCATTTTGTTTTGTTGTCTTGAAATATAGTTGACAATGTTGTATGAGTTTCAGGTGTACAACATGGTGACCCGACATTACTCCATGTTCATTATGATAAGTGTAGCTACCATCGTTACCATCCTGTATCATTACAGTATTATTGACTATATTCCCTATGCTGCATTCAACTGATAACATCCTGAAGAACTTTCCTCTAAATCAAAAGTTACCCCTTCCCCATTCCTGCCACACTTTATTATTTCCACTGAAGGTTGATGCATAAAGGAAGAAGAAACTTCTTTATTCCCTAGGACCTCTAAAAATATCTTTATTTGGGACAGAAATGACAAAAACTGAAATACACCTTCATCTTGAGAACTTTGTGGTTCCATATCCAGTGCAGCTATGAGAATGAGTGGCGAGATGACTCCACAGCATCTTGAGGGAGGCAGATGGTTTGAGGTAGGAGGAGATCTGGGAGAGGGAAAGTAATGCCCAGTTTCCTTCGCTGACCTCTGCCTATTTGACTTCCCTCCAGGCAGTGTGCACACACACACACACACACACACATACACACACACACACAGTGTGCAGGGAAGGAAAGCTCAATGCCCTCCTTATGGAGGAAGGGGAGGTAACAGAGATATTATGATGCAATGAGGGTCATTTGAAGGACACTGGTAACATTATGAGGTCAGGATATTACTGAAATGTTTGCCTATGTGAACTGCATTACATTAAATCAGGGCCCCTCCCTGCTAATGTCCTAGTGATGAGTCTGACTCCTCCCCACAGTATGGGATTTTGAGACTGAAGGAATGAGACCTGGGACAGAAACTGAGACAGCAGGGAAGGTACCTGTACCAACGGGAAGGTTTTCCAAGCTGGCAAATCTGTGCTATTTATTTCTGCACAGAAATAAATAACCCTACGTCCCTATGGATACCAGGGAGGGAAAGCATTTAAACACTGCACTTCAGGTTAGCAATTTCAAGACAGCCTTGAAGGGGTTTGAAAAATTGATTGAACGTGTAGCAGCCCAGAAAAGAGACGAAAGAGCAGGCCTGTTTATCCAAAAACAAGGTAAGATCAGTGATTATAGGGCAACCCAACTGGGTCTGTGGATTAGAACTGTCAAATGTTTTAGGCCATCGAAGAGAAGCAATGTTGCTTAATGGCAAAGACATTGAATGGGAGGTCTGAGTTCTGACTCTGTCTCTAAATAGCTAAGTGGTCCTGGGGAAGCTTTGTTCATTTCCTTGAACCTAAATTTGAGACATCAAAAGTAAAATTAAGGGGTTTCACTAAGTGGCAGCTAAGCATTCTTTCATGGGATCTACCTCTTCTTTTTTTCTTTCATAGTTTATTGTCAAGTTGGTTTCCATATAACACCCAGTGCTCAACCCAAAAAGTGCCCTCCTCCATGCCCATCACTCCCCTTCCCCTCTAGCCCACCCCCATCACCCCTCAGTTTGTTTGTTCTCAGCATTCAAGAGTCTCTCATGGTTTGCCTCCCTCCCTCTCCCCAACTATTTTTCCCCTTCCCCTCCCCCATCACCCTCTGTTAAGTTTCTCCTGATCCACTTATAAGTGAAAACATATGGTATCTGTCTTTCTCTGCCTGACTTATTTCGTACAGCATAATACCCTCAAGTTCCATCCACGCTGCTACAAATGGCCAGATTTCATTCTTTCTCATTGCCATGTAGTATTCCATCGTATAGATAAACCACATCTTCTTGATCCATTTGTCAGTTGATGGACATTTAGGCTCTTTCCATGATTTGGCTATTGTTGAAAGTGCTGCTATGAACATTGGGGTATGTGTGCCCCTATGCATCAGCACTCATGTAACATGGGATCTTCCTTGATATCTTGCTGTTTGACCTGGGACTCCCAGTAGTGCGTTGTGACAATTTGCAAGCCATGGAAGTCGCTCTGTGACCTCTTAAGGGTGTCATGGGACCATAAAGACTTTCATAAGCAAGGCAAAGTTTTTTTTGAAACTTTGGTTCACTGCCTGGGCCTCCCCTTATGCCTCTAGGCTGGAATGATTTGGAGCACACCAAGGTAAGAAGAATGAGGTAGGCAGTGGTCTGCCAGGATTATTAACAGCAGAAATACCAACACAGAATGGAAAGTACACCACCATGGTCAGGACTCAAGGGGACAACTTTAGGGCATTGAGGACAGCAGTGACAAATAAGGCTTAACAGCAGAGTAAAAGATTAATGGAAACATTCCTGCTGTTACAAGGAAAGGCCCAGAGCCCATACACCTGCAAATGGGTCAGCATGGCCAGCCTCTTAATGTGCCAAGCTGGACAGCCACAAATGACTGAAGTTGTTGACTTTCCATGTTCAAACACAAAACTTGTATTATTTGAATTGTGCTTAAGAATTTGTAAATCACCTTAACAAATATAATTTAATTGATTCTTATGACAAATATTACTATTATTGCAGTCACCCTCATTTTATTTGTTAAAGGATGGGAAGTACATGATCTGCCCAAGTCACTCAACCTCCATGTGTTAGAACTAAGACTCAGAGCTTCTAGATGTACTGTTTAGATGATTGTGAACTTGGCTGGGCTTTCTAAACCTGTTGACAAAACTTTTATTTTTTATGTATTAAAAAATTTTTCCCCAGTATGTTTACCGGTCTCTGAGCCCTTACCACTTTTACTGAATCCTCTCTGGATCTTGCCTCCCCTTGGCTGGATTCCACCATAAGAAACAACAAGACCAGAAGACAAGAATTCTCTCAAACTCCCTTTCCTCCACTTCCGAGTTTCCCATTTCTTCCATCCTTCCTCCTCTTGAAGACTATCACTCTACTGCAACAACTTCAAAATCCCCTATTTGGCTTTGTTCTCTCAAACTAAAAATTTACCCAAACGTCCAGACCTTGACATTCTTTTCCCTGTAAGCTGCCACTGTATGCCTTTCCTTTGCTTCTGCACTAAATTTCTCCACAGTGTCACCACTTAATTTTCAATCTATTCAAGTCTGACTTCTCTCATCACTTTGCTGAAAATGCTCTTACCAAGCTATTTCATCACCTAATACAGCTGCCAAATTCAATCAATTGTTTTCATTTTCCAGTTCACTTGGCTATTTCACTGCAACAGCAGCTTGCTGCTTTTGCTTCCAGAAACTGTCTCCTTCTCTGTGTGTCATCACACCTCTCTCTTTATCCCCTTTCTCATTCTTTCTTTGCCTCGTTTTTATTTTGAGCCTTGCCCGTGTTCTCTATCAACATTAAAGCACAGACCCCATCTATCTACTCTCCTAAGACAGATATCTTGCTATATAACCTTTGACTATTTCATCATGGTATCTCACTCTTGGGTTATTTCAATAGCCTTTCAATATAATAATCTTCTTGCCAAGTGTTATTCCTTTTTTAAAAAAAATATTTTTTAGAGAGAGAGAGAGAATGAGTGGGAGAGAGTGGCAGATGGGGAAAGAGAAAATCTTAATCAAGCCCATGCTCAGCTTGAGCCCAATGCGAGGCTCGATCCCACCACCCTGGGATCATGACTTGAGTCAAAATCAAGTCCCGGATGCTCAACTGACTGAGCGACCCAGGTGTTCCAAGAGTTATTCCTTTAATTTTTTTTTTAACTACCACATTGCTAGCTTATTAACTCAGCTCTAAAGTCTATTTATGCTAACTTCACACTTGAAGCTATTTCCAGCCATGTCTCAATCTACCTTTCCAACCTCAGCTGCTGGAACTTCCTTTCATAAACTTTCAGTCCCAGTATGAAGTTTTCAGCACCCACAAGCGGCTCATACACTTATGTCTCTAATTTTACATGTATCATCCCCCAAGTGTAGAGTGCCTTTCCTTCTTCTTTTCTGTGTGTGTGTGTGTGTGTGTGTTTGTCTGTCTGTCTGTCTGTCTGTCTATAACCTTTTCTCATCTTTCAAGATCCAAATCAAATGTCATCTCTTTGTAAGAACTTTCCCCTGGCCAAGCCATCCTTAGCACACTGTTAACTTGCCATCTCAAGGAATATCCCTGCTGAAATGAGTGTCTTCCTCCCCCTCTCTCCCATAGCACTTGAACTGTGAGTGCTTGGAAGGCTTTATAACCCTGGAGCTAGCCCAGAGTCCTGTGTCCAGGAAGTACTCCTGACATGTGTGCTAAGCAAAGAAGTTAATCTTGCTTTCACTTAGAGCTTGCAATCACAAAGCTACATTGAAAAACTTCCTTCCTTTATAGTATATATGTATATGTGTATGCATACATATATATACATACATGTATATATATACACACAGAAGGAATATATTTTAATAGGTATATAGTGAATATATCTTATAGAATATTATACTATAATATGCTACAGTATAATTTATAATATATAGATATAGATATACAATATAGATTTGATAAAAACTAAGTACAGATAAATTTCCTTCTATGAGAGAGGGACTGACCTGAAAGACTGAGAAAGGAGAAATATAATCTCTTCATCAGACTTCTAATACTAGCATACATTCATATTCACTCATAAATATTGGAAAATAGGGTTTATTTCTCACTATAGGCAAGAAGCTAAGAATTAGAGAGAATGTTTTTAATGTAACAGTGTCTACCTCAAAAATGATGTCAAAGAATTCACCCAAGAAATTTTCTGTGTAATATTGCTGTTCAATTTTCTTGTCAGTTACCTGACAGAATTAAAATCATCCTAGGAAAGGAAAGTTTCATCATGCTCATCCAGTGGCATTTACAGTGAGACTCATTTACAGGGAGACACATCATACTCACAATGGTGTGAATTTGAAGGAGCTAAATTGTTTTAATATCTCATAGGTATTTTACATTTAATATGACCAAGAGAGAATGCTTTATTTTCACCCCAAGACTCATGGTCCTTCCTCAGTTGCTTCTGTTTTGGTAAATAGCACCAATAACTGCTGAGTTTTAAAGCCAGAAGTGTGAGTGTCATTCTAGGACAAGATTTCTCAACTTTGGGACTATCCTGGTGCCTCATGGGATAGATAGCAGCATCTCTGGCCTCTACCTACTAGATGACACAGCACTTCCATTCCTAACTGTGACAGTGAAAATTGTCTGCAGATGACATTGCCAATATCCCCGTGGGAGACGGAGGGCAAATCCTCCCCTGGATGAGACCCACTGCTCTGGAATCCTGATAGTTCTTCACTCCCCCACTCCTGCTCCCAACAGCTTCCAATCCATCACAAGTCTTTGCCATTCTATTTCCAACTATATCTTGCCATCTCCAGTGCTACCTCTCACTATATATCGCTTATCATCCAATTGAGGAAACTTTCAAGAGTGAAAGGTGTTGTTATTAATAACTAAGTTGAGAAGATCAGTATAAATGAGACTTTTCAAGACAGCCCAGGACGTACATCGGCTTCTGCATCGCTCTGGCCAAGGCTCTACCACCTGAATCACAAACGAGTGCCCAGCCCTTGCTGGGTTTATAGCTGTCATTCTTATCTTCTCACAGCAGCCAGTGTGCTTTGAGAAAAATTTAATGCAATACATTACCATCATGCTTACCCTCATGCTTAGAATAAAACACAAACTGCTGACTCCAGCTTGACCCCTCTTGGTGATCTCACCTCACAGTGCTTTCCCTGTGCTCACTATACTCCGTACCCACAGACCTTCTCAGAACATGCCAAACTCTCTCCAGCTTCAGAGTCTTTGCTGGTTGGCCTCTGCCTAAAATGCCCTTATCTGGCTTTGCACCTGGATGAATTCTTTTTGCTTATTAGGTCTTAGCTTAATTGTTTTTACCTGTGTCCTTAGAGAGGCTTTCTTGCCTGCCACCACTGATAGATAAAGAACTCTCTCGGGGCACCTAGGTGGCTCAGTTGGTTAACTGTCCGACTTCGGCTCAGGTCATGATCTCACGGTTCGTGGGTTCGANTGGTTTCCTTCTTATCACTCAGCTCACTCTATACCTAATAACGTTTACTTCGCTCCTAAGGTATGATGTACATGTGCTGGAGCCCATAGAACACACTAATCTTAAGTATATGGCACAGTAAATTTGGACATTGGTGAATATACCTGCAGCTGCCAACCATATCCAGACAAAGAACATTTCTAGCATCCCTGAGAGTTCCCTCATCACCTCTCATATTAGATACCACTAATCTAATGTCTAGCTCTAGTAATTAGTCTTGCCCTTCACAATCTGTAAATGCTTTATTTGCTAGTTTACTTGTTGATTTGCTGTGTCTCCCACTAGAACACAGGGAGAGGTAGGGAAGTTGTCTGCCTGGTTTTGCATTCTCAGTCCAGTGTCTAACTCAGTTCCCACAGGTAACACATTCTCAATACATCTTTGCATTTAATTCCTTATTGTCTTTAGACAGAATAGTAGCTCCCAGGTGAATCACCACATTTGGCAAAATTGATGTTCAAGTATGGTGTGTGTGTGTGTGTGTGTGTGTCCATTTAGGTTCAAAGAACCTATCAAGAATTACTCCCTTCCATCGAAGATGAGCTCTAGCAGACACTCTTGACTGGTAAAAATTTTCATGATAGGAAGTAATCCACTTTCTCATCTTTGTATTCCTGAACAAAACCCCTAAAATAATTGAAACATAATCTATGGAGGAAGAACTAAACACCAAAATAAAATATTTTCTTCTAATGTTTTAACCAAGGGCCTAATTATGTTTCTGATGAAAAGAGCCTTAAAATGCAGCATAATCTGGTTTTAATAGGTTGAAATAATGAAATAGGTTAGAAAATAGAAAAAGAGCTGAGAAAAGCAATATAGTTCTTGGAGTCTGATAACGATCTTCCTGCACTTTGTCCCAATGCAGATGCAATCGATTATGACAAGTTTTATGCAGCCGTGAAGGAACTCTTTGGTCCAGAAGTGAAGAATCAAGATGTGAAATGTTTTTACAGGAAGCTCTGCAACAACCCCGATATGTCTATAGACTGGTGTGAGGTAATCACTTTTCATGTTCCTTACATGAAATCTGGGGTATTATTTCTCCTGTTCAGGATGAATAATTTAATCAGAAAGTTACTCCCACAGGGGTTAAGCTCACAACGTGTGTGTGTGTGTGGTATATGTAAATGCCATAAAGACATGTCCACCACTGGGGCGCCTGGGTGTTTCAGTCTGTTAAGCATCTGACCCTTGATTTTGGCTCAGGTCATGACCTCCCAGTTGGTGAGATTGAGCCCCGCATCAGGCTTTGTGCTGACAGCATGGAGCCTGCTTGGGATTCTCTCTCTCGCCTTCTCTTTCTGCCCCTCCCCCAGTGACGTGTGCTCCCTCTCTCTCTATCTCTTAAAAAACAATGAAAAACATGAGGTGGCCACCAACGCTAACTGAAAATGAGTTAGACAGAGGTTTTAAGTGTATTATTAATAGGTAACTCTTAAATACTTTTAGGCTGAGCTCTCAAATGGAAGAAGTATACAAGCCATAATAACAACAAAGATGTTGATTGTCTTTGTTACATTTTATATGAGATATTCCTTTTTAATTACTTCCTCACATACAAATATAATATACAGAAGAAAGAAAAAGACTGTGGTTGGCCACCTCTTACATTCCTGAGTCTCTTCCTTGTCAATGCATCATTGAATGCCTTCCACCATGGCACATAGGAGCAGGTTTGGTTAAGTGATCTATGGACTATGGCAAAGGAGAAAGGAATGCCTTTGATCTTTGTCTAAACTCAAAGAAGACTACACTCTGCAGATTTTTTTTATAAACCCAGATTCTTCTTATTCTAAAAGGATTTGAGGTAGCTTGCAATTTTAAAAAATTGCACATATACATACATAGAACTTACAGTAATATTAAAAATTATCAGGCTTTTTAAAAATAAATCAGTAGATAATATAGACAAAAGGAAATGATTTCAAAGATATATATCTACAAGCTAGCAGATATATATAAACATAACTTTGAACCCAAGTAATAGGTAAGACACATCTTCTCGACTATATGTGGGGCAATCAGAAAACTGTACATGTATAAAGCTAAAAATAACATTTCAATAAATTCCAATATACTAAAATTAGAAAGCAGTAATTAAAGATAGACCGAATCCCCAAGAACCAACCAAATCAGAAATAATCAATTAGTTTGGGGGGAAATTGCAAACAAAAAAACCTATTAAGCCTTTAAAGACTACATAATTCCCACACCATATACATTTTTGTACAACTTAGGAAAAGCTGAAAAGTTACGAGGCTAAAATCACATGAATTGAGCAAAAATAAAATGTCAGGGAATTATAGGCCAATATTACTTATGAATACAAATGCTAAAGTCCTAAATAAAAGTTTAACAAGTTGCCTCCAGCAGCACACTAAAAAATCATTCCCGGGGAAAATTTACACCAGAAAAGTAAGGGCAATTTAATAGTTAGCAAACCGAGGCCTGTGGGCCAAACTGGACATCGATTGTTTTGTGAACAGGGTTGACTGGAACACAGCAACGATTTCTCATCCACATACTGTCTGTGGCTACATCTGTGCTACAATAACAGAACTGAATATTGTGACAGAGAAGGACTGGCCTGCAAGCCTACAATATTTATTACCTGAACCTTTTCAGAAAAAGTTTGCAGACTCCTGATCTTAAAATAACATAAAGATAAAAAAAGGTATTTGATAGAAATTCAAGAGCCGTTCCTGCTTTTGAAAAGAAAAAAGTCTTGGCAGAACAGGAATGATAGAAAATCCCTTCAACTTGATAAAAAAAAAATTGTGTTCATTTTCTGTAGCTGCTGTAAAAAATTCCCACAAATTTTTGGCTACTTTTGCCCTCAGCTTTGTTGACATCCAACACATTGTGATTGTACACAAGGTACACAACATACTAATTTGTACATTTATCTATGTCAAAATGGTTATTGCTGTAGGGTTAACTAACACCTCCATTATGTCACATGATTTTTGTTTCCTTTTTGTGATGAGAACATTAAAGGTCTACTCCCTTAGCAACTTTGAAGTGTATAAAGCAGCATTTTAAACTATAATCGCCAGATTATAACTATGATCCCCAGAACGTACTCATCTTATAATTGGAAGTTTGTACTCTTGGCCGATGTCTCCCCTCTTCTCCCATCCACCAAACCCCCGGAAGCTACCATTCGAGTCTCTGTTTCTGAGTTTAGCTTCTTTTGGTTCCTCATATAAGTGATACCGGGTCTTTCTGTGTCTGACTTAAGAGCTTAGCATAATGCCCTCAGGGTCTGCCCATGTTGTTGGAAGCGGCAAGATTTCTTTCTTCCTAAACTTAACAACTTCAAAAAACACGCATTTATTATATCACAGTTTCCATGGATCAGGATTCTGGGCCCAGCTTAACTGGGTCCTCTGTTCAAAGTCTCATAAGGCTGAAATCAAGGTGTTCTCATTTGGAGATTTGACTAATGAAGAATCTGTTTCCAAACGCATTCCAGTTGGCAGAATGCATTTCCTTGTTGTTGTATGACGAAGGGACTAAGCTTTGTGTGTGTTTTTTTTAAAGTTTATTTATTTTGAAAAGGAGAGAAAGCATGACTGGGGGAAGGGCAGAGAGAGAGAGAGAGAGAGAGAGAATCACAAGTGGTTCTACACTGCCAGTGATGCAGGGCTTGAACTCAGGAACTATGGGATCATGACTTGAGCCAAAGTTGGATGCTTAACCCACTGAGCCACCCAGGTGCTTCCTAAGGGACTAAACTTTTTATTGGCTGGAAGCTGGAGACTGGAAGCTGCTCTTATTTCCCAGAAGCTGCCTGCAGTTCTTTGCCATATGACCCACCACATAGGCAGTTCACAGCTTGGCTTACTCAAGGCTGCCGGGAGAATCATTTGCTCCACAGTCCCTGAAGAGAGTCTTATATAATGTAACATAATCCGGGAAGAAACAGCCCATCACATTTGCCTTATACTTTGGGTTAGTAGCAAGTCACAGGGTCTATGCATACTCAAGCAATGAGTGCAAAGGGGTGAGTCCTTGTATAGAAGGAGGGGAGTTACTTTAGAATATTCTCACCCTAGAAACTGATTTAAGCAAGGAACATTTTAAATGGTGAAATACTAGAAACACCCTCATTAAAGTTAAGAACAAGAAAAGGATGCATATTATCTTCACTACTCTTCAACATTTTACTGGAAATTGTAAGTAATGCCAAGACAAAAACAAAACAAAACAAAAAGTGATATGTAATAAAAGTGTAATAAAAAATGTAAAAATATATATAATTAAAAATGCAAATTGTCATTATTTGTAGAGGATGTAGTTGTCTACCAAGAATACACAAGAGAATCACATGACAAACTATTAGAACTAAGAGAGTTCAAGAGAATTCAAAGAAGATAAACATGTCAGAATCAATAACTTCCACGAACATAAGCAATAACTTTCTCCTAACATATGCACATAAACCTAACAGTAAGTTTCCACTCACAAGAGCAACAAATAGGGCACTGGGCGGCTCAGTCGGGTTAAGCATCCAACTTTGGCTCAGGTCATTATCTCATGGGTCATCAGTTCGAGCCCTGCATAGGGGGTCTGTGCTGACAGCTCGCAGCCTGGAGCCTGCTTCATATTCTGTATCTCCCTCTCTCTCTGCCCCTCTCCTCCCTCTCTCTCAAAAGTAAATAAAAAAACATTAAACATTTTTCATTAAAAAAACAAGAACAACAAATAGCAGAAAATGTCATGGGATAAATCTATCAAGGAATGTATAAGACTATTACACTTAACTGAAGGATTAAGAAAAAATCTGGAAAATTATTAAGGGACTCAATTTGCAAAGATCCCAATTATCTCCAGTAATTTGTTTATTTATACATTTAATAAAATTCCAACAAAATAGATTTTTGGAATTAATACAGCTAAGCTAATAGATACCCAACACACCGTTAATTGCATTTTAATACATCCCTTGTCAATTTAATAATTCTTATAAATATTTCAGGCTGCTTGTAGAAACTGAAAAACATTCTCACAAACTTCTGGTGAGCACTAACAAGCCTAGAAGTTTCCAGTCTCCAGATTAGCATGAAACTTCTACTGTGCACCATATTTTTAAAGCTTGTTCTTTTTTGCAAGAAATGAAAAGTAAAAAAGTATGATGTTCACTTAGATCTTTACCTTATTATGACATCAAAAGCAAAAATATGAATGCACCATATGTATAAAATATATATATCTAGGTGGAGGTGGAAAGGGATTATCAGAGAACAAGGTTCATGTATCAGACAACGAATTGTGATTGCCAGACTTACTTCTTTTTCTTTCTCTCCCTCCTCTCCTTCCTTCCATCTTTTCTTTTTCTTTCTTTTCATTTCTTTCTTTCCTTTTTTTTAAAGCCTGTTGTGCCCGTGGAAATGTTTTAGCAGAGCTTGCATCATAAGTATTTAAACCTTATATTTCATGGTCAATTTTCCAACATGTCTTGGGTTTTCAGCTGAAGATTTCTGAGATTTTCACCATGGTTACCTGAATTCTATACAGTGGTGACCTGTTTTTCTGAAATGACCATGAATTAACATTTGTGTTGCTGAAATTAGAGTGGATTATGGTCATCTTGTCAGAATACAATAAATGGAACTTCAAAGTAACTGCTGGTTATTACTAAAGTTAGGACGCCTGAATGAAGGTTGGGCCAGGATCTGGATATGCCCCCTATTTAGATGGTTCAAGTCAACCAGATGGCTGTATTAGTAAGACAGTCAAAGAATGACTGAGAAACATTGAACTGTGTTCCTCAGTGAAGGTACAACAACACAAAATCTCAAGAAGCTTCACTACAACAGACCATCATCCTTGAGGTTGAACCCTTAGAAACACTAGATCTGTACTGCCCAAACCACTTCTTCTAACCACAGGAGGCTGTTGAGCACTGGAAATGTAACTAGTCTCAACTGAAATATGCTGTCATTGTAAAATACACACTGGGTTTCAAAGATGTAATACACAAAAAGATTATAAAATATCTTACTATTGATTACATGTTGAAATTATACTTTGGACATATTGGTTAAACAAATACATCATTGAAATTAATTCATTTTTTTAAATATTTTTCATGTGGCTACTGGAAACTTTAAAGTTATATATATGGTTCCCATTATATTTTCTTGGGCAGCACAGAAAATGTCGAGATAGACATAGAAGGAATTTCTCCTGATCAGCAAAGATGGACTTTTGCTGACAAACAGCTGACAAATGGACAGACCATATCCCAGAGAAAGTGTTCAACTTTGTTCTTTGGGAACAGTATCAGAAAAAATGAGAAGATATTTGTCATTGTTCTCCAACGGCACAAGCATAAGAGGAACAAGTTTAACATAGTGTGTTTACACATCACAAGTTAAAAGAAAATGATATAATTAGCCACCGTGATTGGAAATGCTCATCTGAAGAATGTGATGTCAAATTCTATACTGTCAACTAGTTCTTTTGTTTTTTTTTTTTTTTTTTCNCAGGGTAGGGTCAGAGAGAGAGGGAGTCACAGACTGAAACAGGCTCCAGGCTCTGAGCTGGCAGTCAGCACAGAGCCCGACGCGGGGCTCGAACCCACGAACCGTGAGATCATGACCTAAGCGAAAGTCGGACGCTTAACCGACTAAGCCACCCAGGCACCCCACTGTCAACTAGTTCTACAGATGAGTCAAATGTACAAAATGTCCCTTTTATTTGGGCAAAAGTCTAAATAGAGGCCCAGATATCAAATATGTGAATATTTTTAAATTATAAATTCAGGTCATTGTTAAAGCAAATATGTTTTATCCTTCAGTTTTGACAAATATGCCTTAATAATGCCCTGGAAGTCCACGCTAGAATTTAAAATTCTTGCACCCTGTAGTTTCACACTAAAATATGGAGACAAGGGGAGAGTTAGCCGCAGCCCACCTCCCTTCTTTTCACACTAATGGCCCCACCCCACATTATGGGGGACCATGCATGCACATATATGGACACTCCCAACCCACATGTCTAAGCTCTTTCTCCATCAACACTCTGTCTTGGGGACCCCTCAGTCCTATGGGTGGACAAACCAATGCTGTATAGTCCACCCTCATGAGAATGTACCCAATAAGAGACTTCATGGGCCTGGAATGGGGCTTGGAGCCCTGTAGGCAGGGAATTCTGGGGCCCCAGGAATCTAGGACATGGTTTAAAAGCATGAACTCCTGGTAGAAAATGGCCCCTTAGCCTCATGAAGTAGGACCCTCTAAAGCTGAGCTAACCAACAGTAGTAACCACAAATGCTAGTTACATTTAAATTAGATTAACAATTCAGCTCCTCAGTTGTGCCGATTACTTTTCTAGGGTTCAATATCCAATGAGGTCAGAGACTATCATATTGTATAGGAGAGATTATAGAAGAGTCTCACCATTGCAGAAAGTTCGAATGAACAGTACTGTTCTATAAGCTTAGGTCCCAGGGCATGGATCTAAAAGCAAGATTGCAAGTGCAAAGGTGGCTGTTTTGTCCTTTTTAATCTACTGATTCAATAAAATAGAAGATAAATATACATATGAGATATCTATTCATCTATCTATCTACCCATCATCTATATCAACAAAAGCTCTTAACCACTAAAAGATTTTAAAAATTTGAGAAATCAAAGGAACAATAAAACAGTCAGTAATTTTGCAGAAACACAAAAATGGCTGTCTTTTTCCTAAATCTTGTAAGGGTACAGAATGAATGCGTTTTTTCAAGGATCTGGGCTCATACACACTGTGTAAATCCTTCGGATATTGTCCCATCTATAGGTACCTTAAATTTTATGTCACTAAACTTTGAGTAGCCATGATGTTGACAATCATGTATCCTCACTGTTCTCACTTTTTAAGTAATTTTTTAAATTTATTTTTGAGAGAGAGAGAGACAACATAAGCAGGGAAGGGTCAAAGAGAGAGAGGGAGATACAGAATCTGAAGCAGGCTCCAGGCTCTGAGCTAACTGTCAGCACAGAGCCCGACGCAGGGCTCAACCCACAACCATGAGATCATGACCTGAGCTGAAGTCAAACGCCTAACCGACTGAGCCACCCAGGTGCCCCTGTTCTCACTTTCTTAATGAATGTTTCACACACACTCAATGGTTCATGTGCTGGAATTACTAACGTGATATTTTTGGATCACTAAAAATATGAAAATGAGTGTGTAACAAATGATTCATGTTGGGGTGCCTGGGAGGCTCAGTCAATCAAGCATCCAACTCTTGGTTTCAGCTCAAGTCATCATCTCACGGTTTTGTGAGTTCCAGCCCTGCATCGGGCTCTGCATTGCTGGTGTGGAGGCTGCTTGGGATTCTCTCCCTGTCTCTCTCTTTCTCTCAAAATAAATTTTAAAAAATTAAAAACAAAACAAATGATTCATGTCAACATCAAATAACTTATGCATTTCAAGAAAAAACAGAAGTCTGTTCACATTACATTACACACCTAGATTCAGGAAACCAATGCTCTAAAAATGTCCCTTGGTGTCAACAAATGACACACAGTACTCGGGTTAATCCACTTAACTGGAGTTGTGCATTAACCGGTAATTTGGCCCCTGTGCATTTTATAGGGTTCTCTGTTTCGAAGAGAAGTATGTTGCAAATGTTTTGTTGTAAATAAACAAAACACCCTCTTTTATCCTTGAAATAAATGAATGAATGGATGAATTAAGTCAATCTAGATTGTTTCATTGTGTAGATGAGGAAATGCGGCCTTGTCCTTGCCCACATCTACTCTCCTTCTTCCCTTCCCAGTTAGAACATCAGAATTATCTCACGTTTGTTTTTTCAGACTCCTCCTTTTTGTCTTCTCATTTAATTTTCATGACACCACCCCCCCCATGTAGATTATGGAGGATAATGTTATTGCAATTATAAAGACAAGGAAGATGAAACACAGAAAGATTAACTGACTTACCTAAAGCCACAGAGAAAATGAGTTTTGGTCATTTTTCTCCTTCTCTATCCAGTAATTTCATATGATATTATTCAGTCACATCACTTGGGTCCTTATAAATCACACACAAGTTTAATACAAACACTTGTGACCAGCCTCTGCACACTGCATGCATATAAAGAATAACAAGGTTGGAGAAAATAGTTCAGGAATCCTCTTCTTTTATGGTTCCATCATTTCCCTCACACACTATCTGTGCCAGTGCTCCTCAGAGGCAGTTCTATTTCGAGCAGTGTGACCTAACCTTTCTGAGCTTCAGATCCATCATCTGTAAAATGGAAATTCAGTGCTGGAAGATCAACTTTGTTTCAGTGTAGATTACCTTTTTTTTTTTTTTTTTTTAATCAGCCTCTGTTAACCTTATCAGGTAATAAGAACTAGGTTTATTCTTTTAAAGTCAGGCAGTGAGCATACAAAACTGATTCTGAATATAAATTTATTTGTTGTAGCAATGCCACAAAAAGGTGGACACTTCCTTTTTCTAGGTTTTTAGATGCAAATACATTTGGGAAAACAGGTACTGTTCCCCCCTAGGTTTTAGATACAAATACAGTTGGGAAAATGGACATTCATAGAATAGCAAAAACTTATAACTCAACTAAAACATCTGGACCTCTCTTTTTAATTTATAAGGGGAAAAATTAGATGGAAAGAGATATAAGGCAATATGATTATCTTAAATTGATTAAACTAGCTAGTGGGGGATCCTGATACAGATACACAATGTTAGTCTATAACAACACAATGTTGGTCTACATTTCCAGTGGGCGAGTCATAAACACATTTTTTTTCTGGGAGCATACTCAAACTAATTTTAAAAAGAGGCACGCAACACCATATGGAATGCCTATAACTGTGTTCTCCCAAAAGTGAATTTAAAGTGAATTATTATAAATCTAAAACTGTATCTGCTAACTTCAAAAATATTTTTAACATGCTCCAGGGTAGGTTAAAAAATAAGTTGCAAACAGGTTTTCACTTTTTCTATCTGCTTCTTATTTTCTTTGAATGTTCTACATACTCCTTATGTAATCAGGAAAAGAGTAGTTAAATAAATGAATCACTTCAGGCATGGAGAAGTCCTTGAAATAACATAGTTAAAAGAAAATTAATACTCTCTAATGCATGACTAATAGTTATATAGTTATAACGTAAGCATGTCACATGCACAATTACCTGTCTAAAATTTAAATTTTTGAAAGAGAAATTTGACATCCTTGAGGCTATCGTTCATCATACAAAAGACGTTTTCTGCTCTTTTCTTGATTGAAACATTTCCCTTCAAAATGTAAAGCTTTAGCTGCCTCTCCTGGAGGAGTTTATTTGGTATAAAGGCTTTACATGTTCCCTCAGGAAATTGTAGGAAATTGTTTATGGTAAGAATTGTAAAATTGTGTAGCGTTTAGAAGAAAGAGTAGCACAATTTGTCGTTTCGCTAAGGGCCATGTCCTGCAGGAGGGCGCGTTCGTACCTACAGACGTGACTATGAAACACGTGCGTGAGCAACTGCGTGGAGGGTGTGCTGTCTGGGCAGGTAGCAGGGGTGCCCAGGGAACAGTTTTCGGCTAGCAGAGAGGACACCTGAGCTCTATTTCCTGTACAGTCTCTCGCAAAATTGGGAATAATATTTACTCGCACGTTGACATCGATTGAGTTCCTACCCAGCACACGGTACAATCTAGGTACTTTCTAACCTTCCTCATTCCTAACTAATCCGATCGTGATTCTCTCATCTGATTCTGACACCAAGGCATACGATTGGGGAATGATGAGTATTTTACATATGGGAAAACTCGAGCACTCAGAAATTAAAGATGGAGCCCGAGGTCACGTGACCAGTAGGCTTGGAACCTACATTTGGGCCCAAGCTGGTCTCAAGCACCAGTGTGGCCTCCCGAAGGACACCCGCCCCCACCTGTTCGCAGACACTTAACAGATATGTTGCCACCATCTGTATAGGAATTGCACCAAAATGGCAAACGGAGTTAAGTGACTATCTGTAAACTGCTTTAAAAATATAAGTATCATATCTCACCCAGTGCTCATCCCAACAATTGCCCTCCACACTGCCCATCACCCATTTCCCCTCTCCCTTCACCCCTATCCACCTTCAGTTTGTTCTCTGTATTTAACAGTTTCTTGTGGTTTGCCTCCCTCCCTCTCTGTTTATAGCTATTTTTCCCCTCCCCCATGGCCTTCTGTTAAGTTTCTCAAGAACCACCTGTGAGTGAAACATATGATGTCCATCCTTCTCTGACTGGCTTCTTTCACTCAGCATAATACCTTCCAGTTCCATCCACGTTGCTGCAAATGGCACGATTTCAATCCTTTTCATTACCAAGCAGTATTCCATTGTATAGATAAGCCAATTTGACAATAAATTGTATTTATAAAATAAATAAATAAAACAAAAAATAAAAAAATAAAATATAGGTATCATAGCCACAAAGAACGTTATTTCAATTCAGGGAACAACAGATACGTGCGCGGTTCTTCCACCCCTGAGGAACACTGGAATTTATTAGCACAGAAATAATCCTCATTAGCATCATCATTTCACGTTATTATCTAAAACTAATCTCACACTAGTGTCTGGAGTTATGTTGGTTGCTAGTGTTTGCCATTTTTTGTTGCATTTTGTACAAATAATTGACACTATACTGAACTGCATTTTTATTTATCTTATTTTATTTTTTGAATGTTTATATCCTTATTTTGAGACAGAAAGACAGAGAGAGAGCGTGTGCAGTGAGGGAGGGGGTAGAAAGAGAAAGAGACTCCCAAACAGGCTCCACACTCAGCACAGAGCCCAGTGTGGGGCTCAATCTCATGAACCACGAGATCAAGGCATGAGCCAAAATTCAGAGTCAGACACTTAACCGACTGAGCCACCCAGGTGCCCCTGAACTGTATTTGTAAAATGAAGATATGATAGGCACAATTCTGAAGGTGCCCTCCCCCTCCAAGATTCCCGTGCCCTAGTTATTCAATCACACACTAATTTAGGTACTGCTATAAAGGGATTTTGCAGATGCAATTAATGTTACTAATCAGCTGAATTAAAACAGGGAGATTATCCCAGGTTATCTGCATGGGCCTCATGTTATCACAGGAATCCTTAAAAACAGAAGCGGATGGCAAAGGAGCTTCCAGATGTGAGGGGTTTTGAAGGGCCATTGCTGGCGTGAGACGGAGGGCCCATGTCCCAGGACTGAAGAGAGACCTTTGGGCAGTAGGTGCAGCCCCAGTGCACAGCCAGCAAGGAAACAGGGACCTCAGGCCAATGACCTGAATGAGCTTAGAGCAGGTTCTTCCTCACGTCTTCAATAAAGAACACGTCTCTGCAGCTATCTGGATTTTAGCCCATCACGACCCACGTTGGCCTTCCACAGAGCAGTGAGCCACTGAATGGGTGTTGTTTGAGGTCCCTATGTTTGCGGTCACTTGTTTTGGTGGCAGCAGCAAAACTAAAGTAGAAGGGAAAGTACCACAGTTCAAATAGTGTGTCTGCTGTTACAAGCACTGAAAACCAAAATGCAGCTATAAGAGGAACTCAAATTCAACAGCAGCGGGAGCAGTTACAGCACTTGGAGCAGGAAGCTGGAGACAGAAAAGCAAGGCAGGGACCAGGAGTTAGTAGTTGCCCTCGGGAGGTTTGTCGTATTTTTGTTTTTAAGACGTGCAAGGTTTGAACGTGCTGAAAGGAAGTCTGTAGAAAGGGAGAGGGAGGGGTGATGTGGGGAAGGTGACAAGCTCTGCCGGCTGCAGGGCTGCAGAGAGGAGGTGGAGAGACGGGGACAGGGGAGACAGACACACCTTCCTCTGAAAGGGATGGGGAGATCAAAGGATGTCGAGACATGCTGGGGAAGCTTCACCTGGGGCTTGCACTGTCATCTGAACTGCGACGTGAGGGCAGCTGTTGAGCGTCACAAGGAGGTGGGCATGTGTGTCGGACACGACTGCAGCAGGCTTGACACTGGTGCTGTGCGCCACGGGCCAGACCAGCTAGGGGAGCGCAGGGTGACAGCCGCCAAAGCCCCAGGAGGGTGGAACTCCTGAATGATTGGTGGCCCTGCCAGTGGGCTGGGAAGTTTTCTCTGGGGCTGACCAGCCCCCGTGGTGTGGGTGCAAGGCAAACAGGGGTCATATTACCCAGCAGTGGGGGTTCGATTCCCCCTTCCTTCCTTCCTTTCCTGCCCCTTCTCTGATGCCTATGCCTTATGCATATATATCAGGTGCAGCAGAAACCAGAAACCGTATTTCAGAGTTATACCAAAAACCAAAACCAGAGAAATATTCTGTGTCATTAGCTTATGAGAATTATCTTCCACTTATTTATAAGACAATTGAAGAACAGCTATCTATTTTGTCAAATTCCTGGGAATGACATAATTTGACAGTTTACTCACAAATAAAGACTACTCTTCCTCCTCAGGATTCTTTCCTAGGAATTTATTTTCATGCCTAGTGAGTAGGATTTGGAACAGTTAAGTAAACTGCACTGTCTCTTAAATGCCCAAGTTTCCCTTAGTAGGGATGAAAAAACTTGCTTAGGAAAGATTTATGGAAAATGGGCAGGGGTAGTCATTTGAGAGTGGCCACATTCAATGTCAAGATTCTCAATTGGTACCCTGTCTGATGAAGACTGATTTGCTTTCAGACAAAAGTTAGCTCCTACAAGAACTATCAGTCTGAGCAAAGACACCAGCCTGGTACATCAATTCACTCATCAGAAAGAAGAACCAGGGAGCACCTGGGTGGCTCAGTTGGTTAAGTGTCCAACTTCAGCTCAGGTCATGATCTCATCAGGCTCTGTGCTGTCAACTCAGAGCCTGGAGCCTGCTTCAGATTCTCTGTCTCCCTCTCCCTCTGCCCCTCCCTCCCTCACACTCTGTCTCTCTCTGTCTCTGAAAAATGAATAAACCTTAAAAATTTTTTTAAAAAGAAGAATCAGTAACTTCAAAAATCATGCACCATCAGCACATGGTGTATTGAACATAATTCTCTTGCTATGGGTAATGTCCTGACATTTATAAAGCAATATGTTGACTATTCATCCAAATTAAACTTTAAATTCAACCAACATCATATCTGTCACTTTATAGCCAATTTTGAGATCTTGTACATATTTATGTGTGTTCTTTGGGATTTTAGATCTTTGGATACTTCTCCTCTGAAGAAGATACTCTTGCTTCCCAGATGGATGAAGACAATATGATTTTCCTTGTTTCTAGAAAACAGCGAGTTGTCATTTCAGGTGATATTTTTAATTTCCTTTCCAAATCAATATGGGTTTTAATATTTTCTCAAAAATAAATATTGGGACTAAAATAGAAATTGTACTTGTGGTTAGGTTTGAAATAGGACCATTGCTTTGAAGGACCCTAAATAAGAAATGTTGAGGGGGAGATAATTCACATTTTTCTGGAAAGGTTCAGATCTCAAGTGCAAGCTCTGTACAATGGCACCTCAATACTGCATGTCCAGGCACCAGATGGAATTACATTTCCTTTAAAATTTTCTTAAAATGAAAATTTTGACTTTTTTAGTAATTAGAGCTCCTTCCTACACTTCCCTTGATTATCACAAGGAAGTTTAACCCTATGTCTCTAAAACTGTGAACTTGGGCCAATCACAGAGGAGGATTATCTCAGTTTAGAAGCTCAAGAACATACATTGTTTCTTTTTAAACTTGAACCTGGGACCCATCCCTCCCCACTGCTGACCCTTCAGGTTTTCTTTCCTCCCTTCCCTCTGGGGAGGAAGAAGCCCATGAGGAGGAAAGGCAAACCCCAGAATCTGCCCCTCTCCTCCATTTCATCCTAGATATTCTGAGATGGAGCATGTAATCTAGGTCGAATCTGGTGTCCCTTTGAAAAGCACCTGAACTCACGGAAGTCACTTGAACCAAGCCTTCTAACCTTCCTCAGTCCAACCATTAGACTTCACCGGAGCCCAGCCTCAAGCCATGGAAACGATCATCAGAGGACAGAAGCCTGGTGGCTGTCCCTGCTATGTATATGTGGTTTTATCGATTCAGTACATAGGCAAAGAAACACGAAACTGTCCGATGATGTTTTCAAAACACACAGTAAAAACAAAAAGAAAAACTCTTAATGATATCAAGGTGGTTTCATTCTTTTCTGCTAGAAAGCCTGAGATCATATTGATCTTTTATTCTGTGTAAACCATGAGGTGACAGTTAAAAGATAGGATTCCTGGGAGATGTGGAAATCTGAAAATGGAATGATTCCCAAAAATGTTTGGAAAACACGTTCTCTGTAAAATGCACCTTCTCAGTAAAATATGTGCCAGGGGTATGAATATAAACACATTTTCTCTGGGAATCCAGGCACCACATTGAGTTGGAAAGTGTTATAGGTTCAGGTTAGTATCTCTGGGGATAATTAAAAAGTAACACTTGCTGGTTTTTATGGTTTTATTCTAGTTTACTTTTTCAGGAACAAAGTAAGAAAAAAGTTGCTTTACTCTTTGTCTTAAAAACAAACCTAACAAATGAGTTTTAGGATCTTTACTGTTGTGAGATGAAATGAATATTATGCTGTTGACAGGTAGTAGAAGACGGGATGTGATTAAATGCATCGTCAAGATCCCTCAGTTGGATTTACTAATAACAGCTTCTCAGAAAGGATTAATAACAGTCTTTAATAGCCAGGTAATCTGAAAGCTTGGATTCCTCCTTCTTCTCTCCCTTCCTTCCTTCGTTCCTCTTCCCTCCCTCCCTCCCTCCCTCCCTTCCTTCCTTCCTTCCTTCCTTCCTCTCTTTTGTCTATGTATTATGCAAATGTATCAGGTGTGGCAGAAACCATAAACCATATTTCAGAGTCACTTCAAAAAAGTAAAGCCAGATGCCTATCTGGATTTCCAATCTCTAAAAGAGATTGCCGAGTCCTGGAGCAATTGTTGAGGGGTTTTGGTAACTGCGTCTGGTGGTGTTCCTCAGGGAGTCTTACTGAATCATGTGGCATCAGCACAATTAAAGGATGATCCTGGATAATTTCTCAGATAAACTCGGAAAAATTCACAAGCCTTGTGATTTTGTCATAACCTTAACAAGTACAGAAGGTCTCAACAAGAACCTTGGACTTGGAGTTCAAAGGTGGCTCATATTCTGGCTCTTGTGTTTTACCACCTATGCTGTTAAATGGGGACTTAATGAGCCAGCTTACATGTTTTCATGTCTCTTTCACGTTTATAAAATGAAGAGACTGGGACGGGTCCTCCCTCCTCGGGGGGCTGTGGTGAAGGTAAATGAGAAAATGAATGCAGAAGCGCTTTGTGAACAATAAAGTCCCCTGCTGGTATAGGGCGTTATGATTATTGTCACTCAGTGCTAAATTTGTAGGTTTCTGACTTCCACTTTCCAACTAGGAGAGATTTCATTGCAACATATAATGTTACAGACTACACAGTATTTCACTGTAAAATTAACAGGAATGGTATTAAACATCAGAGCAAATAATTCCAGTTACTGGTTCATTTCCAGCTAGAGACAAACTTTATATGAGTAAAATATATTTGAAAGAACCATCGCATGATAACAATTTCATGTGGTAATGGTTAGCCCGTCAGTGATCAGGGCAGCTGGGTTCTGGCCGAGAAGAAGGCTGAGGGGTCCTGGGGGAGATGTGGTGGCAGGTACCCGGTGGAGATGCGGACCTGGCTGCCCTTGCCAGCTGGGCTACTATCTCCACGCCCCAGCTCCTCTCATTCAGAACCTGAGCACTTCTCTCCCATGGCAGTTGTGCTGTGGAAGGGAGTTAATACATACAACGTGCTTGGTTGGGGTCACTGTAAGCACCTAGGAAGTATTGGCAATAGCAATTGTGGACAAATAGTGTGAAAACAAAAATAGATCGCCTCATATAAATATGAAAGTTCTCCTTCATCTCTTTTTCTCCCTGGTGCCTTCTCATTTTTTACCTTCATTTCCTCAAAAATAGAGCTAAGATGGTATGTAAAGAAGACTATGAGAAGGAAAATAATGATCTTTATAGCGAAATAGTTCAGGATCATGTGAAATAAGTGAGGCGGCATTTTCATATCACCAGAGACATCACGCACACACGTGCACGCATGTGCACACACACACTCATTTGCACGTTTGTAGATGAAGACGTGCATACTCACATACATGCAGACACATCTGTTTCTTACAAAAACCATGCAATTGGAGAGAAAAGATTGCTTAAAACCTTTTTAAGATTTAATACACCAAGAATCAACAGCATTTTGAATGTCGCGTGTTTTACAAATAGAATGACACTTTTTTGTGAAAAAAATAATTGGTAAGGTAGGCCACAGGAATAGTTTATTAAAAGTTAGTCATTAATGGGGTGCCTGGGTGGCTCAGTCGGTTAAGCATCTGACTTCGGCTCAGGTCATGATCACACGGTTCATGGGTTCAAGCCCCCCGTCAGGCTCTGTGCTGACAGCTCAGAGCCTGGAGCCTTTCTTCAGAGTCTGTATCTCCCTCTCTCTCTGACCCTCTCCTGCTCACACTTTCTCTCTCTCTCAGAAATAGAGAAAATATTTTTTAAAATAATAAAAAAGGAAGTCATTAATAATTCAAAATAACTCAGAATAGGTTGATCCATAATTTAGACTCAATGTAAAGGAGAATAAACACAGTTAAGGATTTTCACAATGCTCTCTAGGGGGCTTGGCAATATAGACCATCACATAAAAATTCCTGCCAAAAGGCTAGTTTTTAGAAATTCAGAAGATTTATAAGGGTTATGCAACGTTTAAAGATGATAAAAGAAATTTAAACATGTGCTTTCCACTAAAGATGGAGGTACAGAAATAGAAGAGGAAAACCACAGGTATTCTGTTCTCTGCTCACCAATTTCCTGAGGGCACTTAATTTTCCCATCTGGAAAAAAGTCCCGGTTGGAAAAAGCCTCTTTGAACTCTTCAGATGAAAGACAGTCTGAGATGACAGTGACTAACAGTTTTTGTGATCTAATTTACTTTTCCCCCTTTTCAAGTCTAGTCCTTCAGGGCGGCCATTTCCTGTATTTCACCCAAGACCACATGGCCATGCAAAAGAAATCAGGTCATTAGTATACTTCAAATACTTACCTTGGCCTTGACAGCAATTAACATGCCCTAAGGGGAAAAGAGGCTAATCAGGTTCATTACAGCTCTGCATGGACTAAGTCTACAATTCTCAACCAACCCAGTACGAGACATAAGATTCCTGCCATAGATACGGCTGTAACAGAGGAAGCCCACTGAAGAGAATGTTCCTAAGCCTCTCAATAACCTGAGAGATAACTTTCAGATGAAACTATTTCTTTTTCCCACATCAAGTTGTATTCATATTGCCCTATTTAGCATCCCTCCGGACTACTCTTGACGCTGCGGTTAGTATTATTTTGCATTCCCAGTTTTGATACCCAACGTTGCTCTGAATAACTAAAGAATGTGAGGCAGTCTGCAAACAGGGAAAAACCATCAGTACAGGGTGAGACTCCACCGGCACAGTCATCAGGCTTTAAAGACAAGCCACAGAAGCACAAACCCTGCCCGAAGTAAACAGTGAATTCTTCCATAGAGCGAGGTTTTTAGGAGAGAGGAAGAAAGGAGGAAATGTATGGATGGTAGAAATGACAAGTGAGATGAAACTGTGGAGATAATGTGTTGTTTTAAAGCAGACATTCTCCATTTTAATTGTAGTGCCAACTAACTTTCATTATTCTCTTCCTTTGTTCATAGATGAAGGCCCTGACCAGCACCAATGTTACAGTAAGTACATTTTATAAACTCCCAGTGCGATCAGATTTGGGGCTGAGGGGATGGATCCTCAATAACTAATCATAAGCTCTATGCAGTGCCGAATTGGCCCTAAGAATAAGATGTTTTCATATTGTATGTCTACTGACCAGGACCAAAACTAAACCTTGGGACCCTCACCTTGCTTCCTGAAGTTAAATTTATTTCAGAGAAGAGTTTGGTGGCATTACTCCCGGGAAGCTTCCATTTAACAGGCTCACCAAACTTCTTCCAGGCGGCCTCTACTGAGGAATGTAAAACCTGGACACAATCCAAGTTGTGAGAACAACAGAGAAATGGCCAAGGGAAATAATTGGAAAACATTGTATCGGAAACTTGAAAATAGCATTAAAAACTTCAGTACAACTTGTAATCTATTTAATCCATATCGCTAATTGGAAGAGTGACCTTGTGGTGGCTGTAAAGCTATGATGAGTTGGTTTCAGAGTCACACCATGGCTTTATGAGAGACGGGGCTATGCCTGCCTTTTCACCCTGCAAAGCGCTGAATGCCTACACAGGAGGGCGCCATGCCAACCTGGCAGAGGACCCTTTGCTTCTTAAACTAAAACCACTGTTGGAATCCTTAATGGACGTCTGGAATGTGGGCAGCAGTGTCCGGGCACAAGTAGGCACCCCTGAGTGGAAGCTGTCATTCTGGCTTCGTCGTGTGTCTTTGCCATGACAGATTCCACCCGTGCCAACTTGGTGACTTTCGGCAACAGAAGACAAACTCATTGGGTTCAACTTAGTTATTGACCAGATGACTGCTGAGGTCTTTTCTGGCTGAACATTTTAGGCATGGGGAAAGGACCAGAACTGGTTTACTTGGGGCTCTCTGTGTCCCCGTGAAAAGGCGTTCTCATGAAAGGAAAGAGTGCTCAAAGATGCCCGCTCTCCCAATGGCTCTGTGCCTCCCGGGAGCTGCAACAGGCATGAGCACATCATTCTCCAGCTGGTGGTGCTGAGAAACTCAAGTCAAGTGTGAGAGGTGAGAGCCTCTCCTCCAGATATCAAAGCAGAGATGTTGCAAGGCTCCCCTGCGAATACTAGGGCAAAGGGAGGCTTAACATGGAACTATCATAGTCTTTAGTAACCATCGCCAAGCGATAGACTAAAACGTATTATGCCCTCCTCCTTCAATTCTGTGTTTTTCTACCAGGATACCTCCTGGATCACAGGATGCGATTACCTCTCACAGCTGAAAAGAATCGTTGCCACTACAGAAAGGACCGTCGTTGTCTGGGATTATAAAGCTCAAGGCAGTGGCCAGGTACCGTGCCAAGAAAAAGACTCCTAGTACTGAGGCTGTTTTTTCCATCCTGGTAGGATATGACCAATCCACTTCCTCTATTGAATGTCAGTTTCCTCACACATAAAGCAAAGCAGTTTAATCAAGGTCATCATTAAACAAGTTCAGCATTAATAGTCTGTGAGTCTAATTAGAAAGGAACATTCTTTCCATTTAGTGCAGATTTAATTTGGCGATGTTTGTTTTGTTTTCTTTTGTTTTTGAGAGAGAGAGAGAGGCTGGTTTCTTTCTTCTCTATACCCTTCTCTGAATTCAAGTATTAGCTTTTTGATTACGTTCGTGTTATCAGTCTCAAAGCCCTTCTTCCCAGTTCAGCTTCATTTAGTAAGAAAATTACTAAAAATGAAGTGACCAATTCTGGCAAAATATCTAGTGGGTCAGATGTCAATGTTATCCCTTCAGTGGGCTGAAATGTTACCACTTAAGCAATTTACAGTATTTATTGAGCATTTGCAGACATATAAAAGTAATGAACACATTCCCTGCACTCAAACAAAACTCAGTCTTGAAGGATCTCATGAAAAAAAAACATAATATATGGGGCGCCTGGGTGGCTCAGTCGGCTGAGCGGTCGACTTTGGCTCAGGTCATGATCTCACAGTTCATGGGTTCAAGCCCTGCGTCGGGCTCTGTGCTGACAGCTCAGAGCCTAGAGCCTGTTTTGGATTCTGTGTCTCCCTCTCTCTCTGACCCTCCCCTGCTCATGCTCTCTCTCTCTCTCTCTCTCTCTCTCTCTCTGAAACAAATAAAAGATTACAAATTTTAAAAAAAAGAAAAAACATAATATATAATAGAATGGTGCAACAAATTATGCAGTAAAACCAAAACAAACAGACAAACAAAAAACAAGGGCAACAGGAGCTTGGGGAGAGGCAAGATTGTAGAAAATGCCCTCAGCAAGCAGGCTGACTTGGAAGGATGAGGAGGATTAAGAAATAATTAGCCTTCCTCTGTGCCTTACTTGCCCCTAGGCTCAGGAAAACTAAGCTTCTCATTCTTGTCCCTATAACCAGCTAGTGATGCCAGCATGACCTTAAAGAAGGCAGGTGGTTACTCCTTGTACTTTATCATGTGATGTGTTAAATCTCATGTTCTGCAGTTTGACTGCAATGTCTCCTCTGTCCAGTTTTTCCACCCCATACAAGCTTCCAGATCCTTAAGAGCATCTTCTTCCATTCTCTGTCCCCTTGCCTCCTTCTCTGCCTTCTTGTCTACAGCACCTGGGTGGGTCATCTGGGCCAAGCCATCCCCACCCTCCATTCTCTTAAATCCTTTGAAACTCTAGTCCTGATTAGATGTGACAGCCTTTCTCTGCTCCTTCACGGTGGCTGAGCCTTCCTGGAGAAAAACATGAAGTCACACTGCTTGGCATCACTCAGTTTCAGGGTCTGCAGACTCATCTGCAGACTCACTGGCTTCTGTCAACCTCTTTCTCGTCTTTGCCAAATCGTTTTGCCATCCCTGGCAATATGCCAAAAGCCCATTATTGTCTGCCAGCAGTCTCCCTTTCAGCAGATGGACTTGCTCCTGTTTTCCTGAGGAATCTGAGTCTCCGAGGCTAGCTCTCCTACCTACAGCTTTAATGAGGACACTCTACTACCTTTCTTTCTTCTTTCCTCCTTCTGGAGGCAAATATCCCATCCCCTCCTCCCTCATCCAAGACAAGGTTCTATGCTTTCTATCTTTTTGACATTCGATTCTTCTTCGAACCATTCCTTTCAACCGTCTCTGAATCTTTCAAGCAGTTCATGTCTCAGATCAAAGGTCAGCTTCCCCAACCATGAAACCTACAGTGGCGTCCCCAGTCACTGTCACAGCACCTTGCTTTATGTCCTCAGTGCACTGCCCATGATCTGAAATTATCTTCTTTATACCTGTGTTCTTGCACTAGAACGGTAGCTCCACAGAGTCAGAAACTTGTCTTGTTCATTACCATACGGCCAATGCCTAGAATAGTTCTTGGCACCTTGTAGATGCTCAATAACTATTCGTTGAATGACTGAATGAAGCTCTAAATATGTTCAAGTCTGAAGCATTCTAAGTGAAACAAAACAAAACAAAATGTTGTAATAGTTTTTTTTTTTCCTTCTGTCTTAGGTAGAGACTGAATTCTGAGAGAGCACTGGCCATATGGCCTAATGAACCCAATCCAATAGCCTAGAGTCAGCTTGACACATGCTTGCTGATTATTTCTGGAGAAACTTGGATGTTAGGATATGTTTTTCCTGATAACTCCTTGTAAAATAATTGGGGTGCTAATACTTGATTTTCCTGTTTACCATCCAGTTTTATATCAATAGTCTTGTAACACCTAAACCTTTTTATTTCGCCATTAACATTGCCTTACAAATCCAAGAGAGGGACAGGCCAGTAACACCACAGAAAATCTCATTATGTACTGAGCCAGAGGTGCCTCACCTTTTCCCCACAAAGCCCCCCAAAAGCACAATGTTGGGCTTATGGTGAAGGGTCATTAGCTTTTACTTGGTTAACTTTTTTTTCTTCAAGTTTCTTCAACACTGTGGGAGTGTCTAACATGAGAAACATAAGAAAGTAAAACTCGTATCAAAGAATAGGGCAATATTTACTATGTGGGTAGGAGGGCAATGTAATAACTTCTTAAAAGCATTCTTCTGTTCCCAGGAAAACTATTTTGTCATAAGGCCCATGGATCACTGCCTCCTTTGTGTGTGCGTGGTGTCTCTGCCCGACCAGGTCTGCCGGGATGACATCCTCCTGGGGGATGACGGTGGATTCATAAACAAATTCACAGTAAATAGTGAGGACTTTGGACTGAAGCAAGCAAAATCCAAAAAAAAATTACAAAACCAAGTCTTAGACTCCAAAAACTTTAAAAGGTAAGGGTAGTTCACAGGCCGCTCCATTGTTTCAATACAGAGCATGTTCAAGTATTTATATAGTGAGTACAATGTGCCAGATCCTGTGGAAGAGATCTGAAATGCAAAGCTGAACAAGAAATGCCTCTTGAACTTGCAAAGAACTCAGAGAACTTGCAGTGTATTTGGGAAGAGAGACAAGAAAATTAGCCAGTGAAATTTCAACTGACAATAAAATCTATAGGTACTTGAATAAACGAAAGAGTTAAGTGAAAAAATTAAATCATGAAAAAACTATAAAAGATATATATGTCTGTTTACTAGCACTTGAATGAAGAAGAGTATAAACATAAAATCAGTGAATGTAGAATTCAAGATAATATTGGATACATTTGACAAAAACAAAATTTCTGGACATCAACAGATAACATTTGAAAAGTAAATAACAAGCTGGAATGAATGTTTATAATAAATATGGCAAGTAATGGGCTAATAGTCTTTAATAGATGTTTGAGTTTTATTTAAAAAAAACAATAATTCCCTGAGAAAACTGGACAAAGACTATGACCGAATAATTCACACACAGGCACTCACAGTACAAATAGTGAATAAATATTTCAAAATGATCATCAGGCAAAAATACTAATGATTAGGTCCAAGTGATGAAATTATAGGTGATTTTTATTGTCTTTATAATTGTGCTGTCTTTGAAGTTTTTAGAGTAAAGTATTTATTACTTTCGTTAGCAGAGAAACAAACTTTGTATTAAATATATCCTTTCTCTTAATCAAAAAAGTACAACATAGAATACAATTTCCCATTTATAAAATTGGAAGAGATTAAAAATGGGGGAGCTTCTGTGGATGGGCATTCTCACACAATATTGGTGTCAGAAGTATGAGCCAGATTCCCTTTCTGGAGAGCAATTTGAGCAGATGCATCAAGTGTCTGCATAAACCTTAACACATTAGGACCCAGGATCTCCATATGTTTAAAAATAAAAGTATGGTAATCTCAGCATTATTCCTAATAGTAAAGTATCTATGTCCAGCAATGGAGAAATTATTAATTTAAATGATTAATCATTTAAATAAATAATTTAATACTGTATGAATGTATAATATACTGTAATGTAGTTTCTACAAGTATGCATTTACAGACTTTACAAATATGTCCATATAAATATAGTACATTTGTATGTAAAATATATTTTTCATCAGACTCCCATTTTTTGTCAGATATTGAAAGTATCAAGCGCATTCAGTAAATCATAGTATAATCATCTTAGGGAATGTCATGCACTCCCATTAAATAATGTTTTGAAAAATATTTACCAACATGGAAAATGTAAAGGATATAATATTAAGTTAAAAAATTTTCTATGTACATATGAATTTCTATGTACATATTAATTCAGTTTTATTTAAAAAACACATAGATGTGTTGTCTAGGCCTATATATTTTTACTGAGGAAAATATTGAGTGTAAATACCCTGTACACTAAAAAGGATTCACTATGAGACTTTGAAGAGGTGATTTTTATTTTCTTCTGTATGCTTTTCTACTTTCTAAATTATATAATGAAGATTTTTCTTTTCTTTTCTTTTCTTTTTTTTTTTGAGAGAGAGAGGGCACAAGTTAGTGAGGGGCAGAAAGGGGTGGGGAGAGAGAGAGAGAAAAGTGGGGCTCACCTGAAGCAGGGCTCAAGCTCACCCTATGTGGGACTCGAACTCAGGACCCATGAGATCATAACCTGAGTCAAAGTCAGCTGCTTAATGACTGAGCCACCCAGGTGCCCAAAATTTTTCTTTTAGAATAAGAAAAAAAACTTTTAAAAATACAGCATTATACTTTGTTGTTAGTGTAACAAATATTTTATCCCAGAGTTAGAATACGCAGTTTAAATCTCCAGCTATTACTACAATTAGCCAATTGCTGGAATCCTGATAATGACACAATAATTAACTATCGTGCTCCATTTTCCATCCTTCATATTACTTAGATCCACCAAGGTATTAGACTCTGATGGGGAATTCCTCATATGTGATGTGCTGCTGTATACACTATCCAAGCATTTCATTCCAATTATGATAGGTTCTTGGAATAGAAGCTGAGACATTAATTTTCTCTTTCTCTGAGATGTGTGTCACCTGTCAGAAAATTACATGGCCTCTTTTACATTCCTGTTTTCATTAGCTGGCTATGTTAGAAATTTGAGGAATTTGGGTACAGTTAAATAAATGCTAATTCACATTGGTTTTGGGGTGACTAAAGACTGACATGTATAGATAGGCTGAGTGTTGAAGCATATTCTTACACCAAACAGATGCAACAGAATGAAAAGGATTAAGGCCAAAGGGGTAATTAAATTCTGGAGCCATCATAATGTTTTCCTACAGTTGATATCCACATAATACACTCATATTAAATGGGTGGTGGTGGGTGTGTGTGGGGGTAGGAAATAGTGGTATGAGAAATGTTATGCAAATTAAAGAAGGAAGTAGCCAGCACCTAGAGTCCAAAATTAAACACAATCTGGTATGGAAAAAAGACATCTCTCTATTCTGTTTAACCCCATATTGTCAAACATCCCTGCCTTGAGTTATAAACACATCTATTCTTCAACTAGAATCTAAGGAGCTTGAGAACAAGGATTTTCCCTTAGTCACCCTTATGTCCTTTTAACTGGGAATCAGTAAGTCCTCGATAAGTGTTTGTGAATGAGGAAACAAAGGCACTGTAAAATTTGAGTAACTATAACACCATGAAGATGGTGTCTTCCAGGTTGTGGTAAGAATGTTGTCATACAAATTTTGGCCCGTAATGCTAAGCTTCTCACTGAAGTGACCTGTGAACTGGTGAGGAAGACTTTGGCAAAGCTATCCCAGCCTCGGCTTTACCAGGGACCCAGGACTCCAAATTTCTCAGTTTTCCAGTTCTGAAAGTATTCATGGAAAATATGGAAGTGCATTGATTCACCTAAAGCAATATGCAACACAGTCCCTTTGGATGACCAGAATTCATCAGTAAAGTAAGGATAATAGCACCCCTATTAGACAAGGATTTTTCTAGATTATTCCTTTAATTCTGAATCTACAGCTCAAAATTTGATGATAAACTTTTCTTTTTCCTTTAAATATGCCATAAGATAAAAATTTAAACAGTCGAAAGTGGTAGAGTGCATAGGATGGCTTTATACTTTCAGGCTTTATCACAGTTCAGAGTTTTGACTTGGTTAAAATCAAAATGAAATGCTGAATAGAAACTCAACATGATGTCTCTGTGTGTCTAACATAACCCTTCCTTTTTTTCTTTTAATGCCCAGTGTTAAAAGGAAGTTGCATAATGACTGGGTTATGAAAATTAGATACATCACAGCCCTAAGTTGCTTTGGATCCTGCTCCTTAGATGGCGTTCATTCACTGGTTTTGGAATCCTTGAAGAGACTCGAGGATAATTTGTAAGTACAATAGTTTGTACACATGCTCATTCTGTGACTTTCAGACCTTTCACGAGGAATAAGCCCATGACAGCCGTGGAGCTTTCAAACTGGTTCTTAGAAAAATCGGATCTTAACGATTCCATTTGTTTGACAAGATTAGATTTTTAAGAGGAAATTGAAGTCACTCATGCAAACCTAAGTCTTTCTAACAGCGATTTGGCTCATGTGTTGTGTTTATTGCCACAGTGCATCGGAATAAGTCAATACAGGTGTATCTGTATTTTCCAAATATAGTTTGGTAGGTGAAAGTTTATACTTTGAAAATCATTCTTACAGGTCAATTGGCTAGACTGTGAATGTCTATAGCACAAATATCATGTTCCATGTGTAATAAATACACAAAATGGCTTTCTTATAGACAGGTCAGTTTGAATAGTATGTAGTTTTATTTTTTATCTCACTAAATATTCATTAATAACTATTAATATGTAATAGCATAGTATAAATATATAGTGCCTATGTGGTTTTTTTTACATTTATTTACTTATTTTGAGAGAGAGAGTGTGGATGCAAATGGGGGAGAGGCAGAGATAGAGGAAGGGAGAGAGAATCCCAAGCGGGCTCCATACTGTCAGCGAGGAGCCTGACCCAGGGATTGATCTCATGAACCATGAGGTCATGACCTGAGCCAAAATCAAGAGTCATACACTTAACCAACTGAGCCACCCAGGTGCCCCACTATAGTACCTATGTGTTAATAATTACATTAATATATGGTAACAGTAAAAAAGACACTATAGTTTATTTTCAGTTTTAAAAATGCATTAAAGGGGTGCCTTGGTGGGTCAGTCGGCTAAGCATCCAACCTTGACTCAGGTCATGATCTCACGGTTCATGGGTTCAGGCCCCGCATTGGGTTCTGTGCTGACAGCTAGCTCAGAGCCTGGAGCCTGTTTCAGGTCCTGTAACTTCCTCTCTCTCTGATCCTCCCCTGTTCATGCTGTCTCTCTCTCTCTCTCAGAAATATATAAAAATAAAAATAAATGCATTAAATTGTATGCTACAACACAGATACACCTCAAAAACATTATGCTGACAGAAGCTAGACACAAAAGACTGCATATTGAATGATTCCATTTATATCAAATGTCCAGAAAAGGCAAATTTATAGAGACAAAAAGCAGATCAGTGGATGCCAGGAAGTGGTGGTGAGAGCAGGGATCACAAGTGGCCAAAGGGATCTTTTTGGAGTATTGAAAATGTTCTAACACTTATTGTGGTGATTGTTACACAGCTGTATAAATTTACTAAAAATAATTGAATGGTTCCCTTACACAGGGGTAAATTTTATGTTATATAAGGTATACCTCAGCAAAACGGTCTTTAAAAACTCAAAAAGACTTCTAGTTTCTAGTCTGGCACATAAAAAGTTTGGAAGTCATCACTCAGTCCTAACAACAGGTAAAATAAATAAATAGATGGATGGATAGATAGATGATTGATTGATTGATTGATTGATAGATAGACCAACCATCCAACCAACCAAAAAAAAATCAACAACTCTTCTTAAATCCATTAAAGAAATAAAGTCACAGATCAAACAGCTGCCCCCAAATTTAGAGAGACAGACAGGTATGTACTAAGAATCACAACTCACCAAAGCAGAAATCTACAAGCAGATACCTTCGGGAAACCAACATACTGTGAAAGGAAAACATAAATCGCTGGGGGCTCAACATAGTCAAATCTGAGAATTAAAAATTCCAGGGACCCAGTTATAGGGTTCCAATACTTTTGTGCATTTTATCTCCAGGACCAGTTTCTCACAGTGAATATTGGACAAAAATCCTCTCCTGCTTCTGACGGGGAAGAGGAAAATGCAACACATTCTATTCTTTTTAACAAAGTCTCCCCTCCAACGAAACTATCTTACCATAGCCTAAACTATTGAGGTTCAATCTGAGAAACTAAATGACGTGGGAGAAGGGACATATCCACCTCTGGCCTACTCTAGCTTTCCACAAAGGAGAAGGGAAATACCCAAACCTAGCCCAGTCCAGCCATCCTGGCCCACCTAAGGGGGAGGAGAGCTGCAAAACATTTGAACTCTGCAGTTCAGAGAACAGTCTCACTAAACGACTGAAATCTAATCAAAGGACTGTAAACCACTTCCCTTTCACCCCACCCACCTTATAATCACATTACTAAGAGGCTACTTGCAGCAGTTCCTTTTTTTACACAATGCATTCAGTCCTACTATAAAAAAAAAAAATTACAAGGCATATTAAAATGCAAAAACACAGTTTGAAGAGATAGAGCAAGCATCAAACCAAACTCAGATATAGCTCAGATGTTGGAATCTGCAGACCAGAAATGTAAAATAACTATGAATCATATGTTAAGGGCTCCCATGGATAAAGTGGACACCACACACACAAAAAATTTAGTCATGTAAACAGAGAAGTAAAAATTTCAATAAAGAATCAAAAAGAAATGCTGGAGATCAAAAACACTATAACAGAAATAAAAATGGATCTTTGATTGGAACAAGAGTCGACTGACTACTTGAGGAAAGAATCTCTGAACTTGAGAATATGTCAACAGACATTTGAAAATGATAAAGCAAGGGGCTTCTGGGTGGCTCAGTCAGTTAAGTGTACAACCTCAGATCAGGTCACGATCTCACAGTTCACAAGTTTGAGCCCTGCATTGGGCCCTGGGCTGACAGCTCAGAGCCTGGAGCCTGCTTCTGATTCCGTGTCTCCCTCTCTCTGCTTCTTCCCCACTCGCATGCTCTCTCTCCCTCTCTCTTTCTCTCTCTCTCTCTCTCAAAAATAAGTAAAAACATTTTTTAAAATGTAAAAATGGTAAAACAAGGATGGGGCGCCTGGGTGGCTTAGTCGGTTGAGCGTCCGACTTTGGCTTGGGTCATGATCTCGTGGTTCGTGGGTTCGAGCCCCGCGTCGGGCTCTGTGCTGACTGCCAGCTCAGAGCCTGGAGCCTGTTTCAGTCTGTGACTCCCTCTCTCTCTGACCCTCCCCTGCTCACACTGTCTCTCTCTCTCCTAGAAATAAATAAAAATATTTAAAAAAAAAAAAACAAGGATAAAAAACACTGGAAAAAAAGGAATAGAATATCCAAGAACTGTGGAACGCCTACAAGAGTTATAGCATATGCATAATAGGATTTCCAGGGGAATGAAGAGAAAAAGGAAGAGAGGAAATATTTGAAGCAATAATGACTGAAAATCTCCCCAAAGTAATGTCATATACTGAACCACATATCTAATAAGCTCAGAGAACACCAAGCAGGATAAATGCGCCCCCCCACAAAAAAAAACACTTAGGCATATCATATTCAAACTCTAGAAAATCAAAGATAAAGAAAAATTTTTGAAAGAAATCAGATGGAAAAAAGCACCTCACCTTTAGAGGAGGAAAGATAAGACTTACATCCAACTTCTCCTCAAAGGCCATGCAAAAAAGATGAAAGTGCAGTGAAATACTTGAAGTGTTGAGATGAAAAATATACCAACCAGAATTCTTTTTTACTGCTAAATTATCCTCTCAAAGTGGAAGATAAATAAAAACATTTTCAGATAAACAAAAATTGAGCGAATTTGTTGCCAGTGAACCTGACTTGCAAGAGATGTAAAATGAAGTTTGTCAGAGATGAGAAAAATAATGTAGGTAAGAAATCAAGATCTATATAAAGAAAGGAAAAGTATTACAGAAGGAATAAGTGAAGGTAAAAATAAAATAACATTTGTTTTCTTACTCTTAATTAATATAACAGATAACAGTTTTTTCACAATAATAGCAACACTGTATTGAGATATATATCGATATATATGATCAAGGTATATATAACAGCACTTACACAGAAATTTATAGCATTAGATACATATGTTAGAAAAAAAAAAAAGAAAGATCTAAAACCAATACTCTAAGTTTCCACCTTAGGAAGCTAGGCAAAAAGAGAAACCGTCCAAAGAAAGCAGAGGAAAAAAAAATGACAACAGAAATCAATAAAATTAAAAACAGGAAATCAATAGAGAAAGTCAATAAAACCAAAACCTGGTTTTTTGAAAAGATCAATAAAATCGATAAGCCTCTAGCCAGGAGAATTAAGAAAAAAGAGAAGACACAAATTGCTACTATCAGAAATAAAGAAAGTAACATCACTACAGACCCTATAGACATTAAAAAGATAAAGGAATATTATGACCAACTCTATGCCCACAAATTTGATAATCTAGATAAAAATGAACCAATTCCTTGAAAGATATAATCCGTCAAAACTCACACCAGAAGATAAATAATCTGAATGGGCCTATAATTTGTTAATGAAATTGAATTAATAATAAATAACCTTCTAAAAGGAAAAGCGTCAGGCCAATGTGGGTTTAATGGCGAATTCTACCACACATTTAAGGAAGAAATTATGCCAATTCTCTACAATCTTCTCCAGATAATAGAAGCAGAAGAATACTTTCAAACTTGCTCAGTGAGGCCCATAGTACCCTAGTATCCAAACCAGATACAGGCATTACAAAGGAAACTACAGACCAGTGTCTCTTAGGAGTATAGATGCAAAAATCCTTGACAAAATATTAGCAAATTGAATTTAATGAGATATAAAAAGAAGTATACACCATGACCAGGTATGCAAGGCTGTTTCAACATTTGAAAAGTATTTAATATAATCCATCGTGTCAACAGACTAAGAAGAAAAATTAATTATCACATAAATAGATGCAAAAAAGCATTTGACAAAATCTATCTATTCATGTAAAAACTCTAAATCAAGACACAGATCTTGTATTTTTCACATACACACACACACACTCACCTCAAAAGGGACCAAAGATATAAATATAAAACCCAAAACTTTAAAACTCCTAGAAGAAAATCTAAATAATCTTAGGTTTAGCTATGGCTTTGTAGATTCAACACCAAAGACATAATCCATAAAAGGAATGCTCGATAAGCTGGACTTCATTTTAAAATTAAAAACTCTGCTCTTCAAAGGACACTGTCAAAAGAACAAAAAGACAGACTATAGACTGGAAGAAAGTATTTGCAAAAGGCATATCTGCTAAAGGACTCTTATACCAAGAACTCTTAAAACTCAAGGATAAGAAAACAAACTAACTTTAAAAATAGGCAAAAGACCTAAATAGACACTTCACCAAAGTAGGTATGCAGATGGAGAAAAGCACATGAAAAGATGTTTCACATTGTATGTCATTAGAAAAAATGCAAAAAGAAGTCACAATGAATATAGCAAACCCATAGCTAATACCACACTCAGTAAAATCTCAAAGTTTTTCCTTTAAGATCAGGAAGAAAGATGACCACTTTTGCATCTTCAACACAGTATTTGAAGTCCTAGCCAGAGCAAGAAGCAAGAAAAATAAATGCCTTTTAGGCATTCAAATTGGAGAGAAAGTAAAGCTCACTATTTCCAGATGACATGATATTATATATAGAAAGTCATAAAGCCCCTGCCAAAAAGCTGTTAGAACTAATAAATTAATTCAGTAAACTACAGGATACAAAATCAACATACAAAAATCAGTTGTGTTTCTATACAACAATAATTAACTATTGGAAAGAGATAATAAGAAAATAATCCCATTTACAATTGCATCAAAAACAATGCAATACCTATGATTAAATTTAACCAAGGAGATGAAAGACTGAACACTGTAAGACATTAATGAAATAAATTAAAGAAGATACAGATAAATGGAAAGATATTCCACGTTCATGGATTGGAAGAATTAATATTGTCACAATGTCCATGCTACCCAAAGCAATCTGCAGATTCAGTGAAATCCATATCAAAATTCCAGTGGCATTTTTTTTTCACAGAAATAGAGCACACAGTCTAACATTTGTGTGAGACCCCAAAAAACCTTAAATAGGCAAATCAATCTTGAGAAAGAGCAACAACGCTGGAGGCAATATGCTTCCTGATTTCAAATTGTATTGCAAAGCTATAGTATTTTAAATCGTATGGCATAGGTCTAAAAACAGACACACAGATCAATGGAATAGAATAGAAAGCCCAGAAATAACCCCACACATATATGATCAATTAATTGTGACAAAGAAGCCAAGAATGCACTATGGGGAAAGACATTCTCTTCAATAAATAGTGTTGGAAAAACTGGACAGCCACATACAAAAGAATAAAAGTGGACCCTTATCTCACACCATACACAAAAATTAACTCAAAATGAATTAAAGACCTGGATGTGAGAACTGAAGCCATAAAACTCTGAGAGTAAACATAAGTGGTAGATCTTTGACACTGGTCTTGGCTGTGCTGTTTTGAATCTGACACTAAAAGCAAAATCCACAAAGGCAAAAGTAAACAAGTGAGACTATATCCACCTGAAAAGCATCTGTGCAGCAAAGGCAGCCCTAAGCAACCTTAGGGCTAAGCAACCATGAAAGACCACATGCTGAGTGGGAGAAAATATTTGCAAATCATATATCTGATAAGCAGCTAATATCTAAATATTATAAATATTCATATATAAATATATAATTTAATTTGTTCATATAATTTATTTACATATTATATATTTATATTTATATAAATAAAGAACTCCTATAACTCAAAAGCAAAAAAACAATCCAATTTAAAAATAGGCAGAAGATCTGAATAGAAATTTTTTTCAAAGGAGCCAACAGGTACATGAGAAGGTGCTCCACATTACTAGTCCTCAGGGAAATGCAAATCAAAACCACAATGCGATATCAACTCACACCTAAAGTCAAAAGTACAAGAAACACCAAGTATTGGTGAAGATGTAGAGAAAAGGAAACCCTGGTGCATTCCTGGTGGTAATGTAAAGTGGTGCAGTCACTATGGAAATCAATACAGAAGTTCCTCAAAAACTTAAAATAGAACTACCATATGATGCAGTAACTCCATTTCTGGGTATTTATCCAAAGAAAAAAAAACACTAATTCAAAAAGATATATGCACCACCATGTTTCTTACAGCATTATTTACAGTAACCGAGATATGGAAACAATGTTAATTGTCCATTGATGGACAAATGGATAAAGAAAATTGGTACATATATACAATGGAATATTATTCAGCCATTAAAAGAATGAAATCTTGCCATTTGTGACAATATGCATGAACCTAGAGGGTTATACTAAGTGAAATAAGCCAGACAGAGAAAGACAAATGCTGTATGGTATCACTTACATGTGAGACACCCCCCCCAAAAAAAGTCAAACTCATAAAAACAAGGAGTAAGAAAGTGTTTGCCAGCATCTGGATTTGAGGGAAATAGGGAAAAGTTGGGAAAATGTACAAACTTGCAATTACAAATGAATAAGATCTGAAGACCTAATGGTGACTATTATTAATGACACTATATTGTATAACTGAAATTTGCTGAAAGTAGAACTTAAATGTTTAAGAAAGAAAGAAAGAAAAAAAAGAAAGAAAGAAAAATAAAGAAGAAAGAAAAGGAAGGAAGGAAGGAAGGAAGGAAAGAAGGAAGGAAGGAAGAAGAAGAAAAGAAAGAACAAAAGAAGGAAAAAGGAAAGAAGAGTATAAGAGAAGGGAAGGAAAGAGAAGGGAAGGGATGGGAAGGGAAAGGAAGGAAAAAGAGAAAAGAGAAGAGAAGAGAAGAGAAAAGGAACGGAAGAAAGAAAAAACGAAAAATACTCAAAATGACAACGGTTATGTTAGTTAACTTGAGGGAGGGGAATCCTTTCACATGTATATACATACCAGATCCAAACACTGAAAAGATCAAAACAAAACAAAATGAAAGACTAAGGGTCAAAACTTAAAACAATAAAACCTCTTCTTGATTATGTAATTCCATTCTTTAAAACTCATTTTCTTGATTGTAATCCTTGTTTATGAACTTCAGCTCTTCTATGTAAAGAAAAGAGATCGAGTCCTACCTAGACTTTTGGTCTTTTCCCTCTACATTTATAGTTCAACTAAAATACATACTAGGAAAAATAGTAAATAGTCTGTTTCCCTAACAAACCACAAATGGTAACTTCCAGGTCCTTCCAATTGAGTTTTTTAATAAAATTCCCAAAAAGTGAGAGGAAAAGATAGTCTCCACATGTGCAGGGGTAGAATTTCAATTTAAGAAACAGACTAACAAAATTAGAAATGTTATGGAAGAAGAGAATATCACATCTCCAAAATGACTGACTTCCCTACATTTTCTTAAAAGTTGTAGTCTTTGTGAAAGAAACATATTTCCCCTTATCTAGAAAAAGATAAACAATATTTATCTTGATGTATAACATATTGCTGGGAAATGAATTAAAAAAATTTTCACAGCACATTAAAAACAGTTTCATTTCTTTACACCAGATCTGATTCCACAAATATCATTTCTATGGCATAATTAATTTTCACTTAGTTTCTGTAACATAATTAACTGCTAGTGATTACACTCTGACATTTTAAGGGAGTGCATTTCTGAAACATTTAATTAAGAATAGATGCAATATAGTTTCTAATTGATTTTGTATTGTGTTGGCAATTCATGATACATTTATAACCATAAAGAAGCGTTTGTGAAAGCACATGAAATATAATATACCCTCTGTCCTTATAGCAGATATGTATTCTACTTCAACATCCAGAGAAAGGATTTTTGTTTCCAAGATACACAAATCGACAGACATGATTTTACCCACACAAATATTTCCAGTACCTTCACCAGGGTAATTCTAACAGTCAATATGGCAACCAGAAAGCTACACAGGCCATTTAGTTCGCCTTTGAATCCAGATTTCAACAAATATTTACTAAGTCACTATGTGGTAAGCACTGTGGACAGTACAAATATGTTTAAGTCATGATCCCTGCCTTTAAATGCTTAAAATCTAGGTGAGAAGACAAGAAATACAAACATAAAATCAGAGGCATGCTGGAGTCAGCTCACACCAGCTTATGAGAGCTGATTGCTAAGGTTTCAAGAATTTGGCAAATTTGCTAAGCACTGCCATCATTTAAAAGTTTATATAAGCTCAGAATTCCAGTATATTAAAAACAAAAGCAATAAATATTCAAAACTCATCACTTTTTATTTTACTACATTTTAGTATTATGTATATCCTCAAGGATTTTATGTCCCTAAGAACATGGGAATATTATGTAATGGTGTATAACTGTCTATCTTTTCCCAACTCCAGGATTAGAGACGTCATATTGCTCATTTGAAATTGCCACCATAGGACTATTTATACCATGAAAAGCAGCAAATGTTATAAACAAATGACCTCCCCAACCTCCACTTCCCTGGCCCTTGCTGAATATTAAACATTTACCAGCACACAACTGCATAGATAATTCACATTGCAAAGCAGAGCGTGTTAATTTCAGTTGAATGGTTTATGATTATAGGCATAATAAGAGCTCAGAAAAGAGAGTAATAAATGATAGCCCTCTAGCAAGCCCATGGAGATAAGAACAAGTCTTATACAGGGGACAATGAAAATAAATTTGGCAGGGATTTTTATTAAACAAGAAAGGTCATAGCAGCTAATAAGAAGCATGCCAAGTCCATTTTGGAATAAATTAAATGGCTTATTTTTTCTTAAAAAATATCTTTACATTGGTGTGTTTAGTTGGGTATTGTCAATTTCACATTACAAAATAAAAATCCAGGGCACCTGGGTGGCTCAGTCTGTTGAGCAGGGGCCAACTCTTGATTTAACTCAGGTCATGGGATCGAGCCCTAGGTTGGCTCCATATTGAGTATAGAGCCTGCTTGAAATTCTCTCTCTGTCTCTCTCTCCCTCTGTCCCTCACCTGTGCACCCGTGCTCTCTCTCTCTCTTAAAATAAATTTTTTAAAAAAAGGAAATCAAAAGATTAAGCTGAACAATATTGACAGGCACCTAGTTTTGTCTTCAGAATCCCAAGTATCCCACTCTCTGGCCTCTCTGTCTTACACTGTTGGCTCTTGAAGACTGTGTCTCCTTCGGTGCCTTCTCCATGACCTCACTGAGGTCTCTGATCCTTCATCTCCAAATTTTGTCAGCTCTCTCCTTGACTTTCTTGTCCCCCTCCCTATCTGGACCACAGGTAAGCCAACGGAGCTCATATATCACCAGCATTCTCTGCCACGCACCCCATCGACCATGCTCCCCATCAACCATGCATTCCATCAGCCATGCACCCCCATCAACCATGCACCCCATTGGTCGTGCACCCCATCAACCATGCACCCCATCGGCCATGCACACCATCTGCCAAGCACCAACCAGAATCCCAACCCTACTGCTCCACTGAGTCCTCATTTTGCCCTCCCTGTTTCCCTCAGACTATTCCCACCTCCACTGATGTCGGTCCTGCAGGACCACAAAACCCTAAGGCCTTTGGAGTAATTCCCAACATCCCAGATCATTTGGAATTTTCTATATCCACACCTACCCTTGATCTTTCTTTTTTGTTGAAATTCAAACCTTCCATTGATGGCCTTGCATTTTTTTTTAATTTGCTAATCTCAACTTCTCCTAGGCTCTCATTTCCACATACAATACTTCAGTCTCTTCTGATGTGAGTGATGCTTTTCTTGATAATGTCCTTTGAGCTTTCATACTACACTTCTCCTGGGAAACGTACTCCGCACTCAGTATTTCCACTACCTTGACATTATTCATTCCCACCAAAACCTTTTCTCATGTAGCCCCTCCCCCTTCTACACTGTAGAAGGGACTCTCAAGTTGGCCAATGATGTCTACATTATCAGACCAATGGAAACTTAACATATCAGATAGCCTCAGGGCATTTGGTGTTACTGATCTCGTTCACACTGAAATTCTATCCTCTTAGCTTTGAGAAGCCAGAGTTTTTTCCTGGTATCTTATTCTTTTTTCTGTGACCCCTTTTTTTGTGTCTGCTCATAAATGATGTGTTCTCTAGAGTTATGTACTTAGCTAACTTTAATTATCACTTTCTAGGAACTTCTTGGGTGATGTTCCTCTTCTCTAACATACTAACATGCTGATGAAACCCAAGCTATCTTGAATTTTGGACTTAGTATACCTGCTCACCATCTCCACTTGGACATCTCATGGTCCCTCAAACTTATATGTTCATAACTGAACATAACTCCTTCATTTCTTAAACTATATCTTTTACAAGATTTAAAAAATTTTTTCTTGGTCAATCCATGGGGCGCCTGGGTGACTCAGTCAGTTAAGCGTCTGACTTCAGCTCAGGTCATGATCTCACGGTTCGTGGGTTTGAGCCCCACATTGGGCTCTGTGCTGACAGCTAGCTCAGAGCCTGGAGCCTGTCTTCAGGTTCTGTGTCTCCCTCTCTTTCTGACCCTACCCTGCTCACACTGTCTCTATCTCTCTCTCAAAAATAAATAAAACATTTAAAAAAATTTCTTGGTCAATCCAATTACTATGATCCATCAAATCATCATAGGCAGAAATCTGACAACCCCATATGACTCTTTCCTCTGTGCCCACAAACCACCAATCAACATATTCATCTATATTATTCATCTATATTCTCCTATAAACACTTGTTGAATCTGTCTTATCTTCTGTATCTCTATCTCCCTAGGCTAGTTTCAACTAGTGTCTTGCCTCAATTTTATCCCTGCCAAGACTGTTGTCCATTAATCTTCCAGAGTATTCTTATAAAGATGATATCCAACCAGCTCAATACCTTCCACGTTTTTCCATTGCCTACCATAGCATCTCCATGGTCTAGTCCCTTCCAGCCTCTCTACCTCATTACCTTCACTGCCTTTCACTGCCTTGTACTTAGGCTTCTGTAACTATGAGGTTGTGGCTGCTCCCTGGATAGGAGCATCTACATGCTGGGATTTTATGCATGTTTGGTGCCTAAAATACTCTCCTTTCTCTTTCTCATACTTCTTCTCTTTCCTCAAACTCCATAATCTTTTTGTTTGTTTGTTTTATATGGAAAAGGGGAAAGGTTTTTTTTAAAACTTCTTTCCAATTTTATTAAGGTATAATTGATCCCATAATCCTTCAAGGATCAGTTGATACCAGCTCTAGGAAATTTTCCTGACCTTCTTTCAGCACTTCCTTTCCCAACTGGGTTAGGTACACTTTTTGTGCCTCAGTCTTTTTATTTATCTTTTAATTATGATTAAGGGAGTGGCTTCTCAAGACACTAAGCTTGTTGAGATCTATTACTATGTCTAACATTGTCTAACTAATTGCCCTATAATTTGCTCATTTTGATGAATCTAGAAGAAGCTCTAGAGTCTGAATCTTCATTTGTTCAGTAAATACTTACTGATAAGTTACTATATTTGAGGCAGTGTATTCTGTGCTGGTAATTTAAAGGTGATCTTGTCCTTGATCTTGCGTGTGATGAGGGAGAAAATAAATAGATCCCCACAGAGGATGATAGGTGTCATGATAAAGATATTAGAGAGGTGTATGGGAACAGAAAAGAGTTTTTAGAGCATCTTACATAGGATTTTGAAGGGAGAAAAATTGGAGAAGTCTTCCTGAAGAAGGGCTCATGCATGCTGAGTTTTGAAGACCTGGTAAGAATTAGCCAGGCAAACCTATTGCATGAGAGTGGATAAAGAGCCCCATTAAAGAAATGACATTTACAAACGTATGGAAGTGAAAAAGAAAATGGCAAGTTCTAGAAAATGTAAGTGGCTCAATAATATTGGAACACAGAGAGGGAGAAATGTTGGGAAAGATGAGGAGGAACAGGGCAAAAATGAGAACACCTGCATATTATGCTGAAGAGTTGGAATATTAACCTGAGAGCTATAGGAAGCTATTGAATGCTTTGGCCAGCAGAATGGTCAAAGAACTATTTTTGACAGATCACCCTAGCAGCAAGATGGAGAAGGGATTGGGGAGAGGCAAGTTGGAAAGGAGAGAACTGGGAATATAGGGTAATAATTCAGAAAGGAACTGATGAGAGCTTGAACCGAACCAGTGAAAATAAGAATGGAGAGAGAATAGATTCACGTAAAATTTATAAGAATTGGTGACCTACTGGATAAGGGAAATAAAGAGAGGACTCTAAACTTCATTTTTCATTTGTAACAATATTCATTGTATGATAATTATAGACCAAAAGCTGTTCCAAGAATTGATATAATGGTATACAAAAAAGATCAACTCTCTCCTCTCCTGGAGCACATATCCTAGTAGGAAAAACATAATCCAATAAATAATAGAAATTTAGGAAATGAAATAAGAGAAAATGTAAGTAAAGGAATAAGTTTATGAGGAAGCAAATGGCTTCTAATGTCACTTCTGCCACTTATTTCTCGGCCAAGTAGTGTTGGGCATGTTACTTATCTAAATCTCAATAACTTCATTAATGAATGGGGATATACTAACTTTCTTACCTCCCGGGACTTTTGCACTGCTCAAATGAGCGGAGATGAGTGATCGTCCCTTGAAAACTGTAAAATACTTTAATAATTAAAAGGTTTATTATTTGCTTACAGATGTTCATGCTCTTTCACAAAGAATTGATTTTAAAGAACACTTTGATTTCTGTGCGCTGTCAAAATTCATAATAATGACAAAATGGGGGGGAAGAAAGGCACTAATCTTTTTCCTTGGGGAACAAGTTATGATGGGGTGCATATTTCTTTTTTCCAAAACTTAAGATCTATCAATCAAGTGGTGATTCTCGTGTTAGATTTTAAGTAAGATGGTAATGTTCCTGATCTCATTTAGATTGTATACCTTCTTTTTGTGAGGGAAAATATGCCCTTCAACTAGCATGATTCTAGGCCAATCTAATTTCTTTTTTTCCCCCCAGAGAATTAATCTCAAGAGCAGGACTAAGTTGTTTACATTCTCCCTCTCTTGTTTTATTCCTTTTTATCCTGGATTCCAATCCATTTTCCCGTGTGTACACACACACGCACGCACGCACACCGCCATTCTATTGGGTTCAATATATCTTTTTGTTTATACGCTTCCTTCAAAATTTATATTTGTGTGTATTTCTAACTTATGTAATGGTATTATAGGGAATTTAAATTCCTACTCTCCACGGTGTTCCATAGATTTTGTACTTAGTAGTCATAAACAGATTAGCTAGGTTTTATTTTCAAGCTAGCCAATACTTCTGGTCTTTGCTTTGAAAAGCATCTATTTTGCGAGTCAGGAGTTTGTCTTTGAGCCCAATTCTGAGCTTCCTCATATTTACCATAACTTTTGGAATGTGGTTGATGATACATTCAGCCTGAGGGAGTCAGGAAACTGAGATAAAAATACTCAGCCAACCTCAGCAAATGGTGATCATCGATCTATTCAGTAAGATTCTGGCTGAGCTTTTCAACTATTTCCTTGGGCCACTCTCCTAAATCTAGAAGCTCAAGACATTCCTCAAGTGATAAAGCATAATAATGTTTTCCTGAACTGCCAGTGCCATTGGAGAGTCATCTCAGTAGAAGAAGAGTCAGGTCCACTTCATCCCTAGATTCAACATATTCCTATTTCTGCAATTTCCTATAATGAGCCTTAAGTTGGGCCCGATGAAACTGCAATTATCCTAATACATAATTGGCCAGCTGTTAAAATGGGAGCTAGCACAACTCCCAAGAAGGCAGGAAAAAACTCCTCTCGAAAAAATTTCCATTTCAAACATGATTACCATTTTGGTTATAATTTTGTATGGTAATTTCACAAATGGAGTTTTGTACCAGCAAGAAAATGAACATCTGCAATTAATTACACCATGTAAAGCACATGGAACTGTTGGAAGACGTAAGTTGAACCTTTAACCCTTTGATAGCTTGACAACTTCCCAGAGATGAGCAGCTAACTATTCAGCGTTACTTTTTCTCAGTTACCCAACTCAGAGGCAGGTTTTTATACTGGAAAGTGTATACTGCCTCGTAACAGGGTTGCTGCAGATCCAGACAGAGCTGGTTTCCATCCTCGTACCACTAGCTTTGTGAGCACAGAACACCATGAACACAGTAACATTAGCTCTTCTTAATCTGTTTTCCCATTGTTAGTTGGGAATGAATATACCTACTTTATATTCTTAGGAAAATGACCTAAGTGAGTACTCATGTAAAGTGAGTACATGGTTAGTACTCAATAAATGTAAGTTTCTTTTTTGTTCCCCTTGTAAAGATGCTGAAATGCATCAAAAAATGAATGTGAATTCTGCGAACAGGTGAAGCTACAGTAAAGCTGTACTGGTTTGGGCTTTGTGCTCCGGCATTGAGAGTAGAGGTCACAAAACCCCAAGGACCAAATCTAGCAGGCCATCTGTTTTTGTAACATCTGCAAATCAAAAGTTATTTTTACATTTCCAAGTGGTTGAAAAGTCAAAAGGATAATATTTCATGACCCATAAAAATTATATGAAATTCAAATTTCTTTGCCCATGAAGTATGAGAACACAGCCACACTTACTCATTTATGTATTCTTTATGGCTGTTTTCATGCCTCAATAGCAGAGTTGAGTAGCTGTGACAACAGAGACTGTATGGCAAAGTCTAAAATATTTATTATTAGGCTCCTTAAAGAAAAGGTTTACCAACTCCTGATCTAGAGCTTTCTATTGCACCCTTACTTGTCCCTGAGGAATGGGCACAATATGGATCAGTGGCAGGTAACAATGCAGCATGTGGGCCACTTAAAAAAGTACCTTGATGTGAGGCTCTCTGAAATTTCCTACTTCTTATCTTCAAGGAGAAAACAAAAATACCTTCTTCCTTGCATCCTGCCCTCACCTCCACCAACTATCCCCACCTCCAAGAGGAGAAAAGATAAAAGGACACACTACTTGCTCAATGGCCCTTCTTCGTCAATCACAGGATTCCCCTGGAGTCCCTTCGTGTCTGGGCACCATCTTGCACCAGTAAACAGCACCAGGCCTGTAACACACATGCCCTCAGAGTCACCCCTTTAACTTCCATCACTGACCTCTTCCCTCCCAGGATTGGATCTATGTGACCATATCAAGGAAGCTGAGGCAACGGACGCCATCATTCAGTCAGAGCCTTTTGAGAGTAGAGTGGGCTTTTATTGTTACTTATTTAAAGAAATTGTTAGAAAACGTTTTCTTTTCAGAGATGCTATTGTCTTAAGAGTACCAAGGAAAACTTCAGAGATAACTTGCCAGAATCGACGCATTTCTATTCTCTGTGACTCTGGGAAGGGGTATTGTCAGTCAGGTGTCCGTATCTTAAGGATACTCCAACAAATATTTTTTGGGAGCCTTCTATGCTCAAAGTGCCATGGTGGCTACATTTTCTTTTCTATGGAATGGACCATGTGGCCCTGCCTTGTACATGAGACTGAGCTTGGTGCCATCTTGCTATGGGCGGTGTTTACAGAAGAAGGTTCACTGAGGCACCCTGGCCAAGTGGGAAACCCCCTCCCCCACCCACCTGCCATCTCATCCTTGAGGTGGGAACATGGTGTGGAAGACCTTGACTCAAGTACAAACACCAAACCAAATGTTCCCCTGCATTATAAGGTATAAGTAGAACACTCTTCACTCTTTAAGTGTGAAATGTTGTAGAAATATTAACAGATATTGGGGGCACCTGGGTGGCTCAGATGGTTAAGCGTCTGACTCTTGATTTCAGCTTGGGTCATGATCTCACAGTTTGGGAGTTCAAGCCCCAGGTCAGGCTGTGCTTGTGGAGTCAGCTTGGGATTCTCTCTCTCCCCCTCTCTCTATCCATTCCTGGCTCATACTCCCTCTTTCTCTCTTTCAAAATAAATAAATAAACATTTAAAAAAAGAAATATTAGCAGATATTATCATAATAGATTTCTCACAAAGAGTTTGATTTCTTAGAACACTCTGTTAAGTTCAAGTTAGAGTAAGATACACCTAGAAACAGAATTTAAAAAGCAATCTGTTCAAAATTATGCAGTTGAATATGTATATAAAATATCTGTGAAAAGCAGTTCTTTTTTGTTTTGAATTTTTTCCCAAGTTGACATCAATTATAGCTTTCCTAGCTAAAATATTTAAAGATGCAGTTCATTCATTTATAATCCATTTAATTATGTGGCCCCCAAAAATAAAGAGCATAATTCGACTAGGCTGGTTTTTATTTTAAGTTTTTAAATGCAAAGTATAAGTCCCATTTCACATACTGTGAAATTAAAGAAAATGATTGATAGATTTTTTTTTTTTCATGATCACCTAACATGGTTAGTATTAAATAGTTCTTTTTCTGCTGCCCAGGGATTTCAGCTAAAGTCCCATTCTCAAGAGAAATATACTGAAACATCCTCAGAATTACTACAGGGTGGTCAGACCAGTCTCATGGCCCTTCTGCCACCCTCCATCCACACCAAACAAGGGACAATTAGCAATTCTAAAAATAACTGAAAAGAGGAGCCAAGGAACACATCTGTGTGACTCATGGCAAGTGTTGAGGTGTTTTATCTGCCTTCTCCAAGTAAAGAGTGGAGATTGGAGGGAGAGAGCCCTTACCCCAAGCCACATGCAGAAATCTCCAGTAGGAACCACTCTGGAAATCTCCAGTAGGAACCACTTCTGACCCCAGAAGAGCCAAAAGAAAGTGGGGAAGCATGCACATGATGACCGCTACCTGCTTCCCCATGGAGAATTCTGGAGGCCACAGGCTGGGCCACATTATGACTTGTGGCCCAGGGAGTCTTCCCTTAATGGGTCCCTCCCACCATAATACTTTGAATACTATGTAACTTTAAATTATAATGTATTTTTCCTGTTTTAGAAAAAAAAGTCAATAGGTTTTCAAAATGGTTTCTAAAAATCTTATTTTCTTCTGATGTGAGAAAAAATTAAAATATTTCTCCTGACTCTAAACCTACATACTTTCCTTCTTTTCTTTTAAGTGTTTATTCATTTTTGAGGGGAGGCGCAGAGGATCTGAATCTCTGAAGACGTGGGGCTTGAACCCGCAAATTGGTCGGTCATGATCTGAGCCAAAGTCCGAAGCTCAACTGACTGAGCCACTCAGGTGCCCCCATTCTTTTCCTTCTGATGAGGAACAATTAGAGCGTTTCTGTAGGACCCTGAAAGTGCCGCGAGCCTGAGGTGATGTGCTTTCTGTGACTAATGGACACATTCCTCTCTGGCCGCAGGGACCCAGGACAATGGGGAGGGGCTGCATTTACACTGACCCCCTTCTGTGTGGTAAGCCTGTGAGAAATGTCCCGTGAGACACAGTAGATATTTTAGGAGAAGCTGTGCGAACACAGGCTGTTGGTACAAAGCGACACAGTAAGAGACTGTGTTTGGAGACGAGGGTAGAAGAGAGTGATGCGGTTCCTGATTTGTAACCCCACGAAGCTTTGCTCGCTCAGTCAATCAGCTACAGTTACCAAGCGTGTCATCGGCAAAACTTGAAATGAGTCACCGGCCAGAACTTTCTACTTTTATCTGGGACATTTCAACCTTTTCAAAGTTCTACATTCTGACTTTAGATTTCTGTGACCACATTGAGGCTTCTTGTCATAAACTGTGGGGGAGGAAGTATTTTATGTGTGGATTTGGAAAGATCTTCGAGATATAAAATAAAGTGAAAAGGTGAGGAACAGAATAATATATGCTGCCATTTGTTTAAGAAAAATGGTAAGGAAAGAATACACATGCATATAAGGCAAGAGGAGACGAGGGCCACCTGCTCCCTCCCCCCTCCCCCCCTTCNCTTCACATAAACACGGCTCTTCCTTCACCCCATCTGGTCCTATGTACTAACAGCTTTCAACTATTGCTAGTATCTGAGATCAGTATTATTATTATTATTATTATCCTATCTAATAAACAAGGAGGCACAGGGCGCCTGGGTGGCTGAGTTCGTTGAGCATCTGACTCTTGATTTCGGCTCAGGTCATGACCTCGTGGTTTGTAGGATGGAGCCCCGCATGGGCCTGCACTGAGCCTGGTGGAGCCTGCTTGGGATTCTCTCTCTCTCCCTGTGCCCCCCCTTCCACTCGTGCTCACTGTCTCTTGCTCTACAAAAAAAAAACAAAAACAAAAACAAAAAAAAAAACAACAACAGTAAATGAGGAGGCACAGTGAGGAAGCCAGGATTTAAGCCCACACATTTTCGCTGAAGCCCAGGCTCTTTTAAGTACAGCACAGTACTACTCACAGATACTAAATTAACACTCAAAACCTATATACTAAAATGATATGATAGATTCTATATGGAAAATCATTCTATTCTATTCTATAGGGAAAATCATATGGCACGAGGAGAGAAAATAACACAAAAGATATTGCTTAGTTGGTGGGGACGGGAGGTGGAGTCGAGGCAAGGCTTTTCTGTAAAAGTAGCTTCTGAGCTGATGCTCACAAGAGGTTGGGTGTGAAAGAGGGTGGGATCTCAAGGCAAGCGCCTCTTTGGCCTGTACAGAATCTCTTAATGGAGGGAGTGAGGGAGCTCAGCGCGGCCAGAGGGAGGGTGGCTAGAGGAACATGGCTGGCCGACAGCATGAGGGGGAAAGGAAGCCATGGGGAAGCCTGGAAAAGTGACCTGGGCCACTCAGGGCCACTCAGGGCCAGGGGGGCCAGGTGAAGGAGCTTGCCTCCTCTTAGAACTTCAGGAAGCCCCTGGACAGAAGTCGTGTGCTCTGATTCAGGTTTTACGGGTCACCCTGACTGTAACATGACAGCAGAACTTGAGGTGGGAATGTGGACAGAAGAATGGACGTGGTGGAGGCTGAGAAGTAAGCAATTTATTGTAGAAGGTCTGGTGAGGGGGGACGAAGACTTGGACCTGAGCACTGTTGTGGGAACAGGAAGGAGTGGTCAGATTTCCGTATATTTTAGAGGTAAAACCAGCAGACTTGACAGCAGGTGGAACGTGGGTGTGGGAGGACGTGTCCAAGGGCATTCCTGGCATTGTGTGTACCAAACAGACTCAGTCAGCTGCCCAGCACCCTTTCTGGATTAAGAAAGATCGATCTCTGCCCGTCCTTCCCAAGAGCATAAGCACAGTTCCCAGGGTGGAAGACTGGATTTCTTGTTAAGCGGAAAGGATACAAAGCGTCGTGTTAATACCACCACATTATGGAATGAGTGGATTCTGTGGGCCAGTGAGGCTGTCATCATTACTTATAATATTTTCTGTGCATAAATGAATTTGCACCCAGCTTAGAAATGAGCCTACTGACATAACCTGTGTATAAGCTTTATAAAGAAAAATGTAGAAGCTTGACATCTCATTTGTGTTTCCCAGGCCTGTCAGGGAGTTCTCCATGCCAAGAGGAGCCAACACATTTTGTTACTGTACAAAGGCCAACGTGATTGTCACCGGAGGTAAGGGCATCGTTCATATTGTACAGAGATTTTCTGCTTGGCAAACAGCACTCTCCTTGATTAACATAGTGGTCCTCATAAAGCTACAGAATTTTACTCCTAGGAAAACCTTTTAGAGAATTAACGAATTCACATAAATCTGTCAGACTTTTCCTTTGGGCCTTCTGGATTTGATGGCACACTTAGAAAGTTCTTCCCCAGCACCAGAATATGAGATATACACTCTCCTGTATTTACTATAATTTTTATTGCTTTATTTATATTTTCCCTTCAGATCTTTAATCTCTCTAGAAGTTATGTCATCAGGTGAGAGCATGAGTTCCTTGACTGGGCCCCCGTATGGGCTTTAAAGGAGTTCGGGAGGTCCCTGAAGGCTAATGACACTTGTGTGTCTATGTGCATTTTTCTGGAAAGATAGTTCCAAATTTTATCAAATCTTCAGTGGGATCCATGACCAAAAATGGGATCCATGGCCAGTGTTTTTTATTTTATTATTTATTTTTTTATAGTTTATTGTCAAGTTGGTTTCCATATAACACCCAGTGCTCATCCCAACAAGGGCCAGTGTTTTAGAGTTAGCAGAGAAGAGGCCAGGGAGCAAGTCTTGAAACACACTAGCATTTAAGGGTTGAGTAATGTGGAATATAGGATACAAGATCATCTGTGGAGAGTAAGGGAAAGATGATGTTATAAGAAGCTTGAAGGGAAAGGTGGAGGATGAAAAGGTTCCTTGAGCCTCAGACTCATCATCTATTATAATCCTGGGGTGCAGGAGCATGGCTTTGAGACTGAGCTCTGGAGCCAGACCTTTTGGTTGCAAATCCTGGTTATTTTTCCAGCAAGCTGTGTGGCCTTGGGCAGTTTATTTCATTCCTTTAAGCTTCCATCTACTCAAAAATAAGACTGATAATAAGTAAGATGATACCTACTCCCAAGATGATTATAAGAATTCAAATTCAAATAAAGTACTTAGCACATAATAAATGCTCAGTACAAATCTGCCAGTAATAATACTAACAACAGCAAAACCCCACATACTTCAAATGGTGGTGGTTAAGATTAACTGAGATAATGTATGCCTGGCACATAGTCGCTTTTCAATAAATATTAATTCAATCCGTCTACAACATGTAGGCAGTCATTTTGGCAAATGACCTTGGACGTTCCAGTTAGGAGGCTGTCCCAGAAGTCATGAGTGAGGTGGTGAGGGTCTGAATTAGTGTAGGTGCAATAGAAAAAGAAAAGAGAGAGCCAATCCCAGAGGCACAGGAAAGAAACTAGTCCTAAAACCTGAAGGGAGAATGACTTGGATTAACAAAGGATCAACCAGCTCCAAGTTCGTAAAGTAGGAGAAATAGAGGAGCAACATCTGTATTGTTAGCAGAGATCAGGAAGAGGGTGCTTACCTGGGAAGGAGAGCAAGCAGATCTCAAGCTTGGACTTAAATGTCACATATGATTAGACACCAAAGAGGATGTTCTTTTTGGTGATGAAAAAAGGCCTGGTTAGATGTACGGGATGTGGGGGCCCCAGGCTGCCTTCCATGTGGGAAGAGCTCCTGGGGCGCCTCAAGGAGATCGGAGTCACCTACAGAAAGGTCACATGGACTTGAAAGATGTAAATGAACAAAACAGAAACGCAAACAAACAGCAGGAAACTGGCCCATACTGAAGATCTGAACTTTAAAAAGGGAAAGAGCAAACGAGTTTTTTTAAGAGGAAAGCTCTATCATCCAAAAGATCAACAAATGTACCATTTGGTAAATTCTTAGGGCAAAAATACTTATTAAAAGAGCAAGAATGTTCAGTGAGTAATGCTACTGGCTCCTTCAAATTCCTCGCCCAACACACACACACCTTTGTTTTTCTATCAAGCGTATCCTGCCTCAGGGCATCTGGGTGGCTCCCACAGTTGAGTATCTGACTTCAGCTCAGGTCATGATCTTGCAATTTGTGGGTTCGAGCCCCATGTCAGGCTCTGTGCTGACAGCTTGGAGCCAGGAACCTGCTTTGGATTCTCTCTCTCTACTGCTTCCCCAGTCACATTCTGTCTCTCTCTCTCAAAAATAAATAAACATTAAAAATTTAAAAAAAAAAAAAAGTATCCTGCCTCAACCCTGAAGTACAATATTGCTAAGTATAGTCCACCCTTCAACAATGTATTTCTAGACCCCCTGCAGTAGAAAATCTGTGTGTAACTCTTGACTCCCACAAAATGTAGCTACTAATAGCCCATAGTTGATTAATATGTATTTTGTATGTTCTGTGTGTTATATACTGTATTCTTACAATAAAGTAAGCTAGAGGGAAGAAAATGTTATTAAGAAAGCCATAAAGAAGAAAAAATACATTTACAATTCTACAGTGTATTTATGAAAAGAAAAATCCATGTATAGGTAGACGTACACAGTTCAAACCTGTGTTGTTCAAGGGTCAATTGTGTGAAGATAGTCACACTCTATATGCACACCTAGACAGTCTCCTCTGAGGAGATAAAGCTAAAGTTTTTTCATGTTTATATTTGAAGTTCTTACTGAAATTCGTGCTCCGCTTTGGGCCTTCCACAACACTTACTTAAAACTAGTTTCTGGTTCGAATGTTATTTTTAAAGAATTATATAGTAGTGTATTGAAGAGCAAAACAAGTAAAAATAATACATTAGATGTTAGAAGAGTTGGTTTTAAAAATAGCCTGGACACTAACCAACTGTGTAATTTTCAACAGTCACATAATCTCTCCTGTTGCTCACTTTCCTTACCTGGTAAACTGAGGAAGTTGGACCACATTGATTCCAAGATCCCCTTGAGCTTAAAATACCCTGATTCTATAGTTTAAAGAAACTCTGTTCATAGGGAGATAAATTAAAATGTCCTTTGGAAAATTAGGAACCCAGTTACCCAATATATAATCAGAGCTTCACGTACTCAGAAAACTGAGGCATTAATGGGCCACAGACTTCTAAATTTCAAGCAAAGACATCAAGAAAGCAAAGCATATGGATTAGGAGTCTACATAGCATGTGAGAGTCCTGGCTTGCACAGGGAGCGAGTTTCCTGATGCTTGGCGGTGATGATTCTCAGAACAAACAGGGATCCAAGCCTTTAAACTGTGCTAACTGAGGTTATCTTTTTTTTTTAATTTATTTTTTATTTTGGAAGAGACAAAGATAGTGTGAGCAGGGAAGGGGCAGAGAAAGAGGAAGAGAGAGAATCACACACAGGCTCTGCGCTGTGAGCACAGAGCCCTGCATGGGGTTCAAACTCACAATCAGTGAGATTCTGACCTGAACTGAAACCAAGAATCAGATACTTAACCGACTGAGCCACCCAGGTGCCCTGAGGTTATCCTTTAAAGAGCGTCGCGCTGAAGTCTAGAACACATAAGGGAATAAATACTAAGACTACATGTTTTCAAAAAAACAAGTGGTGTGCTTGGATCACAATTTCTTGACCCCCATTGCCCTTTGCTGAGCCAGGGACTTTCTTGGCTTATTCCTTGCAAGGGAAATAACCCGGACCACTCATCAGAAGGAGGCGGGGATGCTCCAGGGATGAGAGCAAGAGCACAGTGGTCCTGAGAGAGAGTAGAACTGCAGTGGACACTGTCCCCAGCATGGCGTTTCTTGAGTTTGGTGAAAATACTGTGTCCTCTATCCTACTTCAACTCAGACCCTCCTCAGGAAACCCTATGAGAAAGCAAAATGGCACAGCTATAGTGAGCTCTGATTTCTAAAATCTAATGCTTCTAAAAGACAAGCTGTCACATCCGTCTTAACCAACCCTTTTGAACAGCCCTTTGTTCTCACACAAAAGAATTCAAAATGTAGGAATTGACCAGCCTTCATATATTTTGTAATCAGTGTTTTAATAATTTCTGGGAAAAACTAAACTAAACATGTGTTTGGTAAAGTTCTGGGACTCAATCCACTTCAGTGTTTATGGATTAAGGTATCTGACTTTCATTAACCTCGGTGGTCCTTATATTATAAGATGCCCAGCTACAACTTGGAAATCTTATTAATTATAGGTTTCCTAGCTCTCTTACAAAACCAAAACATCTAGCAGTGTGACTGACAGGCAACTAATACTTTTCACCATGCAAGATTTATTAATTTGTCACAGTTTCAGAGCTTCTATTAGTAGAAAATGCAATTCCTCAACAACTAAAAACACGTTTTCCTCAGGAGAATACTCTTGTTGATTAGTGACTCAGCCAAGCGCATTGCTAAATGTACTGTATGTACCAGCTGATGACTCAAAATATACTATGAAAGAAACTTTGCTGGGCATAGTCGAATGTGTGAAATATGCAGGGACATTTGATGAGCTTGAAAAAATAAAAGCTCTCGCTGGGAGATAAAGAAAGCCAAACCAGGACAAGGTATTTACAAAAGCAAAACAAAACAAAACAAAACAAAAATTGCAGACTTTATGAGCATTGTTGTAGTGACCGCGAAGAATGTTTTTAGAGCTGATATCTGTCTCTCTTGGCATTTTAAGAGCTAAACTCCTACTTTGCAAAGTCTAGTGTATAAAAGCAATTCTCTGCCGTCCAAGATAACTTGGGGGCTCCAATGGACTTGTTAATATTCATTCAACAAACATTTCTTGTGTAGCTGCTACAGACTAGGCATTATATGTCATAGAGATCAGACTGTATTTTAACCTTCTAGAATTCTAAATTTAATAGACAACTAAGACGTGTTAATACACAGCTATAATACAGCATGGAACGTGAGTCAACAGATTAATGATTGTAACAATTACAAGACAGATTAAGCACGGTAGGCATTTAGAGTTTGGCATCATGTCCCTTTCTGATCACTCTGGCTCCAAATAGCCACCCCACAGACCATGTAAGGATTCCATTACTATCAACAAAAAACACACTGAACTGGAAGACTCTGGCAGCAGACAATGGGAAGCCTCTGTAAGACTGGGTTTCCTTCATAATGCACACTGGACAAAGCTCTTCATTTGCCACACTTCTCAAGTTGTAATCTTTTATTGTATCCTTCTTCTGTAGCATACAAGTCACAGATTTTCTTCTGAGGGTAGCCTGGCTTCATCCTCCAGAGAGTGGTAAAGCCCAACTACCTATGGGCCCGAGGCTCAGGTTCTAAACATACTTGCCGTGAAAAGCAAATGCAAACAAGAAACTGCATTATAGGGGTTATTCAGTATGAATCATGTAGCTGATAATGTGGAATTTTTCTCATTACCTTTACAAATTCCGGATTGCCCTCTACTCTCACTGTAGTAATCCCTCCCTCCACAGCACACAATCATAAACCTTTAGAATGGGAAGGGATCTTGGGAGATCAAAATTTTGCAGATAATCGAGGCCCCAGAAAAGACAATGGTTTGCCTCAATTCATCCTTGTTCCAAGCCCTGGGCCACAGCAATCGGCTGACACGGTCTCTTCCTCTCTTACTTTTCTCTCTGCACTGAGCCAGCCCATCTCATCAAGAGTGAGGCATTTGGAACCACTGACTCACCAGCTGAAATAAGAACTTGCTAAAGGAAAGAAAATCCTATCTTTATATGTGGCCTTATCTAAATCACGGTGAGAAAAAAAAGGAAGAGAGAAACCAAAATAAATGGAAAATAAAGGAACAAGGAATTAACCCTTTATGAACCATAATATATTGCTTATAGTTGAAAATCCTACCTTCAGATTTGAAATGTTTTCTATGAATGCTTGATTTTACCTCTAGATCTTTAATGCTTGCCTTAGTGCTTCTACTAGGTTATAAACTCTCAAGAACAGGGCATGTTTCATATAGCTGTGTGTGCATTCTTCTCTCTCTCTCTCCCATTTTATATAAACTATGTTGCACCTGGCAGCAACTTAGAGTAGTAAGAATAGTCCACTCATAGTCCAGGAACTGTTCAGATTATCCATGTATGACCCCATTTAATATCACAATAAGGTTATGGCATAAGTTCCAGTTATCCCTGATGTATATACAGATGAGAAAACCCAAACATAGTAAAGTCACTTACTTAAAGCCATAAGGCTAATGAGTGATAGAGCCAGGTTTCAAATCAAGGTAGACTTTCCCCACATATGTATTTTTTAAGCACTCCCTGACTGACTCTACTAGCCAACTCATTCACTTAGCAAATGTGTAGTAAGCACTTACTATTTTGTCAAACTCGGCTGTAGATGAGAAATATAAGGCTTACCAGATAATGGGTAAACAGGTATTTGTGCAAAAAATCTATAACTAAATAGGGCTTGTGCTATAAATGAAACCAGATGAAAACAGCCTAAGAATGGGGAAGAAGAAGTCCTAACTCTATCTGAGGCTGGGGACAGTGATCAAGGGCAGCTTTAGGGAGGAAATGTTGGAACTAAGTTCGAGAAGGTATAAGTCTTGGTCTTCTGAAAAAGAAGACTTTCAGTAGGGTCAGTATCTAGAAGTTTTTGTACCTTCAACATCTAACAAAATGCCAAGCATGCAGTAATTTCTCGGGATACTTTTCTTCTTGTTAATAAGAGTAACATGGAAGTTTTAATCTTTAAGAAAATGTCCCCCTTACCCACTTAAAATATCTTGGTTACTGTCTTGCTCAGCTTAGGCTACCATCACAAAATACTATAGGCCGATGGTTTAAACAACAGNATTAACCCTTTATGAACCATAATATATTGCTTATAGTTGAAAATCCTACCTTCAGATTTGAAATGTTTTCTATGAATGCTTGATTTTACCTCTAGATCTTTAATGCTTGCCTTAGTGCTTCTACTAGGTTATAAACTCTCAAGAACAGGGCATGTTTCATATAGCTGTGTGTGCATTCTTCTCTCTCTCTCTCCCATTTTATATAAACTATGTTGCACCTGGCAGCAACTTAGAGTAGTAAGAATAGTCCACTCATAGTCCAGGAACTGTTCAGATTATCCATGTATGACCCCATTTAATATCACAATAAGGTTATGGCATAAGTTCCAGTTATCCCTGATATATATACAGATGAGAAAATCCAAACTTACTTAAAGCCATAAGGCTAATGAGTGATAGAGCCAGGTTTCAAATCAAGGTAGACTTTCCCCACATATGTATTTTTTAAGCACTCCCTGACTGACTCTACTACCCAACTCATTCACTTAGCAAATGTGTAGTAAGCACTTACTATTTTGTCAAACTCGGCTGTAGATGAGAAATATAAGGCTTACCAGATAATGGGTAAACAGGTATTTGTGCAAAAAATCTATAACTAAATAGGGCTTGTGCTATAAATGAAACCAGATGAAAACAGCCTAAGAATGGGGAAGAAGAAGTCCTAACTCTATCTGAGGCTGGGGACAGTGATCAAGGGCAGCTTTAGGGAGGAAATGTTGGAACTAAGTTCGAGAAGGTATAAGTCTTGGTCTTCTGAGAAAGAAGACTTTCAGTAGGGTCAGTATCTAGAAGTTTTTGTACCTTCAACATCTAACAAAATGCCAAGCATGCAGTAATTTCTCGGGATACTTTTCTTCTTGTTAATAAGAGTAACATGGAAGTTTTAATCTTTAAGAAAATGTCCCCCTTACCCACTTAAAATATCTTGGTTACTGTCTTGCTCAGCTTAGGCTACCATCACAAAATACTATAGGCCGATGGTTTAAACAACAGAAATTTATTTTCTCAGTTTTAGAGGTTGGAAGTCCAAGATCAAAGTGTCAGCATGGTCAGTGTCTAATGAGAGCTGTCTTGCTGGCCAGCACATGACTGTTTTCTCCCTATATCCTGTGAGCATGCGAGTGAGCTGTCTCTTCTTATAAGGACAGTAATCCCACCCTTAAGGGCCCACCTCTCAAAACTTCATTTTAACCTAATTATCTCCCAAGACCCCATTTCCAAATACCATCACACCAAGGGTCAAGACTTCACCACAAGAACTCTGGGGAAAAGCAATTCAATCCATACCAGTTGCCTTAGAAACAGAAAGTAAGAGTCAGCTGTGCCTTGAGGTTTTTCAGCCTGTTTCTACTAAGACTCCAGGACCCAAGGACTTCTGGAATGGAAGGAGTCAGGCGAACATTCGATCAAGATTTATTTTTGTTTGGATATGTGTTTTCCTGCTCTGTGCCACTTGGTAGTTAAACTTCTGAGCCAGTATTCAGCATCCTGAGGTTGAAGTTGTAGAAGTTGTTCAATAAATATTTGAACTCCCACTGTCAATTATACACTTGAGATACTATAGTAAAAAAGAAAAAGTTCTGCCCTCAAATGGATGGTACAGAAAAGTGAATAATCAGTTACAAAAAATGCTGGGGCAGGGGGCACATACACAGGAGCATTTGGTTTTAAAGCATATAAAGACATTCTGAAATATTCTTGGAGATAAAGCTATGCTAAGATTTGGAGAATGGATTAGAATACTCAAAGGTGAGAAAGAAAATACTATGTTACTTTTTTTTAATGGAGCCCAACAAACTAATCATAGAATTATGAAACCATTTGTGTCTACCCCATTTCCCTGGCTATGAATATCCAACTGGTAAGTCACCGCATTCTCCTCCATAACCAACTGGCTCTTTCAGTGTGGATAAGTATATTTCCAAAAAAAGTCCAAACTATATCAGCAAATTCATCCTGTAGGTCACCAAATATATGCTACCTGATTAGCTAACATGGCCACTTTGAATTCTAGATTTTTTAATACATAAGTTGTGACTTATATAACTTAGGTTATGTATAAATTATAACTTAGGTTATAATGCTTTCATACAATCTTATTTTTCTAGTGCCCTGAAGGTCCTTAGTAATAAACAAGATGCTCACGAATGTGCCGTAATATTCCTAATGTGATACCATTTTCTGATACCATTTCTGATTCTGGACAAATCACATTTAAATCATTAAAGTAAAGTAACTAAATCATTTAATTAAAAATTATGTAATCCGTAGGAGTTAGTTTCTTTTGTACTCTAGGGTCCCAACTTGAAGTTGATGATTTTATGACTCAGAATGACTTTTAATTATTTGTGAAATAGAGTATCCAATATCTTTAAAATATTCTGTATTTTGAGGGCACCTGGGTGGCTCAGTTGGTTAAGGGTCCAACTCTTCATTTCGGCTCAGGCCATGATGTGCAGTTCGTGAGTTCGAGCCCTGCACTGGGCTCTGCACTCTCAGCACAGAGCCTGCTGGGAATTCTCTGTCTCTGTTTCTCTTTGCCCCTCCCGCATTCTCTCTCTCTCTCTCTCTCTTTCTCTCTCCTCTCTCTCTCACACAAACACAAAATAAATAAACTTAATAAAATAAAAATATTCTGTATTTTGTAAACTATTATACATGGTTACTTTTTTATTATTTTTATTTTTTTTATATTTTTATTTATTTCTAGGAGAGAGAGAGAGAGACAGCGTGAGCAGGGGAGGGCCAGAGAGAGAGGGAGTCACAGACTGAAACAGGCTCCAGGCTCTGAACTGGCAGTCAGCACAGAGCCCGACGTGGGGCTCGAACCCACGAACCGTGAGATCATGACCTAAGTGAAAGTCGGATACTTAACTGACTAAGCCACCCAGACACCCCTCATGGTTACTTTTTTAAAAAAATAATTAGAATACAACTCTGCATAGATCAAATGATGCCATAACAAATAAATCCCAAATTATATAATGACTCAAGCAAAATGGAAATGTATTTCTCTTAGTCATGTTAAATCTGAAATCAGTTCTCTTAGTTCACTGGCTAAAAGCCAGCAATCTGACCACACCTAACTGCTAGGGAGTCTGGGAAATGTAGTCTAGCTGTGTACCCATATGTGTATATACATGATAATAAAATTTTACTAAATTTTAATTTTTAATATCATCAAGATTCTAATAGACCATGGATAAAGGATATGATCACATAATCCACAGGAGGAGCTACAATTAGCAGATATCCATGGGAGAAAATACTCAGCAGCATCAACCATCATGTAAATTAAATAAAAACAGAGTGTCATTTTAGACATTAAAATAGCAAATATTTTAAAATCCTGATAAAATCCATTTGCGGACCTGAGTTTGATGAAACTAGTATAATCATACATAGTTGATGGCCTTGGAATTTGGTACCACCATCTTGGAAAGCAACCTAAACATATGGGCATTTATCCTCAATATATATGTCCAAAAAAAGAAACAATACACAAGTTGCTGAATAAAGTGAAACACTAGAATTAGCAGGAACATTTATTGATAGAAATGTTAAGAAATTATGATGTAGCAGCCGAAATGATAATTATGAAGGTGTGAGACTGTGCTCTTCCATAAATGCAAAAAAAAAAAATGGTGGACATATATATTAAAAATATTTTATTATTTTAGTTATATTGAACATATAAAATTTGCATTTTACACAAGAGTACAAATCTCCAGTTATAAAATGAGTAAGTTCTGGGGATGTAATGTATACACTGTGCCTATAGTTAACAGTATTGTATAACTGAAAGTTATGAAGATAGCAAATCTTGAAAGTTCTCACAAGAAAAAAGGGTCACTGTGAGGCGGCCATGTGGTAACTAACCTTACTGTAGTAATCACTTTGCAATATACACTTAAATCAAATAATCACGTTGCATACCTGAAACTCACACAATGTTGTATGTCAATTATATTTCAATAATGCTGGAAAAAACAGAAAGCAACTTGCCCTGCAATCCCCACATATAATAACAAAGTGACACATCCCTTCCACAAAACTTTGATTTGGTCTCTCTCTCTCTTTGAATTCAAGTTAGCATGCTGTGATTTCTTGATAAAAATACATTTTAGAAAACAGTGATTTTTCTATTTTGGCAACATTTATATTATATTTTTAAATGTGTACGTCAAAGATAAAAGTTAGTAATAGTGATTTTTTTTGTTGCTGAGAAATGGTAATCTAGATACCTACTGAAGGGGTGCCTGGGTGGCTCCGTTGGTTAAGCATCCGACTTCGGCTCAGGTCACGATCTCACAGTCCGTGAGTTTGAGCCCCGCGTCGGGCTCTATGCTGACAGCTCAGAGCCTGGAGCCTGCTTCGGATTCTGTGTCTCCCTCTCTCTTTGCCCCTCCCCCGCTCACTCTCTCTCTCTGTCTCTCAAAATAAAATAAGGACATTAAAAAAAAAAAACCCTACTGAAAATAATTCAAGGCATTTCAATCTGAATGGAAAAGCATTTTCCTTAACTCTGAAAACGCAAAGTTTATTTGTAAGAAAGGGGAATAAACAGTTAACAGTGATTACCTATAGGGAGTGGAAGCAGGGATTCTGAAGGAAAAGAAGACATTTTTGACAAAATTATGCCCGTCCATATTGTTTAAATCTTTTACCATGTGCACATATGATTTTAACAATTAAAAAAATAGTATGTGTGCTATGATAGTAACTATGTGTGAATTATAGATGCTTACGGATATGTGCTAGCAGGGAAGACAGAGACAGGAAAAACAGTTGATTTGTTATAATGGTAGAGATTATGTGCAATTTTCCGCTTCCTCTCAATGTGAAAACAAAAGAACATCTGTCTAAAATACTTGGGGAAGTAAATAAAGTATAAATAATACATTAATGCGTGAGTGAGTGGGAAAGTACTGAGTCAAGAAAAGGACTCATAAAATATTTATAAGAATCCACATTCGTGTGTGTAAATACAATTATTGCAGAACAGCCCAGACAGGAGGAAGTGGCTCCAAAGCAAGCCTTGCCTCTTAGCAAGTCAATCATAGACGGCATCCTGGAAGAAGCAGACTGTGATCTGTATTCGAAGGATGATAAGGATATGATTGAGTGAGAGGAACTTTTTGAACTTTGACCAGCTGTCCATACAGCCGTCTGTATCCCTGAGAAAACAAATAACCCCCCCATGCCCTCCTTCTTAGGAGATGACAAGGTGCTTCGGTTGTGGCATCCTAACATCAGCACTAAGCCGGTGGGGAAGCTTGTGGGGCACATGTTCAGCATCACCGAGATTGTAACCAATGAGAAGGAGCAACATGTCATCAGCCTTTCCTCTGCAAAGGTAACAGAAAACAACATAAATGAAACAGACTGTGTTTGCCCTTACAATCAGCCACTGGAAAATCTAGAACACATACAATTTTTGAGTGAAATAGCTGCTCGTCACTGAGAAAAGTACTGTCTATGCAGAGAAGGAACTGATGAGCCACTGTTCTGTTTTTGCTGAGAGGACGTGTAAAGAACATGGTTAAACATGAGTGTTAAAGCAGGCAGTGCTGGAAAGAGACCCAATATGGCCCGCCCACTGCAGACTGGAAGTCATCGACAAAGACAGAAAGCACGACAGCTCTGTCGTCGTTGCTGTTATTAAATGTGTCCTAAATGTTTTAACCAATGTGCTAAAAAATAAGAAAAAATGAGTTATGAATATTAGATATATTAGGACTGAGTCATTGTATTTGCAAAAATAATGATTATCTCCTCAAAAAAATACAACAAAATCAGCTCTTAAGTTTTTTAAGTTGAAGTATAGTTGACACCAAAAATCCGTTTAAAATTTTAAGAGCAGGTAAGTTCAGTAAAGTGGCTTGTGACAATAGCAATTTCTAAAAAATAAATAAATTTCTATATAAGAGCAGTGACCACAATGGTCAAAGAGATAGCATTCGCAAGAGCAAAAATTGTGAAATACCTAGAAGTAACCTTAACAAGCAATATTCACCATTAATAGTAAGATAACTGATAACTATAAGGTTTTTCTTAGGTACTTGTTTTTGAAGAACATGAACAAAGCGATCTCCTATGTTTTCTGCATGGGAATATGGTACCATAAAAGATATTCTCTGTCAAATGAAATCATTTTAATGCTATTATTTTTTAATGCATCCATGATTATTTTAAGCATCAGTTTGCCAAGTTTAGTGTTAATGTAAAAATACCAATATACAAGAGTATCTTAGAAACTTTGCAAAATATCATTATAAGCCAGCATTTTTTCTTCTGTTGGATATTAACACACATTCTAAAGCTGCAATATATAAAACAGAACAGGAGTCCATGCAGAATGAATTAGACACATCCATGAAACAAAAGAGAAAAGGCAAGAATGAGTTCATGTGTGTGTGGGAATTTTGTATATAATAAAAGTAGCAACCCAAATTCATTAAGTGTTGAGAAAACTGATTAACCATTTAAGGAAAAAGTATGTAATCAGTTGATGGCTTCATAATAAACAGCAAAATACATCCCATATATATTTATTCCATTTATATTTTACATGTAAAAGACAAAAACATTAAAAAAATACAAAAACATTAAAAAAATACGAAAACATAGAGGTTCTGGAATTTTCCAGAAGAAAATATAGCCATATATTCTTAAAGCCTTAAGGTAATTCCTAAGCATGAGACCTGTGGTTAATGGAAAAATAAATATGACTGTGTAAGCATTTAAACTTTTTGTGAATTATAATAATTCTCCTTTATCAAATGTTCGCTAAGTGCCAGACTCTGTGGTACATATTTTACTACTCAACTCACTTGTTGCTAATAACAGCCCTATAAAGTAATGATCACAATTTTGTTTGTATAAAGGCAAATAAGACCTAAGTAACTTGCCCCAGGTCACATAGCTACCTAGTGGCTAAATGTAGCCAATCCCCTGCCCCAACCCCAAACAGTCACCCTATACATTATTAAAAATATTGAAGACAGTTTAGCAGAGGAGCAAAAATGCAACGAAAATAACAGAAACGAGAATAAGATCCTTAAATGAACTTTTAGGCATTTATTCTTTCTTTAATGTTCATTTATTTATTTTGAGCAAGAGAAAGAGAGCCAGTGGGGGAGGGGCAGAGAAAGAGGGAGAGAGACCATCCCAAGCAGGCTCCACACCATCAACACAGAGCCTGACGTGGGACTTGATCCCACGAACCCTGAGATCATGACCAGAGCCGAAATCAAGAGTTGAAGGTTAATGACTGAGCCACCCAGGGGCCCCTAGGCATTTGTTCTAATATAAGAATCAGATAAGTGCCCAAAGACCTACGTAAAAGGATGTTCGTTGCACTACTGCTGATACACTGATTTAAGAAAGAAGGAAGGAAGGAAACAAAAAGAGAGGGAAGGAGAGTGAGAAATTCAAAATCTAAAGTTAGGGCTTTGTCAGTGAGTTATTTTATTTGTTTGTTTTCCAGTGTTACTGAGATATAATTGATACAGGTGCTGCCTAAGTTCAGGGTACACAGCACCGGGTTTGACTTATGTATGTTGTGAACCGGTTCCCACAGTAAGTTCAGTGAGCAGCGCCAGCTCATGTAGATTGAAATAAAAGAATGAAAATAAATTCTTTCCTCGTGGTGAAAACTCCTAGGATCTACTGTCTTCACAACTTCCATTCACATCACACAGCCGTGTCCGCTACAGTCCTGTAGCTTATTTATCTTGTTCCTGGAAGTCTGTACCTTGTGACCCCCTTTCTTCCCACCGCCATCCCCTCCCCTCCATTCAGTAAGTCACGATGTGTCTTTTCACATGATAGAAATATCATACAGCCTTTTGGGCGCCTGGGGGCTCAGTCGGTTAAGCGTCCGACTTCGGCTCAGGTCATGACCTCAGACTCTATGGGTTTGAGCCCAGCGTCAGGCTCTGTGATGACAGCTTGGAGCCTGGGGCCTGCTTCAAATTCTGGGTCTCTCTCACTGCCCCTCCACCACTCATTCTCTCTCTCTCTCTCCCTCTCTCTCTCAAAAAGTAAATAAACATTAAAAATCTTTTTAAAAAAGAAATATTATATAGATTTTCAATGTTATATAGACAAACACCGATGTAAAAACATCCAAACAATATATTATGTGAAATATAATGAAACAGCATGTAAGAAGTTATTTTAAATATTTAATATTTATGATATTATATTTAAATAAATAGTTAACTATTTAAAAATATTTCTTTGTCTATCATAAAATGTTACC
>NW_027529596.1:4246328-4354323 GCF_008692635.1 Crocuta crocuta
CAAGACTTTGGGTGAATTAAAAATTTTTTCTTTTTTTGTGTTTTTTTTCTTTTCTTACCTATTTTTTTACAGCAAATAAGCACTGCTTTTATAATAATTCTTAATTTTAATTAAATTTAAAAATTAAAATAAGTTATAATCTTTAATTATTAAAGATCAAATGAGCTTGTTCATGACTTATTCAGAAAGCGTTTGTTTCTTGAGCATCTATTATGTGACAAATAAAGCTCTGGGTTCTAGAGGGGGAACACCAAATGAAGCAGACAAGACCTTTTTCACAGGACATTTACATTCTGGGGGAAGAGAGAGACGAACAAAGTACCAAATCAACAGGAAAACAGTATTATAACGAATAGAAAATATAATTCTATTGTGGTGTGACTGAAAATCATCTCTGAAGAGGTGACAGAAAAGCTGAACCCAGAATGACCAGAGGAGCCGGCCCCACAAAGATCTGAGAAACGAGCAATTTGGCCAGAAAGAACAGCAAACTGGGTCCAAGCATGTTTTTGCTGCAGCTGCCATCATCATGTCTAGTAGTAACATTAACTACAGCAAAAAATAGCATATTTTACACATCTAGCATTCCTTCAAACTTCATCATATAAACTAGCTGTCATCCCATCAAGCTTTAATAAATCACCAGCCAGGGGACCCCTAGGTGGCTTTAGTCGGTTACATTTCCAATTCTTGATTTCGAAGCCTGCCTAAGATTCTCTCTCTCTCTTTCTCTCTGTCTCCCCCACCTCATTTCTCCCAAAAATTAAAAAAAAAGCACTTAAGAAAAATAATAACGAACTAAAATAAATCACTGGCCAGTCATGTGCCTACAACATGCTTTTTCTGGAGGCCTTCCAGCAGATTTTCATCCTTTCTCCTAGTTCCGCAGCTGTTTTCACCTAGATATTGTTTCCTTCTGCAGCTGTTAAAATTGTATTTCAGGTCACAGAGCTCAAGCGTTTGGCCACTGAGCCACACCTCCTGCTCCCGAATTGCTGATGGGCACTGACAGATGCAGGGAGAGCCTAAAACGTGGGGGCCATGGTCGGCAGCTTTCTGCCGCACGAGCCTAGACACCAAAGGTTATTTTTCTTCTTCTTGCTCTGAGGAGAGAAATACACATGCTCTGATGACTTCTAACAGTTGCTTTTTTTGTTTTAATTTTCACTTTGGAAGTGATACGAAGGAACCTGAGAAAAGGCGCAGCTTGATGAGGCTGGGGGTGTGCCTTAGAGCAAGAGGCAACGTCCTGAAGTCAGGTGTCAGGTGCATAATGTCAGAACAAGCCACGGGGTCGCCCGCCTGGCCTTCAATCTGGCTGGATGCCATCTGATTCCTGACCTTGTCTAAGATCCTGTCCTAAATGACAAGGATGAAGAGAATGGCCTCCCAAACCGGGCAGACCTAAACTGAAGAGTGACTCTGGTGGTGTGACCTAGGACGCATTGAGATCGCTGAGGAGGCTAACAGAGGACCTTCCTCATGTGGTTGGTGTGAGGATGAAATGAGATAAGGCAAGCAGACGCACCAGCCCCCCACCCCCCAACATCAGCAGTTATCAGAAAGGCGGGTGCTTTTCACTCTCCACAGTGCGGACAGGACTTGTGTTGATCTACTTGCGTTTGTCCTGAACCACCTCTGTGGCCACACAGGGGTAGATTATGGGTGGGATCGTGGCATGGGAGAGGGTGAGGCTTTCCAAAAAGCCCATGCTTCCGATACTACTCATTTATATCCATCTCGTGCTGGCACCTGTCAAGTCTACATGAGGTTAAACAAAATCCACTCTCCGAGATCCCCTGACGTGGCTCTGATGGTCCACAAGCTACCTCATCTTCTACTGAGCTGACGATGTCGAGGTTGCTTCATTAACTTCTATCTTTTCCACCTCAAAATATTTCTGTGGTCTTCTGTTTTTGTAGCTACTTTCTCTTTTCCTTCTGCCCAAGGCCAAGCATTCCTCTTCTTTCCCGAATCAAATCCCTGCTTTCGTTCTCTTAGTCGAACCCTGACCTGTCAAGAAGCTGTCCCATCAGTTCTCTTCTTATACGCCATGTCTCTGTCTTCAAGGTTCCTTGAAGGACTCTTTGGTTCTTATTTATCCTTTCCAAAATTTCTGCTTATCTAAAACTGAATTGATTTTCCACTTCAAATCTCCTTTTCCTGACTTCTGGTCTTCCTCTAGCTGTTAATGACAGCATCTGTTTCTCACCGAACCATGACCAACTTCAAAGTCACTTTTAAACCTTCTGCCTCAATAACCCCGCTCACTGTCCAGTCCCCAAGCCTCCATAATGTTTCTTATATCAGGTGCCTCATTCTTCTTCCCAAAAATATGAGCTTTGTGCAGACCCACTGAAGGGCTCCCAGTTGAAGGAGGCACATGAGAATGCCCTTGCGGCCCTCCTCTCCCATATCCTCACCACCCGAATATTACACTGTCTTGTTAATCATCATCTTACCCACTTATAACCCTCTTCCATATCATCAAAGGCACCTCATGCCTTATAAATAAAGTTCACATTCTCTTTCCTGGTTTTTAAGGTTCTCCATGGTCTGGAACCAGATACCTTTCTAGTTTTGTTGCTACTTATTTGTCTTCAGATAGTCTAACCTCACCCAGCCTTTCCCCAACGTCTTCATGTTTTCCTGCCTGTGTCTGCAGCCACCCTCCTCCCATACCCAGCTGTTCTATTGAGCCTTTAAATCTCAGTGAAATATCACATCCTCCATGAAACCCTCACCAAGAGAAATATGGACTTCATCTCTTTTTGGCGGATAAGAAATGTGGGTCCTTGAAACAGACCCAGGGATAGGAGGAAAGCTGATCTTTTAAAATATGTTACCTTTAAGTCATAAAATCCAGAATTCTTTTCTGGCTTTAACTCCTTATGCTTTTTTTTGAGGAGGGGGGTAAGATTATTCTATATGATGTAAATTCCAGTTGGGTTTTTTTCCTCTACTTTTTGGATAACTGGAAGCATCCATGATTACGAGCCAGATTTTACTACTCCCAGCATTTTGTCACCTTCCGTCCTTGCTTTGCTGCTTGGGACATTCCATTTTGGGTAAACTGTGATTTGCAACATCCTCAGGAAGAAGAGCTACTTGTCTCTAATCTGTCCTCAGAGCAGACTGTTGGAAATTTTTCTGGGGAAGATCAATATACATTAGGAACCTTAGCTAATAAAATGTAGTGGCCAACTGTAGGGAAAAAATACAAACGAAGAGAAAGAGGGTGAAGGCATGTGCTCTGGGATTCAGATTCAACTTGAAGAGTCTGGAGCAAAAAAGAAAGTTTTTTTTGCTTATGTACAGGCCTTGCTTTCCTTCTGTCTGTAACCTCAGGACAGCTCATCGACCATCTTCAAAGGAAGATCCCGTGGATAGTTCTGAGCCATGGGAGCCAATGTGCCCTACAAAACAGTGGGGAACCAGCCGTACATGAAGCCCCCTCTGCTTGTGGCTGTCACTGTCTATTTGTAGAACCTGGGACACTTTGCTGTCATTACACATTTGCTGAAGATGGGTATGATATTCTGAGTTTTGCCCTTTGGGACTATTCCCTCTTCACCCCACCCCCATGCCCACCAGACGCCTTGCACAAATACACACACACCTTTGCATGTGCACACATGTTCACTACCGTCTACCTAAAGTAGCTATCTGGGTATACGGTTGCCATTACCTTTCACTCCTTAGTTAATGCAATTCTTGAAAAAGCCTGACATTGTTCTTTGGCTGGTAAACTGGTTGTATTTCAGATCTGTCCTTCTAGGAAACCTGACTTCCTACTGTGTCCGTATGAATCAACCAATAATATAAGACCCCCAGCTAAGGGTCTCATACTGTATCAGGCCCTGTGCCTAGACGTCTTTTGATGTAATCTCTGCCCAAAGGGAGTTAAAGATATAGTTGAGTAAATAAGGTGAAACTGCCAAAAATCTTTGCTGGCAAAACCTAGGAATGACAAAAACACCAACTTGAGTTCTCCTAGAGAATTGGAGTAAATTATGAAAGCTGACTTTGCAACTTGAAATCAGGAAGTCAAAAACCTGTAATCTTCTCAAAAAGCAAGGCTGACTTTGGCAATCTAACAAAACTTTAAACGCTCACACCCTTTGACACAAAAATTCCATTTCTGGAATTTATCAAACAGGTATGTTTAGACTACTATATACAATTACATGTACAAGGAGGTTCTATCACTTTACTAAAAGAAAATAAAGGAAATAAGTATAATCCCATCAGTTGGGAACTAATTGAAATAAGTTATAGAGCCTTCACACAGTAGAATACTCTACAGCCATTATAAAGGATGAAGTACATTTTAGTAGTTAAATATGTCCTCATATAGATGTAAGCTCTTTCTGTATGTGACCTCATTGAAAGTTTGTGATAACTCAGTGAGACAGGTTCTGATATAATCTCTCTTACGAATGTAAAAACTAAGGCTCAGAGATGTTAAGTGATTTACCCAAGGTCACACAGCTAGTAAGTGGCGAAAGAGGATTCAACTGAGCTTGTCTGCCTTCAGAGGTGGTATCTCCCAACAGTGATTAACCTAAGAAGTTGAACTGGAGGGCCCAGAAGGAGTGGAGAGGTGGAAAAGGGGACTTTGGTTTTTGTACTGTTTGCAAGTTTCTACTAGGTACCAAAATAACTTGGTAATTAAAAAGTTAATTTTTAAAGGCATGCTGGCTGTCCTCATTTCATTTCTGTTTGCCAGTTATCACACAGGGAAAATGTGAGAACAGGATAAGAGAATTAACAGTTTTAGTTCCACGTAGGATTGTTTTTTCTTCTTGTTATTTGGAAGAGCTTAAAAAATACATTTGTGCATTGAATTCCCTACACAGGCGACATTGAATGCCTACCATTTGTACCGCACTGTTACACATACCCCTGTTTTCAAATATAGTATTTGTCTATAATACTATGTTAACCCTCAAAAGAGTCATAATATCAGAGATCTTCAGGCTCTTCCTATGTAAAATTATGTAACCCTAATTTGATTCATTTGGGGTCTAAAACCTAATTAACCTCTGGTAGTCGTTGGGTAAAACTAGGAAAGCTGGCAAATCCCAGCTTCCCTTGGCAAATCCAAAATGCTGAATTCTCCATGCCCCTCCCTCTATTAAATGACACTGCAATTCTAAAGACTTCGGCCAATACAACTTTTGGCATCTCATAATATTCAAATTTCTATTCAAATAGCCCTTCCAATGCATGATCATTACTTATGTTGTATCCACTCTGTTGCCTTGTGAGAGCCTGTCCAAGAACAGTAATAATAGTGCTTCTACTGATCTTTTGCTTCTGGAGCATCTAGCTCGGAATTCCAGAGTTATTTGCTCTAAAAGGAATCGAGCATATCATGTTAGTTTTGCACCTTTTTACAATCCTTTTTTTATGTATCGAAGACGAGCGCCTACCCATCAGATATTCTGCTCTAGTCACTCGGTAATAAACACCTATCAAGGAGAAAAAAGCAGTTTATTAATGTGTTTGGAGAATAGTGATTGGCATTGAGATTGCAAGAAAAGACCGGAAACCTGGTTGAGGCAAAATAATACTCAATCCTGGCTCAGACGTAGGTAGAGTTTTCAAACTTTTTTACTTTATCATTATTTATAAATTATTCCTCGCAAAGCTTCAGGGGAGGCCTTCCTATTGTCCTTCTCTTTCATTATTTAGGGATGAACAACTTTATCCTCAAAGACTTGCAGCCTTGCAATTGAATTTTTCTCGGTGTGAGAAAGAACAATCCTGCCACTGAACCCCTGCATTCCCAGTTTGTTTGAAAATAATAATTATTTTGTAATAATAGTCTTCTCTAAAAAATGTTTATTTTTGAGACAGAGAGAGAGAGAGAGAGAACAGGGGAGGAGCAGAGAGAGAGGGAGACACAGAATCAGAAGCAGGCTCCAGGCTCTGAGCTGTCAGCTCAGAGCCCAACGCGGGGCTCGAACTCATGAATTGTGAGATCGTGACCTAAGCTGAAACCAGGAATCGGACACTCAACCGACTGAGCCACTCAGGCGCCCTGAAAAATCATTATTTTTACTGCTACTAGAAGGCGAATACTTTTTGTAATCTCTGTTTTAGACAAATAGGTAGTACTTAATTTACAAATACCGCATTCTGCATCCAACGGCTTCTCTAGTGGAAGCCTCCTGTCTTCTTAGATTATTTTCTTTCTATAGCCACTCCGTCTGTTTCTGAAACATTGCCCTTCCTAATCCTTCAGGCCTGACCTGGCTCTACGTCTGTCCCTCAGGCTTTGAAGCACTAACACCGGTCACAGAAACACTCTCCACCCTGAGGGAAATGAATAGAGAAGAGAACTAGAATCGACAGATTCTAGAGCCTCATTGATAACACTGCCCTCCTTTCCTCCAAAGTAGCTAATGTATTAAGACCATCTACAAACAGAGTCAGTGAATTATGTTTTCTGACGCTGCCCCATCTATTAATTGATTTATCCAATTACAGTGTACTGACCGTCTGCTACACTATATAGTGTATACTGCAACACTATAAATACTGTAAATCCCTACAAGGTCTGGACCAAGACAGAGAATAAGCAAGAGTGCAGACCAAAACCCAGATAAGTAACCAACCTAACTAAAGAGAACACAGAAGACACTGGGGAAACAATCAAATAGCACATGGACCCTCCTTCAAGCAAATCACAGTTTATTTATTTATTTTTTAATGTTTTATTTATTTCTAGGAGAGAGAGAGAGAGAGAGACAGCGTGAGCAGGGGAGGGTCAGAGAGAGAGGGAGATACAGACTGTGAAACAGGTTCCAGGCTCTGAGCTGGCAGTCAGCACAGATCCCGACACCGGGGCTCGAACCTACGAACCGTGAGATCATGACCTAAGCGAAAGTCGGACGCTTAACCGACTAAGCCACCCAGGCGCCCCATAGCAAATCACAGTTTAGTAGAGAGGCCCACTGAGTAAATCGTCATATGACACTTGCTAATTGCTAGCACTGTGCACAGGTATTACTGGCATGCAGAGCTGGGAGGGTGACCAATGGAAGTTGTCCAAAGGAGATGACATTTTAGTTTTTGTTTCATTTTGAACAGTACTATGTTTTTATACCACGAGTACACATATAAGTGTCCTTAAACCATAGATTGTTCTACTTTGCATGTTTCAATGTTCTTTATAAATATAGTGAATAAATCCTACTGAAGTTTCCTTTTTTCCACTCGCCACTGTGTGTTGAGAGTTATCTGTGTTATGACATACGGCTTTAGTTCATTTATTTTAATGGCCACACAGTATTCTATCATATGTGTATCACATATTTACCCAACTTGACCGGTGACCATTGGATTTGTTTCTACCCTTTGTGGCTTTGGGATTGTTGCCTTCGTTGAACAGAGATTTTTTTTTTTTAATTTTTAAATGTTTATTTATTTATTTTTGAGAGAGACAGAAAAAGCAGGGTAAGTGCAGAGAGAGAGGGAGACAGAATCGCAAGCAGGCTCTGTACCATCAGCACAGAGCCCGATAAGGGGCTTAAACCCACAAACCACGAGATCATGACCTGAGCTGAAACCAAGAATCAGACGCTGAACCGACTGAGCCACCCAGGCACCCCTGAACAGAGATTTTTAATTCTAATTCAGTTAAATATATCAATCTTTTATGGCTCATGCTTTTTGTGCTTATTGAAGAAATCTTTTTCAACCCTTAAGTCCATAAGGCTATTCTCCTCTAAATTTTTTCTAAAAATTATAGTTCCTTTTACATATTTAAGGCTCTGCATATGTCTACACACACTTGCACGTGTCTGTATGCTCGCTCCTCTGTATCTCTGGCCTTCGACCACCTGGCCCCTTGGGCTCCAGTCTAGAAATAGGTCTGGTTCCTGAGCCAGAAGTAGTCTTGGTTTAGTTCCGGGTCAGAAGGCAGTGTCTCCCTCTCCCGGGTCCCCTAGTTTTCTAAGCAATATGCCTCCGGATGAGAGTACAGCACAGCCTGTTGCTTCTCAGTCTCACTGCCGTGTTCTGCCTGGGAGCACTGAGATGCTTCCGGTCCTGCCACTCTCTCGTTTGGATCCATAAAGATATGTCTCTTGCTTTGAAGCCTTGGTATTTCTTTTTCTTTCTCTCTCTCTTTTTTAATAATATTTTTCCTCCTATTTCTCTGTGTTTGTAGAATAAATTGCCCATCGGGGCATAAACTTACTGAACCGTGACTCCTTAATTCTCTGTATGACAGATTTGAGATAGGAGTAGCAATGAACTACACAGCAGAGGGTGTTGAAAAAAGGAAACTGTAGAGAAGAAGAAAAGTATGTGATGTGCAGAGACCAGAATGAGAAGGAGGGTTTTGGAAACTGGGAGCAGGCTGGTGTGAGGGTAACAGAGGCAACCTGAGGGAGAGGGCGGGAGAAAGCCCCGAGACAGGTGTGCCATGATCGGCCAGCCCAGCAGTCACCACTTCCCCGAAACCACACAAACCACCTAAAGAACAGAACACCGAAGAAGAAAGAAATATGAAGAAAGAAAACAGAATGAGTCTATAGAAAACATTACAGATTTCAACAATTCAGTGAGTGCAGTGTGCTAGACGTTATATGTCTGTCGTAGAATCAAGAAAACTGAGGCTCAAGGGATTTAAGTGATGGGCCAGAACTGAAATCCAAATCCTCTTCCGCCCTGTTCCCTTGTTCTTTTATAGCAACCACAATGAAGAGCAGAGCAGACACACATACGGTAAAAAGCCTGCCAACCAGGAATGCATCTCAACCAAAGCAATACAATCAGAAACAATTTGAATAGAGATCAATGTCTTTGACAATCCTTGGTTTCACTTTTATGTTTTTCTCCTACTTGTCTCTTATTCTGGGCTCTGAACCTAAATTCATAAATAGTTCATTATACTTGTTTACCTATGATACAAAAGACTGATAAGGTTCAATGTTCTAGCTACCCCCTAAATTTGTGTTTTTACTCTAACAAAGGAAATAACTTCTACCTATACAAGTTCTGCGTAACACTGGCCTACAGAGCATATGTATTAGAGGCAAAACTCCTTACCAGTGTTCCCTAAATCACATGACTTAGACAACTTTATGCTCCTACATATAAGAATCAAATTGCCTTTGGGGCGCCTAGGTAGCTCAGTCGGTTAAGCGGCCAACTTCAGCTCAGGTCATGATCTCATGGTCGGTGAGTTCGAGCCCCGTGTCGGGCTCTGTACTGACAGCTCAGAGCCTGGAGCCTGCTTCAGATTCTGTGTCTCCCTCTCTCTCTGCCCCTCCCCTGCTCAAGTTCTGTCTCTCTCGGTCTCAAAAGTAAATAAAGGTTAAAAAATTAAAAAAAGAGAGAATCAAATTGCCTTTGTAACAGTGAAGTTTTGAACTCCTTTAACTCAATTACAAGTGTCTCACATAAGAAGGCAGTATCTCCCTGTTAACAAAACTACTTAGAGTTTACATGTAGTTCTATAATGATTATTCATTTACTCAACAAATATTCCAAATGAATAGGTTAATACTAATTATTATAAAGTGAAAATATTATTTAAGGATGCATGCTAGAAAAATGTGACCTTGATCAAATCACACTTATTTCTGAAATTCAATCACGCTGTAACTTGCTTACAAAAACAGAATAATAAATAAGACAAAGACAGACCAGTTATCTCAAATGACAAAGGGTAAACTTGACCTTACTTTTGGTGAATTTATACATTTTTGTTCTTTCCATTCTCTTGTATCAATGTGAGCTCTATTTGAGTAATTATGTGATTCTCTTTCTTTTCTCAAAGGAGAGCTTGAATAACTGATTCCCCACACTCTTACTATATCTATACCATCCCTCAAAACTGCTTTCTATAATCCTTATGTCCCTGGGCAGGAGGAGGGGAAGTTCTTAGAAACCTCATTCAGTAAGATGGTCTATCTTCTTAAGTCATACAAGAGCAATGTAAAACCCTCCACCTAAAATATAAGTCTTCTATCTATTCGCCAATCCATAATGTAGAGAGAGAGGTGGCTTCATTTGAACTGTGAGTCATGATCAGTCTTCCAGATTCTTAAAGAAAAATAAATACTGTTTCTCTGTAATGATAGAGAAGTCTAGTTCCTTTAAGCAAACTTTTAATTGCTGCTGCTATTTTTCTTTGATATTAACAAACAATGATTGAACCAAGAACCAAATTGGAGTTTTGCAAATGTGCGCTCATCACATATATCATACTTGCTGCAAGATTTTAAGAGCATACTGCAGACTTTGAAAACGGTTCACCTAAATAGCTTTGAGTGGAGAATGTAGGGTGCAGACGTGGTAACCTATACTCTTTCTTTCCCCAGGTTTTCAGGGTGTGGGATATACAGACTCTTTCACTACTACAAGTCTTCCACGACAGCCAGGGAGGGCCAGGAGACATGCAGATTTATTCTATGGTATATGACTCCAATAATGGCATGCTTATTACAGGTAAGTGTACCCAGTGAATGGCAGCCAAAACTCTTGACTTTTAGCCTTTTTTTAACTAGCACTTGAAGAAAACTAGCTAGAAGAAAAGCAAAAGTAGAAGGGGAATGTGCAAACTGTGATTCATCACAGTAGGTTTCTTTTTTAGAAAGAGAGAGAGAGAACGTGAGTGGGGAGGAGGGGCAGAGGGAGGGAGAAAGAGAGAGTGAATTGTAATCAGGCTCCATTCTCAGTGCACAGCCCAACTCCTACAACTGCGAGATCATGACCTGAGCTGAAATCAAAAGTCGGACATCCAACCAACTCAGCCACCCAGGTGCCCCAATCACAGTAGATATTTAATTCAGTTCCACCCAGTCCTGTCTTTCGATGGCTGGGTAGATAAAACATATGACTGCACTTCCTCAAAAAGACCAGGTCAGTGCTCTAAGTTCTTGAGTCTAGGATGATGGCTTGGGTTAAGCAGGAAGTGAGATGTGATGTGTTGCTACATAGAGGGCAAGCCAGGTCTGTTTTGACTCTCGGGAGCTGGAATGTGATCCGTCTTGGAGCGGCTGCACCAGCATGCTGAACCAATGCTCCCTTTGGTCGGTGAAGCAATTTGGCCCCTATGCATTCTGGTGCTGAGACAGTTAGTTAGAAGGTGCCGACCCTCCCACCTGCCTTTGCTTCTAGACAATGAAGTGGAGAGAGAGGATACAGTACCAAATAACAGATACCCAGTGCTGACACCAACAGATTGGTTTGCTTTTCTTGTTGTCTCTTAAAACAAACAAACAAAAATGCTTCCTAAAGTCACGGAAGATTCTGCTAGGGTATTGAGGTTAAATGCTATTCACATGCATGCCTTCTGGCTTTGGAAGAAAAAATACACGATATTAACTGTACTTCTTCCTTCTGGAACACCAACTCTGAATGCATTTCCTAAGCATTTTCCCACTGACCACCTGTTCTGAGTTCCAGTGGGATTAATTAGAGCAGGGAAATTGTTGCTGCTATCTCTGTCGGTGGAGAATATAATTATTTTTTAACTCTGAGGTCTTTTTTCCAAACTGGCACTTCATACTTGATAGGCAATTTTCTACCTTGTAAAACAACTTAATTCTAGGTATAAGCACCCCTCCTCTATATTATCTCCTCTGAAAATAACATGCCAATAACTGTAAGCATATTCTCCTGGTATCCCAACTTGCATGTTTGATTAGTGGGCTCAGCATTTCCAAGCCATTTATCATCAGGGTAGCTAAGGACTCAAGCATCAAGACAAAAGAAGGAAGAGGAAGAGGAGGTAGAGAAAATCAAGATTGCGTCCCAGTTTTATGTAATCCTGACAATACTTGGCCTACAAAAATATAGAGTTCTGCGTATTGCTTACATGGACTGCAACCATCAACTTGACATCAGAATTACATGAAGCTTATCTCTCAGATTCTATTTTATGCTTTCATATGAAGCTGCCATAGTAACCTCCTAAACCCCAAGGACAGCAGCACCACATTCTGGAAATGTTTTGTAGAATATACTGTTGTTAACTGTCATGTTGTTGTTTTTATTATTCCTCTGTCAATACGACTACCTTTTGTAAAGTTCTTTTGCAAAGTGCTATCATGTGCTTTCTTCATTTGACCTGTACAACCACGTCCCTGAGGTAGGAATTATTACTTATCCTATTTTATAAATGACAAACCAAATATTCAACAGTTCAATTGGCTAGTTTTAAAACACAGGTTAAAAGGTAGAGCTGGGATTCAATCCCACAGTTTCTGGCTCCTGAAACTGCATTCTTTCTCTCTAACTGCATTGTTTGCATAGCCCAAACCACTGGTTCATTAGCATAAATAAAGTTAGTCACAATATAAAGTTAAACGATCGACCAAAAAGCTCTGAGTGTTGGTTATTTGGTTACCATATTCCTCTCACATGTCCACATTGGGATATTTGAACCGAGAAATATTACCAGAAAAGCCTTTTAAGTCCTTCTTTACACACGAACAGAATTTATCTTAAAATTTAAGCACCTTATGAAAGTGCTTAGTAACTCCTGCTGAACCTTTTCCTACACGTGCGATTGCAAAGTCATGAGAAACCCAATACAAAGGGTTGAACTTTGGTAATTTACTCTCCACATCGATAAAACAGAGAAGTTTCTTTTTGTTTGATCTTTGAAATGCTTTGAGATTCTTATTTCTATTTCTGGGCGTTACACTGAAACAGATTACATAGCTGATTTCGAGAGTTAGATCATATTTGCCATTTGCAGTCTTCCTGTAAAACCAAAACAGCCCCCTTAGGAAAATGCAAATACCTGCATTTTCAAGAAATACCTGCTCTCCATCTACTTCCCTGTGGTCATTTGGAAATTAATTGTATTGAATATTGATGTTGTAAGCACTGGCTGGCGACCGTTCTTTCATTACATTTAATAAGAATGTGTTTACAGAGTGCTTTATCATTTGTTGGTTGGAAAAGACTAACAATAAATTCCGATCACTAAATGGAAGTTTACCTTCAGCAGAAAGCTGACCATCACCGTGATTACTCTACACCAGATGGAGAGGCATGTGGTAGACTCTCTAAAAAAGGAAAATAGTAGACTATAAAAATAATAGAAAAATGGGGATCACTGACAATAGGGTATCAACGAATCCAAATCGCCCGCACTTGAAAATTAATGAAGCCTTCAATGAATGCTTTTCTCTTGCTGCATAACATTGGCTTTATTTGTCAAAAATGTTTTAGAGAAAAAGAATGTGTCTTCACCTCATTAAATATCCTAGGAACTGATATTACGAATCCCACTGATTGGTCCTTTCCAAACACGGCTGATTGGGTAAACTCCTTTGTGATTCAAAACTTCTAATATTGGGTATTTGTTAGATACTTATTTCTGTTCTAGGATCTAGTGTAATGGACATGTATCCTCTGACGAGGATGGTACAAGATACAAAACAGATTCCTCACACTCATGAACGAGAGATCAATGTCATGCTTTACAATGGATATTTTCACCAAGTCCTTACTATCTGTTCTGAATCCATAATCAAGGTGAGTACAAATTGGCTCTTCAGAGAGAAAAGTCAGAGCTAACAGAATTTTCTCTTTTTACAGGTAAGTCTTTGGGTAATTAAGAAAATGTAGTAGTGCATTTAATGAGACTCGATAGTAGAGCTATTTTTAAGCATTCACGCACACGTGAAAAACAAGTATTTTAAGCCAGCTCAGACAGCTTGCTATTTGCTTTCAAGAGAGAGTGTACATGAGCAGGGGAGGGGAAGAGGGAAGGAGAGGATCTTAAGCAGGCTCCGTGCTCCATGCAAAACCCCACTCGGGGCTCAATTCCACGACTGTGAGATCACAACCTGAGCTGAAATTAAGAGTCTGACACTCAACCAAATGAGCCACCCAAGCACATCTAGACTTTTTATTAAGCCATACACTGAATTAAATATATAAAGCTAGTTTTTACTATCAGAATAGAAATTTTAAAGGAAATATATCAAGGAAAGACAACCAGGATAGACAGATAGATAGATAGATAGATAGATAGATAGATAGATAAATAGATAGATAGACAGACAGATGATTGATAGATAGATAGACAGATGATTGATAGATAAGTAAATAGATGATAGATAATTTTTAAATCTGAGCTATGTGAAGAAGATATGTTAAGAAGGAAGGGAAAGAAATTTATAATGTTTACTGTGACTCCTATAGGTCCAGGATGTATACCAAGTACCTCAAACCTATGAGCTTATTTAATCTCCATGCTGGTTCTTGGTGGACATATAAAAGTTTCCATTTTAAATATGAGGAAACTGGGACTCATGGCAATCAAGCAACTTGCCCCAGATCGTATGACTAGTAAGCATCGTAGCTAGGATATGAACCCAGGTTTGCCTGATGTAGATACCTATGTGTGTTTCTCTGCATGCCTCTGCCCTGTCATTAAAGGGTTCCCCAGAGGCCAGGGTACGTAGCCATCCTGAGTGCACCTGTAACGACAACCACTGAAGCCATCCGGCGGTGATGGCTGGCAGTGGTCACTTCAGAGTGTTGTCCTTTCATTTCATGCACACCTTCCAAAAGGAGAGAGCTCGAGCAGTAGAGAGCATCCTCTGGGGACCCTTACAGTTCCTTCTCAATCATTGATCTTCTATGCTCTTCTGCTGGAGACTTTCTCGGGTCAAAATCTCCTGAGTTCACTTAATTACCACCTGTTTCTGATATTGCCTGCAGAATAAGTAGAGGAAAACTAAAACTAGGGGGGGAAAGTCTTCTCTGTAAGAGGAGAAGTGGGGGAAGGAATGCACCTAGGTGAGTTTTCATTATGATTGATTGGTTGAAGAGCAATCCTACTTCAGGCCAGGAAATGGGTGATGTCTGAAACGTGTTCATGCAGCATCTTTCATTTCTCCCTTGAGGACTCTCTCTAGACTTGGGACCACTCAGAGGCTGACACTGTGGGCTCTGGGGCCAGACTGTCCTCATTCAGATCAGTCGATGGCCCTTGGTTGGTTACCTGGCCTCCAGAAGATTCCACTGAGCTCCATTTGGTCCCTCTCCTTCTTCCAGCTGCAACACCTGTCTCTCAGCTGTTCTGGAGGGACAATGTACCTTCCCATCCCTGGCCCTTTGCTTATGCTGCCCTGTCCCCAAATACCTCGAGGGCCACCACTCTGTGGGGTCTGTTTTATTACTCACTGACAGACTAGTTTACACGTTAGCACGGCAGATCCATGAAGAAGGAGAGATTTAGACCAAAGGCTGGAGGTCTAGAGCCTCTCCTGTGTTTCCAAAGAGTGATACTGATGTGTCTTGACTTGTTTCTGGATTTTTCAATCACACCCAGCCTGATTACACAGACAGCTTTTTCTGAAGTCTTTCTCTGTCTCTAAGAGCCAGGCCCACGTCCCTAATCAGAACACTTCTCGGAAAGGTCAGTGAGCTTCTTCCACAGGGTTCTATTAGATTCCATGTGTTAACCACAGATTCTGGGTCCTGTGACCCCTGGCTATTTTGGATGAATGTCAACAGGGAATAAATCCAGTTTGACTGCTTTGTCTGTTATACTCATAATTGTTACATTTCTATCTTGCTGTGAATCTTGCTTCATGCTTACAGTCACAAAATTGACTACTTCCTCCACAGCCAGGGCTGCCTGGAATAGTTACTGCCTGTCTCAGCCACCTACGTGCACAGCAGACATGGTCCAGAGTAGCACAGTAACTACTAGACAGCAACGCATCTTTGAGAACTTTGTTTGATCCAACCAACATTCAGAGCGGAATGTTGGGAAAGTTTAGAAGTGCAGAGTACCAATTTTGAGGCTTTTCGAATGTTGTAAAAAATTTTAATAACTGAAGGGTATATGGATAATTTTATTTTGTTGTTGATGTTGTCATTGTTCTTTCCTACAGGTGTGGGAACTCGAGACTGGCCTCCAAATATACCAGATTTTAGACCCTCATGGCTTCAGTGTTGAACTGACTTCTGCAGCTATTGATGAAAGTGGATTTCTTTTTGCCACAGGAGCCCATAACGGTCAGACTCATATCCAGAATATTGCCTCCCTGGTTTAGTGCCCTGAGAATTTGTGCTAGGAGCTCATTTGTTGTGTGGGGTGGAGAGAGCACAAATCAGGCTGGAATGAGTCAGCATGCCAGACAGAGTGCTCACTGAGCAGCAGCAGACTCTTCTCTAATGAGCACCAAAATCCTTTGTCAATACCTGACATCACATTTATATTATTGCTTTAAGGTTTACAAAAGTCCTTCACACATAGCTCATTCTATCCCTCGTGGGACTTATTTGTGTTGCGTTGACTCCTTTTGCCCTTTTAGTTTGGGTATGGACATTAGAGAGATGGACATTAGATTTATGGCTGGCTGATAATATTTTTACTGACAGTAGACTTGAGGGTCAGACAAAATCCAGTCAACTTTTTTATAAAATACCCAGAATTCTCTATTGGATTTGATTATAAGTCTAAGCTCCTTAGGAACACACACCAGGTCACACTTGGCAGCAGATGTCAGTCTCTGGTGGTATTAGGTCACTTGCTGCTCCTCATGCTATCTATTGAGCACTGGATAGAACCTTCTGGAACTAAGCACTCCATTCACCTCACCTGTCGTGTCACCTTGGTCTGACTTCACACAACAGAACTACTTTATCTAGACCACATGGTCAACTTGTATGCGCTACTCATGGTTTATTGATTCTAGAGATATATGTACTAAAGAAATCCTTGCTTGTAAGCCTGGAGATCCATGTACATGCTGATGTGAAAGTCTGATTTTTTAAAGTGTGACAGACAACAATACACATGAAATAAAATCACGAATGCTAAGTGCAGGAGTGTGAATTGGTGCAACTGCTCTGCGTGTGGACAATTCTTAAGAAAACAGTCTTTCTGCTCTATAAGCACACCTACGTACACAGGAAAATTAGTTAAAATAGAACTCTGAGCAATGTATACAACTATTTTCAGGCGTAAGCATTAGCAATTTATATGGGCGTGACTAAGTTAGTATTACTTTCAGGCCAGTAAGTCATATTTCATTGTTGGTGCTAGAGTGGAGACTTTCTTCAAACATGGGCAGTTTGTCCTCTGTAGAGTAATTGTCAAAGGTGCGGAAACAGCCTTGGACACCTTGGGAAGCAGGATCCTCTGGCTCCTGGAGCAGCTCTGCTCAAGCCAGCAGGCCCCCCTCATTCCCATTGACACACCACCTGAGCTGAGCAGGACCTCTCCTGGCTCTCTGTGTATCCATTAAATTTGACTCCTGAAGTCCCAAAGTAGGAGGAAATCTGGGCCATGAGACTGTGGTCCACGTATCCAGGACTGGATGGGAGCATTCCTTCTTTTACTTGTTTGTATGACTGTGTTCCTCCAAGATCATAAAGTCCTTGAGGGCAGGAACGATGCCTCTTCACTTTTTATTCCCAGCTCCTCGCACAGTGCTGAATATAGGGAGAATTTAGTCGGTGTTTAATGATGTTGTTAGTAAGTAAACATATGGTAGGAGTTGTGAGTGTTGCTGATAGAGGGAACCTGGCATAAGGGGAGAAAAACAACACAGAACATTCCAGATGTCCAGCGGGAGTAGAGCTGGGGAATAAGAAGCAGGAGCCAGGGTGAGATTAGGGTTACCCAAGGGGAGGGTACCCAGTCCCGTGGGGGGCTGTCCACTGGATTCTAAACCTGAGGCGACCCCAAGAAAAGCCCACACGAGATGATTCCTACAGGAAGTGATGACCTAGCAACAGGCATTCAACATCCACACTGTTTATCAAGCCTCCTGGCCCCTTCATCAAGCTCCCCTAAATCAAATGACCCAAGTTAATGACAAAGAAAATAAGATTTCAGATGTAAGAAGAAACTCAGCACCCCTTTTGCATTCCCTTCACATGTAACCAATAAAACAATTCAAAGCTTGATAGATTCCTACCTGCTGGAATTCTCTTAAACTTATTATTGCCCAGTAAGAGCTAAAGTCTTTGAACATATCAGCACCTTAGGAAATGTGACATTATTGGACTGATATTTTACTACAGCTGACTATTGTGGCACAATATTAGATAAATAGGAAGATATTGGAGGCTATTTAGCAAACCGAAGGACTTTGGGACAATGAGGGCAGAAAGATCCGCTTCATACAGAAAGCTCAGCTAGGAGAGGCTGAGTGTTTCAAAGAAACCTGTCACAAATTTCAAAACATTGCCTAGTCCTGCTAATTTTTATTAGCCTGTGACAAATCAAGGCATACAGGGGTTCATTTTGTGCACAGTAACGCTAAGGAGACTCACACGTTACAGTAGGAAATAAACATAGGATAAATGGTTGGCAGAAAGCTTTCAATTAGATCAATTTTTTAAAGTTTATTTATTTATTTTGAGAGAGAGAGAGAGAAAGCATGTGTGAGTGGGGGAGGGGCAGAGAGGGTGGGAGAGAGAGAACCCCAAGCAGACTCCGCGCTGTGGGCACAGAATCCTACACAGGGCTCGATGCCAGGAACCGTGAGATCATGACCTGAGCCAAAATCAAGAGTTGGACGCTTAACTGGCTGAGCCACCCAGGCACTCCCAGATCAACTTTGTCTGTGATAAAAGCCAAGCTTTCTATAAATTATTTTTATCTGCATAGTGTTTTTCCTGTGTGCTCAGGAACAGTTAAAATCTGGGACTTTGGCAGTGGGCAGGAGATGAAAACGTTGCCTGAAGGGAAAGACTGGAAGGAAGAAGAACACTGGCTAAGGCGCCTGATTTTCCAGAAAGCTCAGGAAAAACACCAGTACTTGATCCTTGCCTTGGAGCAAAACGGGAAGATCAAAATGATCCAGGTTTGCAATCCCAGTTTTATATTTGTACCCTACGTTCTCTCGTTGGGGAAATCAGCGGAGCCCGTGGGTGATCGCCATTTCACGCCTCTCTTACCAGTCATCTGAGGATAGCATTTCTCCACCAGTCTTCCTAGGAGGCTCCAATTAAGAGCATCCTTCCCCAAGTCCCAGCGAAGAACAAAAAAGAATAGATAATTGGCGGCAGCATCTCACCCAGGCAGCATTTGCTGAAGGATTAGTCAGGAGCCCCTGGAGCAGGTATCAAGGTGAAACCGACCCACAGCTGCCACCTCCGACATTGTTTATACCTCATCTGGGGATAATTCCCTGGTACAGTGCCCCCCAGCAGGCTCAGTGTAAGGGAGCAATGATTCCTCTGCGTCCTCAGAACTCATAACGCATTCAGGGATGCTCAAGTCCCTTTTTCAGTTTGTCACCAAAATTGCTTTGTTTACTTTAAGGTTAACGATGCAATCTGCTCAGGGCCATTTCGGAAGGCTTGCAGCAGGCTAATTTATTTTTGCGGCAGGCTATTACCACCTGAGAATGCTAATACCTTCTTCATATTTAAAATGAAGGCTAGCTCATTTATCCTGGGTACTGAGTGGATCTCTCTGCCTGGAACTTGAGGACTCGTTGAATTTATTATTCCCCTTCTGAAAATTAAAGTCAGAAAAAAAATCTTAAATTAGGGCAGCCATCATGAAATTTCAGCATTGATTAATTAAGGTGACTGATGGCCCCGCTGCTGGAAAAAAAAAAAAGGAGTGGAAAACATCCCTGATGCAAAATAGTCTTCCTATGTTGTGTGAGCACTCCAGACAGCACCGTAGAAAGGGTGTCTTCCTTATACACTCTACCACACGACAACACAAGGATTCCCCTTCTTTCACTTAGTACAACTGACCACGTGTATGCATTTCCTAACAGACAATGTCTATTACAAACAAGCCTTTTCTATCCATTCCAAAAAAAAACAAAACAAAACCAAAACAAAAAACCAGCCTCGTGCTGTTCCCACGTCAAAATTGGTTTTGGTTTTATTGCAGCATTATTCATTTTGATTATTCCGGTTCTCCATGTTCCAAAACCCCCTAGACTAAGCTTGATGAAGACTGAAAACCTCTCTCATTCACATTTGTATTCCTCCTCTGCCCTAAGCAGATGCTGATTAAGGATTGAGAGAATGAAGAAATATAAGAAACCTAAGATATGTAATAATTTGTATAAATCTCAAAAATATGATGTTATGTGAAGCAAGAAAGTTAAAGAATTCATATAGTTTGGTAACATTTATAAATAGAAAGCAATATCATTATATACATACATGTATATATGTACAATAATATGTAATATGTGTATGTAGAATACACACGTAACTTTACATCAAAATATTAAAACTTCCATAACTAACACTGTATTCAGGTGACTAATTACCTCTGCAGAAGGAAGAAGACACAGGAACTACACTAAAGAGATCTAGACAGGATTTAAGACTTGATAAAGCCAGGTTGAGGGGTACATCATTGTATGTTCTTTTTTCCTCTATACCTTTAAGAGAGCTCAAAATAAAAGAATGAATTGAATTTTTCATATACTCATTGTATTTCTCCTCAAGGGTAAGGAAGATGATATGTGCCTCATGGTAATATGGGAGTTGCCCAATGTCATGCCTATCATACAAAATGGGATTCACACTGTGCATCTGAGGACATCTCCCCAAAAAAGGAACATGGCTATTCCTTTCCCAGATGTAGAGTTGATAGAGAAAAACTTTCCTCAATGTGCTAATGTAAGTTTCATTTCTTCATTTTTTTCCTTTTTATGTTGGAAAATTATAAACATACAAAAGTAGAGAAAGCAAAGCGTGGAACTTCTTTTTTTTTTTAATTTTATTTTTTAGAGAGAGACAGCGTGAGCAGGGGAGGGTCAGAGAGAGAGGGAGATACAGAATCCAAAGACAGGCTCCAGGCTCTGAGCTGTCAGCACAGAGCCCGACGCGGGGCTCGAACCCACGAACCGTGAGATCACGACCTGAGCCGAAGTCGGACCCTTAACCGACTGAGCCACCCAGGCGCCCAATACGTTGAACTTCTCTGTATAAACATGCAGCTTCAGAAATCATGCGTACGTGACCAAATATTCCTTGTTATTCCTACCACTTCCCGCAACCACCACAAAAGAATTATTTTGAAGCAAATCCCAGACATTGGGTCATTTCATTCCTAAATATTTCAGCATGTATCTCTACATGATAATGACAAAAAAATGGCAGGTCATGATTATTTTTCAAGAAATCTTCTAAAATAATTTTTAAGAAGCCCTTAATATCATCACATATTTACACAGTGCACAGATTTCCTAGATTGCTTCATTTTTTTAACAGTTTATGAGGTCCAAGCAAGGTCCGTTTGTTGCATTTAGTTGATACGTGTCTTAAATCTCTTTTAATCTATAAATCCCTTTCCATTTCTCTTTTTCCCTCTCAACTCATTTACTGAATTTACTGGAGAATTGGTGCCATAGTTTCCCATTTTCTCCATTTTGGGGATTGAACCCTCTGGTGTAATTTAAGGAGTTCTGTCTGTATTCCTCTAATCTGGCTTAATTGCATGAGCTGTGATTTTTTTGTAATAAGATTCCATAGATGCTGCCATATACTTCCATCAGGATTCACAAAAATGACTGGTTGCTTTTTATTTTTAAATAGATAATTTAAAGTCTCTAAGAAAGTATTTGTGTGAGGCGCTTATATCTACTCAGTATGCAGGGGCATTTAATCATACCCAAGGAGTATATTACATGGGATGTTTCAAGCTGAAGAACAGAGAAATAAGGAAGCTGCCCGTAAAGATTCAGATCAATTGATTTTCTTGAGACTTTATCCATCTTATTTGCTTACTCTAATATTAGCTCAAGCCATTTATACCTTCCAGTTTTTCCAAGGATAAGTGGTCATACGCTAAAGAATGCAAGAAACTGCCAATTATAGAGCAAGCAATTGAAGAAAGCCTTAAATTTTTACCACAGTCTTTAGTGAAACAAACATATTTTAAAAGAGAATAATATAGTGTGTTTTAAAGAATTTGGAAACTATTATTTTATCCTACTATGGAAAGATATTGTATTATTTTTCCTCAAATTTAAATGTTAGTTCAGTTCTGCAATTCCAACTCCAGTCATTGTTAGTTTAAATGATAAGTAGGTTTCATCGTTGCTAAAGGACCTGAAATCAAAATATACAGAGACTGCATCAGGATAACATTGCCACATACCGTGTGCCTAAGCGGGAAGAACTCAGTGTACCTCCTCAGTCATTCTAGCCCCTTTCTTCCAACTCCACACAATCGGAAATACTCGGTTCGGTTCTGTGTTCCTCGTTTGGAGCTTATAGGAACAGAATGATGATTAATGCACAGTGAACCAGGGCTGGTGCAATTGGCAAGATATTACACGGGTCATGAAAAATGCTTGCTTTGGAAAAAACAAGGAAGACTTCTCTAGTAAATTATTGAAGTATAATGAGAGTGCCTTTATGGTTATAATAAAAATGTAAATTATCTCTGATTTTGAGCCCTTATGTTTTGCATGTATCATAATTAGCATTTATAGCACTTCTTTTCTGCAACATATTTTGAAATTACTCCATAGACGGGAAGTTTGTAAAAGTTGCTTAGGGAAAACAACTTGGGTTGTGCATGGAAATTATCTTTCTCTAAAACTCTTTCCTTTATGTATGTGTGTGTATACATACATACATATATATGTATATATATATATTAAGTTTATTTATTGTTTAATTTACATCCAAGTTATTTAGCAAACAGTGCAACAGTGACTTCAGGAATAGATTCCTTAAAGCCCCTCACCCATTTAGCCCACCCCCCTCCAGCAACCCTCTGTTTCTTCTCTATATTTAAGCGTTTCTTGTGTTCTGCCCCCTCCTTGTTTTTATATTATTTTTGCTTCCCTTCTCTTATGTTCATCTGTTTTGTATCTTAAATTCCTTATATGTAAAACTCTTCCATTTATGAAGCACTGTTCATTGAACACCTACTAGGTATCATGCATTGTTCTTAGTACCAAGATTAACAGGTCCGTAGAGTATGGTACCGGTACCTGCTGCACGATGGCAGCGCAGCAGAGAGCTGGGAGGGTTAGGTTAGAGCAGTTTCCTAAAAACAATTGCTGAATAGATCTGAAAGAATTACTATTCTGTAGCTTGGCCCAGAAAGGGTATCTAGAAGTTTCTAGCGGGAGTTGAGAAGACAAAGTGAATGCCAAGTGGAGGAGACAAAATGAAAAATGTCACAAAGGTAAGAAATTGCATGGTTTGTGAAGAAAAACTCCAAGTGTCCCAGTGGCTGAAGGAAGAAGGGAGTGAGAGAAGGTGGAGATGGATCTAGTAGGGCTGGATCACGCTCATGGCATTAAGGCACTTGAATAGTGTATAAGAAATAGAAAACCATTGGGGCGCCTGGGTGGCTCAGTTGGTTGGGCACCAGACTTCGGCTCAGGTCATGATACGGTGTGTGGGTTCGAGCCCCATGTAGGGCTCTGTGCTGACAGCTCAGAGCATGGAGCCTGTTTCAGATTCTGTGTCTCCTTCTCTCTCTGATCCTCCCCTGCTCACACTGTCTCTCTCAGAAATAAATAAAACATTTAAAAAATTAGTAAATAAAAGAAATAGAAAAACATTGAAGGGCTTTAAATGAGAAATGACATGATCAAATTTGTGGGTGGCACCTTTGATTCTGCTTTGATACAGTTTTGGGTTTTCTTTTATAAGTTTATTTATTTATTGGGGGGAGTGGGTGCAGAGAGAGATGGAGAGAGAGAGAATCCCAAGCAGGCTCCGCACTGCCAGCACAGAGCCCAACACAGGGCTCAATTCTACAAACCCTGAGATTATGACCTGAGCCGAAATCAAGAGTCAGACACTTAGCCAACTGAGTCACCCAGGCACCCTTTGATGACAGTTTTGAATGGGACAAGATTGCAGACAGAAGATTCAAGCAATAGTCCACTGTTTTCATTGAAGGAGATACGGCCATGATAGTGGAAGGCAGTAGTGGAAGGAGAAGACATTTCAAACAATCTGTAGATGGCAAATGTAGCAGAATGTGGACTTCATTAATTAGTGATTAATGTTATGTAGTTGGGAGAGGAGGGTCCTGAGAGAAACGAAGGAATCAAGGACAGTATGGAGCTTCTAACTTGAAGGACAGACTGAGGGGGTGCTACCCAGTGAGCTATAGAATGGAGTGAAGTAACATGCTGGAAGGAGGTGAGAAATTATGCATTTTGAGATACCTGTAACATTTCTTTTTTTTAAATATTTTTTAATGTTTATTTATTTTTGAGAGAGGGAGAGAGAGAGAGAGATAGAGCATGAGCAGGGGAGGAGCAGAGAGATGGGGAAATGCAGAATCTGAAGCCGACTCCAGACTCTGCACTGTCAGCACAGAGCTGGACACGGGCCTCAAACCCACCAACCACGAGACCACGACCCGAGCCGAAGTCAGACACTTAACCAACTGAGCCACCCTGGTGTCCCTGAGATACCTGTGACATTCCTAAGTAATTAAATATACAACCCAAAGCTTATGGGAGGGGACTGACAAGATCAGTAGAGACTGAAATTGGAACAATTATTCAAACACAGGTGCCGAGGTTGCCCAGAAGGAGTTGGAAAAAAGAAAAAGCAATTGGGCTAGAGCTAAACCGTCAGCATATTAATATTTAACAGGTTGGCAGAGTAAGAGGGTACCAAGTAGGAAATGGAAAAAGAAGGGTTATCAGCAAAGCAAAATTAGGAGTCTTGTGTGAAGAATGTCAAGAGATAAGAAGATTTAGGAAGGCGAGAGCAATTGAGAGTGACAAGAATAAGACACCGTTTTGGGTTTTTTTTTTTAATTTGAGTATGGTTGACACACAGTGTTACAGTATGGCTGACACATAATGTTACATTAGTTTCGGGTGCACAACTTAATGATTTGACAGGTTTGTACATGAAGCTCTTTTCACCACAACGTAGCTGCCACCTGTCTCATTATATCTATTACAATATCACGCACTGGATCCTTATGCTGTGACTTACTCATTCCACAACTGGAAGCCTGTGTCTCCTACTCTCCTTCACCCATTTTGCCCAGCCTCCCACCCCCTTCCTTTCTGACAACCATGAGTTTGTTCTTCATATTTATAGGTTCAGTTCTGCTTTTTGTTTCATTATTATTTTTTTTAGATTCCACTAATGAGTGAAGTCATATAGTACTTGTCTTTCTCAGTCTGACTTATTTCACCTAGCCTAATACCCTAGGTCCATGCATGTTATCTCAAATGGCATGATCTCATCTCCTATTTTAATTTTGAGTATAGTTAACATATAGTGTTATATTAGTTTTGGGCATACAATATGGTGATTCAACAATTCTAGTGCTCATCACTAGTGCAATCCTTAATCACCATCTATTTCACCCGTTCTCTACCCACCTCACCTCTAGTGATTAGCACTGTGTGCTCTATAGTTAAGAGTCTACTTATTGGTTTCTCTCTCTTTTTTTCCCTTTACTTGTTTATTTTGTTCCTTGAATTCCACATAAGAGTGAAATCATATGGTATTTGTCTTTCTCTGACTTATTTAGCTTAGTATTATACTGTCTAGCTCCACCCATGTCATTGCAAGTGGCAACATTTCATCCTTTTTTATGACTGTGTAATATTCGTGTGTGTGTGTGTGTGTGTGTAAGCACTCATGCACGCACATAAGTACACATATGTATTATACACCACATCCTCCTTACCCATTTGTCTATTGATGGATACTTAGGCTACTTCCATATCTTGGATATTGTAAATAATGCTTCAATAAACATATGAGGTGCATGTATCTTTTCACATTAGTGTTTTGATTTGGTGTGAGGGGGTAAATACCCAGTAGTGGGATTATTAGATCATATGGTATTTCAATCTTTAACCTTTTGAGGAACCTCCATAGTATTTTCCAAAGTGACTGCACCATTTATATTCCCATCAATAGGGCGTGAGGATCCCTTTTTCTCCGCAACTTCGCCATCTTTGTTTCTTGTCATTTTGATTCTAGCCACTGTAACTGGTGTGTGACAATATCTCATTGGGTTTTGATTTGCATTTCCCTGATGATCAGTGATGTTGAGCATCTTTCATGTGCCTGTTGGCCATCTGTATAATAGACCTACACTCTTATTTAGATGTCACTCTTCTATGTTACTAGAAAGTCTTATGCATGCCTCCAATAAAGCACTTTTTAATTGTACAGGACTTTATCTTAATACTTTCATGATACGAAAAGTTCCCCAGGTCACAGACATTCTATTTGACTTTGTATTTCAGGGACCTAACAGCAGGTGCCCAACAAATAGTTGAAGCAAGACAGCTGAAGTGTGCCAAACAGCACTGGCAATAGAGAGTGCTTAGTGATAAATAAAAAAGTTTTCATAAAGTAGGATGGAGCAGAAACCAAACAGTGCATGTAGGGAAGGTGAGGAGGGAAAATCAGCCAATGTAGAATATTTTTAAGAAGTTTGAAGGGAAGAGAAGGATGGCAAGGTAATCTAATGGTTGGTACATCAAGGAAGAGTAAGTCAAGGCTGAGAGGAAGGAGCCAGTAGATGGGAGAGTATATTTTGTTGTTTTAATGAATTCAAGTAGTTAAAAAAAAAACTTTAATGGCAAATTAAATCTATTTTACTAAATTTCATGCTCTACATTTAAAAAAATCATAATGTGGCAATTTGTTTTAATGATAGAATAACAAAGTGTACACATAACATTTGTACTGTGGTTAGATACTGTGTTCACAATGGTCCATGAGTCTGTTTGCTTCCTTCTTCAGAATCCTGACATCAGTATGGAAGTGAACTGCATTGATTTATTGCAAATTGAAGGATATAATTTGATAGCTGCAGGAACCTTAAATGGTGTGATTATCTTATGGAATTTTGTAAACTCTACTGTCAAAGAAGTGTAAGTTGTATCTTTAAACAATATAAAAGCTGTACTGAAAAAGAGCCAAAGTAACATTCAATACTTTTTAAAAATGTTTTAATGTTTATTTATTTTTGAGAGAGAGCAGAGAAGGGGAGGGCAGAGAGAGAGGGAGACACAGAATCCATAGCAGGCTCCAGGCTCTGAGCTGTCAGCAGAGCCCAACGCGGGGCTCAAACTCATGAACTGTGAGAGCATGACCTGAGCTGAAGTCAGATGCTTAACCAAATTAGCCACCAGGCACCCCACATTCAATATTTTTTAAAAGCAATAAATAACAATGGTATAACAGTGGTGATGCTCTCCAGAGAGGGTTTTCTGGAAGTTACATTCATGAGATTTGTTCTGCATGTCCAAATCCCTGAGTAATATGAATAAGAGGAAACGTAAGTATTCATATTCCCAAGCCCCTTGACTTTTACTCTTCTCCCCCTAGTACATACTTTCATGTGTGATCCTGTCCTCATTTGTAACCAACACAAAAAGTTAAAATATATTTTTTCCATTTTTTTAATGTTTATTTATTTTTGAGAGAGAGATAGAGAGAGACAGAGACAGAGATGGGGATTGAGGACAGAGAGAGAGGGGGACACAGAATCTGAAGCAGCTCCAGGCTCTGAGCTGTCAGCACAGGGCCCAACGTGGGGCTTGAACCCATGAGCCAACAAGATCATGACCTGAGCTAAAGTTGGACACTTAATTGACTGAGCCACCCAGGTGCCTCTAAAATATATGTTTTAAACACTAATCTCCCTAGAGTCTAACACACATATCTGGCAATGACCATCTAGGTCATCAACAACACCCTTAAAGCCCAACTTTGTCCCAGTCTTCCCCTCTCCCATGCATCTAGCTCCTCTTCCTGTCTTCCCAGGGATACCACCATTTTTCAGCCACCAAAGTCAAGTGATGAGAAGGGTTCTACATGGGTTTTCTTTTTATTCACCACTGCAATGTGTGCAGTGCATTATAGGTCATTGCTAACAAGAGAGTGGCATATGCAATTAAATAAATAGATCTCAACCATTCAGATATGCCCTGCTCCATAGCCAAAAGCTTTACCCACTCCCCACTATCCACTTCTGAATATTCTTACCATTGTCTGTAAAGGAAGTCATGTAACATTGGATTATTTGCTGTGGGTGGGTTGTAAATAATAAACTCTCCCCAGTTGTGTAATTGGGCCATAAGCAAGGGCCAAGCATAAACAGCCTGAGTCAAGAAAACTTGTAATATTGTACTTTGAGGTACAAGGTGGTCAAGAACCTTAATGAATGAATAACAATAAAATCAAGTTTATCTAAGCATTCAGAGGAAGGGGAGAGGTATAAAAGAGGGAGAAGAGCATTAGAAAGGAGAAGAGGAAAGAGAAAATGCAGAAGAAGCCTCCGCTTCTCTATTTACAGTGCCTCAAACACTCCCGGTCCACCTGGACCCCATGCCCCTTTCCAGCCTTCGTCTGAGACTTTTAACCAACTTTTGAGGGAAACTACGCCTCTCTTGTTTGGATCCTGGATTTGTTCTCCTTTGAACCGTTAGTTGAATCAGCTCTTTCTGCAGACTTCTCCCCTGTGCCTCAGCCTGTGCTCTCTTGGGTCCTGCCCTAGAATTCCCATCATCCTTCTCTTCCTGCCTTTCACTTGCCCTTGGGTTTTGTCATGACTGCATACTTGTCACTCGACACCCATATCAGTATGCGCTGTGCAGCTCTTCGCCTTCTTATTAAAGCAGTTCTCATGCTGTGTCAGCCTGTGCGTGACTCACTAGGAAGGGAAAGCAGATAGTCTGTGGTCCTGCTGCCACAGCATCAAGACGGAAGCTCCCCTGAGACTATTCCAACTTGAAGAGGAGATGCTCTTTGTCAAAGGGCTAAGAATTTTCGCAAAGGGTTGCATGCAAATCCAGCACTCCGTCAGAGGAAAGTAATGGTACAACAAGCTGTACATACATTATGTTCCCTCCCCATGAGAAGATGATCATACCAAAAGAAATGATTTAGAATCACTTTAGTATTTTGCAAAACATACAATTTAGTACAGAACTGTCTAATGTAATTTGGGCCCAGCTTTCAAAAGGCTCTAAAGTTGACGGTGGTTTCCACATTCATGGTGGAAGTCACCTCTACCTCTGCTCAAACTTGCCCAAGACCCCTTCACCAGTCAGGAGACATAGCCTTTCTCTTCCTGTTCAAAGTCTTGTGCCTTTTGGGGGGCCCAAACTGGAAATTCTTCTTGCTAGTTACTAACCCACTTTATCGTTTGGATCATCCTCAGGGCAGAAGTATCTAAAAGAGTTTGAGCTCCATACGTCATCAAGCCCAGGGCTCTTCTTCAGAGCTCAGTTCACTCCTGAGCAGCTTCCTCCAACACGCATCAGTCCAAATTAGCAGAGGCAATTTCCACTAAAGGAAATTTCCAGTTTTTGCTACAAGATCTACTTGCAGTGAGAATTTTAAGTGTGGCCTTAGGAGCCAAGTAGGCAGTGCCAGCCTAGGCTTAAGGACTATCACTGTGCTCCCAGGAAACTGCCTAGAGAGATACATAATTCTTTGAAATCTGTGTCAATGGGAGAGGAGCTGCCAGAGTAATCAGTGTGATCAGCAAGTTACCTGCTTGTCTCCTCTATTCAATTCTAACCTCCTAAGGGTCGTCACCCTATTTTATTCAACTTTGCCACTCCACTTACTCAAATAATAGAATTCTATTCTTCAAAATTTCTGAAACTTCCAGGAGGTTATATATAAGCCCACTTTGACCTATTAGTAGAAGGCTAGACCCACTAATTGGATTAAAAGACTTTCTTTAAAATTGTTTTTAATGTTTATATATTTGAGAGAGAGAGAAAGAGAGAGGAGAGAATGTGAGCAAGGGAGAGGCAGAGAGACAGAGAGGGAGACACAGACTCCAAAGCAGGCTCCAGGCTCTGAGCTGCCAGCATGGAGCCCAACACAGGACTTGAACTCACAAATCGCAAGATCATGACCTGAGCTGAAGCTGGGCGCTCAACCCACTGAGCCACTCAGGCTCCCCAAGAGACTTTTAAACACTAAGTTGGTCATGTGGTTACACAGGGCCTTATTAAGGAAGATAAGTTCCAACTCTACTCCTCTCGGTTTTCGCTTCATGTTCAGTGCTATCAGCACTGCAGGAATTGAGCTCTGCATGGGGTATATAAGTAACGCAAGTTGCCTAACTTGTAAATGTTTACCATGTAAATGTATGCTTCACTCCCAGGTACAGACCTGAAGATTGCTTCAAGGTGGACCCTGATTTGGATCCGAAACGCTTTAGAATCAATGACATACTGTTCCTCTTTCGAACCCCTGAATGTGCAAGGTAACTCGGTACTTACTGATCAAGAAATACTGTCTGGGACTTATGTAGATGATGTAAAAAGAGTTCTCCTTATCCAGGCACTAAGGATGGTACAACTGAGAGAAGACATAAATTGGGTGTGCTACTTGGCTTAAGTTTTCTTCCCTGCTACTATCTTTTATAGGTAGGTGGTCCCCCAGAACCTGATTTGCTGTGTGGGGTCTCATTTTCCTTACCGCGTCAGCCTCACAGCAATCTCTACACCAGTAGAAGAGGCAGAAAATGCTCACTTGACCACACTTGTGGCCAAAATGAGGGAGAGCTTGCAGGGCAAATGTAAACTATAGGAGCAGGCTTCATACGACATCTGCTAAAAACTAAGCCATCCCCATCCATTTCTCAGGAGGAAGGACATTGTTCTTTAAATATTTAAGGAAAGCTATGTTTCCTGTCTAGACATGTTTGAGAGCTCTGATTTTCAGGCAACATGTAAAGGGAAACATCTCTAGGAAGAAATCAAAGGCTTCTCTGTTGGTTTCGAGTCACCCTGCGGTGAGCAAGAATGTACAACCTTCCCTACCCCTTGACTCGAAATTGACTTAGTATGAGACTGTTTTGAAGACTTGTTCCACATCGATGCCCACGTGGGAACCTAAGTCACTTTCCAGCCCATTCCAGCAGAGTGTGGCCGAGACAACCAGGCCAGAAGTGGGAACTGCAGAGCAGGAGTTAGCCAGGCTTTTCAGGTGCCCACCTCCAACCCTCTTCCTGGCATTTAAGAGTCAGCTCCTAGGAATACATCTAGCCCGAGCAGTGGGAAAGGGAAGAGTTTTATTTCCCAGACCCAGGCAACACTAAATCTTATTTACTGAGGCTCCCCAACAGCATCTACCAATACCAGGCAGATGAACATTGGTAACGCAAGATAGAAGGTGTGATTTGTTTCTTGAGTGGCTCAGTATCCATAGATGATGAGAGAAGTAATCTACTGAAGTTAAAGCAAGAAGAGCACACTTCGTGTAGGATAGAATATATTAACTGTCCTTCCTTGAGCTTCTCCCTCTCCCTCTAGGAGATCAAGTCAGGATTCCGTGTGCTCCTCATCACAATGTGATTCTAGTAAAGGCCCACAGAGCAGCAAGGTAAGCAAGAAATAGAAAGAGTATGCTTTCCTGTTACATCCCATATTAGTTCAGAAATAGTGACTGGTCCCATTTGACCCGCTCCTTTGAGAGAAGGTCAAGGTGGAAAAACTCTGTGTGTACATATGTGTGTAAAACCTTTTTTGTTTTCCTAAAAAGCAATGTCTAACCTGTTTTTATATATTACTTCCTGTATTTTCACGGCTTTCATATCTGCAAATAATCCATACATATAAATAAAATACATTAAATATGCTGTCTTTACATTTCTGAAATAATAAAGCAATTTTAGACAACCTCTTTTGCCAAAAAGTATTGCACACATTTCACAGGGAAGAGATGACACATGGTGCAATATACAGTGGTTTTCAAACTCTGTTCTCAGTCCCACTTTCATAGATTTGACACATTATATCTCTGGTAGGATTTTGTTTTATTTTGTTTTAATATTTCTTATGTTTATTTTTTTGAGAAAGAGTTAGTAGGGGAGGGTCAGAGAGAGAGGGAGACAGAGAATCCAAAGCAGGCTCCAGGATCTGAGCTGTCAGCACAGAGCCTGACCTGACACGGGGCTTGAACTCACGAACCGAAAGATCATGACCTGACCTAACCAACTGATCACCTAGGCACCCCTCTAATAGGATTTTGTTTTAAAGGAAACTTATCACTGCAAAACTTATTTTAAAACCACTAGTATGGTGAAAAGTGCAAACTCACAAGGATGTAAGAGTCAGAAAGACTTGTACTTCAACCAGGTGCTCCGTTTATTTTCTGATTAGCTTTAGAGACATCGCCTAATCTCTGAGTTTCTGGTTATCAAATAAAACCTAACTGCCATGGTTGCCCATAGAATTGGAAAACATGTACACCACGAACATGGCGTGCATTAGACATGTAATGACTTTCATTGTTATGCCCTCCCTGAGTCACTAGAATGTTGTGTTACAGATACCCTATTTATGAACATGACAGTCTCCGTAATACTTGTTTTAAAATAATTAATTCAAACACAACTTCAGGGGCGCTTGGGGTGGCTCAATCAGTTGAGTACCAGAATCTTGATTTCAGCTCAGGTCATGACCCCAGGTTGCAGACTCAAGTCCCATGTTGGGCTCTGCACTGAGTGTGGAGCCTGCTTAAGATTCTCTCTCTCTCCCTCTGTCTCTGTCTCTGTCTCTCAAATAAAAAAATAAAATAAAAACTTCAAAACTAATGCTTAGAAATGTAAAATTAGGGGCGCCTGGGTGGCTCAGTCAGTTAGGCGTCCGACTTCAGCTCAGGTCATCATCTCACAGTCCATGGGTTCGAGCCCCGTGTCAGGCTCTGTGCTGACAGCTCAGAGCCTGGAGCCTGCTTCAGATTCCGTGTCTCCCTCTGTCTCTGACCCTCCCCTGCTCATGCTATCTCTCACTCTCTCAGAAATAAATAAAAACATTTTTAAAAAATTTTAAAAACAGTTAAAAAAAAGAAATGTAAAACTAACAGAGAACAAACTGATGGTTGCCAGGGGGAGAGGTTGGGGGATGGGCAGAATAGGTGCAGGGGAGGGGGAGGTATAGGTTTCCAGTTATGGGGTAAATAAATCCCGGGGGGAAATGATAGAGCAGAGAGAATATAGTCAATAGTATTTTAATAACATTGTATGGTGACAGATGGTGTCTACACTTGTGCTGAGCATGGCATAACTTAAAGACTCACCCACTTGCTATGTTGTACACCTAAAACTAATGTAACAATGTAACATTGTATGTCAACTGTACTCAAATTTTTAAAAATTAGAAACAAAATGTAAATTCATCTGAAGAATCTACTCATCCAGTGTATCTCATTTCCTTACGATGTCACCAAAATGCTTTCTTTTTCTCTCCTAATTCAGGGAAGCAAACAGAGCATACATGACACAGAAGTTAAAGGTCAGTATGAAGTCACCTCTCTCCCTTGTAACAATTTCTTTGCAGTGGAAGTTCAGGTTCTATAATAGTCTTTTTTTTTAAGAACTTAGTTTTTTTTTAATTTTTTTTTAATGTTTTTATTTCTAGGAGGGAGAGAGAGAGAGAGACAGCGTGAGCAGGGGAGGGTCAGAGAGAGAGGGAGTCACAGACTGAAACAGGCTCCAGGCTCTGAGCTGGCAGTCAGCACAGAGCCCGACGCGGGGCTCGAACCCACGAACCGCGAGATCATGACCTAAGCGAAAGTCGGACGCTTAACCGACTAAGCCACCCAGGCGCCCCAGTTCTAGAATAGTCTTAACGAATATACAGTACATCTTTTTTTGTGGCTAAATGTTGAAGTGGTATAAGATTCAGCAGTCTACGAGGCAGAATTTCCATTATGATGATGCCATTTTAAATACTAATTCTAGGGGCGCCTGAGTGGCTCAGTCAGTTAAGCATCTGACTTCGGCTCAGGTCATGATCTCACGCTGCATGGGTTCAAGCCTGGCGTCAGACTTTGTGCTGACAGCTATCTCAGAGCCTGGAGGCTGTCTTTGGATTCCACATCTCCCTCTCTCTCTGATCCTCCCTTGCTCACACTGTCTCTATCTCTCTCTCAAAAATAAATAAAACATTAAATAAATACATACATACAAATTCTAGATTTTTAAAAATCCAATGCATTACTGAGCTTCTTAGTCTTCAGTCCATAGAGCTTATACTAGATTTGTAAGACTTACACTGGGGGTATACCTAGTTTTAGCTGAGATTTTTGGGATAAGATCAAACATACTTGTTTTTTCCTCCAGGAATCCAGGATTCTATTTGTTAATGCTTTTTTGTTCTCTGCCCTGAGTGAAGTTCTCTGAGGTTGAAAAAATTATTCTGGGGGAAAGAATGTGTTGTCTTATGATTTTCCTACCTGCCTCCTCTTTTATGTTCTATAAAGTGTGTAATTCCAAGTATTGCAAATATTCACGGTAGCACATTAACCTTCCTGTAGGTGAAAACACTGATGTCACAGCAGGCCAGCAACATCCAGCTGACAAAAAACACTCTGCAAGCACCAATTTAGTAGAAGCTCAGCCCCCTATCATTGTTTCTGCTCATGAGGATGGACATCTTCGCTTGTGGACCATGGAGGTGACTGGACCCATTACTTACCTGGAGCAGCAGAGAATGAGCAAGATAAAAGTATTATTGAATGAATCCTAACCTTCTGAGGCTCCAGAGAGCATCCAATTCTAGTATTTTTCAACCTTCTAACAAATGGTGGTTCCACAGCCTTCTCACTGAAAATGCTACTCAAACCTTACAATAGGCCAGCTCTGTATCTCCAGAGCTCCAATGATCAAAACTGCTGAGTTAACTGTTGCAAAGCTTTCTTTGTTTTAAGCTGAGCTATGAGTACATGCCACTAACTATTTCATTGGATATTTAAATAATATTAGAGGATGTTAATGATGTATGACAGCAAAAGAATATAAGAGCACTCAAATATTGAGCTTGTATAAATTTTTAGTTATCTAAACTATTGGAAGAAGTTATCACATTGTAATGAATGTCCTTAAGTATTTTACAATGAAAACATAGCTTTTATTTACCAGAAGATTTTAAATGACTTGGAGTGGAGAGTTTAAAATTGGGAAGACAGAGATGATGGAAAGAAGGATCTTGCCTGGTGCTTGTAGCAGTGAAATCATTAGAGAGGCAAGGGGGAGATCCAGAAAAGGGTCACCATTTTGTACGGCAGATAGACCCAGTGACATGGAATCCCACAGGCATCTGCTGGATAAAACCTCCTGGCCTATCAATAGATTTTAGCTTGTAAGAGGGAAAATCTTGGTTTGAAAATATGAACCTTTTAAAAAATATTTTTTAATTTTATTTAGAGACAGAGCAAGTGGGGGAGGCGGGGGAGTGGAAAGAGAGAGAAAGAGAGAGAGAGAATCTCAAACAGGCTCACATCCAGTACTGAGCCCGACATGGGGCTCAATCTCATGACTGAGATCAGGACGTGAGCTGAAATCAAAGTCAGTCGCTTAACCAAACAAGCCTCCCTGAAAATACAAACAGTTGTTAACAACTTTTCCTGAGAGTATCTTGGTATTAGATCAATGCCTTTTCTTTTTCTGATAGAGAAATAAAAGAGTGACAGAAGAAAGATTATTCTCAAATAAATCTCAGGAAATGATTCGCAGACTCAAATTCTCTCTTCTTTATTCAATGTTTGTTTATTTATTTATTTATTTATTTATTTATTTATTTACTTTGATGAGGAGCAGAGAGCATAAGCAGGAGAAGGGCAGAGAAAGGGAGAGGGAAAGAATTTCAAGCAGGCTCTATGCTGTCAGCACAGAGCCCGATGCAGGGCTGGATCCCACGAACCATGAGATCATGACCTTAGCTGAAATCCAGAGTCAGATGCTTAACCAACTGAGCCACGCAGGTGCCCTATCAAATTTTGTCTTCTGAAGCATGGGTGCTTATTGTCTAAGTGAGGCGGTGCTTGTGGAAAGTCCTTCCTGATGCTGACTTATCCTAAGAACTGAACAATAATCTGCTGAATTTGAATCTCTTACAATTTCTTTATCTTGCACCAATTTTCAAAATAGGTAGATCTGAAAAGATACGTGCAATATTACTGGTTGAGACAGACACATGTAAACCTGAAAAGAATGTTTGTTTAGAAGGGAAATACGTACCTGGAAAAGAAGTCTGAGGAAGTTCATGGAAAGGGTCATGGGAAGTGTAAGAAATAATCCCCAAGAATAGAAAGGGTCTGTAATAATCAGAGTCTAGATGCTCTTCATAGTTGTTAACATCTTTATGAACATTTCATTTCAAGGAAATAAGTCCCTTCAGATAGTTTCAAATTGTTTTTATTACAGAGAAGAGCATCATGTTGTAGTATCAGACATAATTTTTTAGATGGATTATTTATAGAGAAATTCAACTCCAAGGTTAATATTTTATAGACTTTATTATCATACTTTATTCAGGGAAAGCTACTGAAAGATATGCTGCCTTTCACAAAACATTCTGCCATTTCTCTGACGTCGCTGTATACTGATTCATGTGCCAGGTTACTTCTGACTGGAAATATGGGTAAGTCACACTTAGGCAGTCGTCTACAGATAGTTCCGTAACTATGACACAAAGATGGAGGTAGGAAAATACATGACATTTATTGAGACAAAAGAAAGAATGAGAAGGATGCTGAAGCAAGAGAGAGTGTTATGAGTAGCTTGATGAATAAATAGAGTAATGAGTGAATAGAAAAATGAATAGAACCTACTCCATTTCTAGGTCTTTATTTAGAGGAAGACAATCTATTTTTTCCCACACCTGTTCTCTGACCTTCCATATTGGGAAGAATGTAAAGTTTTCATTTTCATTGGATTATGTTGTATTCATCTCATTATAAAGGGAGTAATGGCATGAATTTGGAAGGAAAGGGATTATTTGTTCTCATTAGGGGAACCTTGTATTGACTGATTGTATCTTAGTTGGTCTTCATTCTTTGATGTAACACCATTCTTTTTTCTAATGCTTTATTTCCTTTCTTTTACCTTTTTAATTAATTGTGGATTATCTGTCTTTTCAGCTCACCCAACTTTGAAAGATTATGTGAGTTTGTGAATCACCATTCATGGTGTAAATACATCTTAACATTTTAGTAGTGTTTACTTCTAAGTTTTTCAAAAAAAACACACAAAACTAACCAGTTTGTTAGAATTTAGACTGAAACAGCATCTTTTCAGTTAAACAAAAGCTTGGCCCACTTTTCCTTTTCTTATATTCTACACCCACCCCTTCGCTTATCAATTGCTACTGTAACCTTCAGATTTGCATTCAGGTACTGCTATTATATTAACATTTAAATTTTAGGGGCACCTGGATGGCTCAGGTGGTTAAGCCTCCCACTTCGGCTCAGGTCATGATCTCACTGTGGGTTCGAGCCCTGCGTCGGGCTGGGTGCTGACAGCTCAGAGTCTGGAACCTGCTTCGAATTCTGTGGCTCCTCCTCTCTCTGCCCCTCCCCCATTTACGCTCTCTGTCTCTCAAAAATAAATAAATGGTAAACAAAAAGTAAATTTTACATCTTTTCTTAAAGAACATTGTTCTCATTTCAAAACTTACTTTACAAAAGTCACATCAGTTAGTACCATCAATTATTTCAGTCTTCTGGAGATTATAGAAAATAATGTTTTATATTTATATTCAGTATAATAAGTAGCTTTTACAACATTTGTTTAAAATTGTCTCGGGGTACCTGGGTGGTTTAGTCGGTTAAGCGTGCGCCTTCGGCTCAGGGTTCAAGCCCCGCATTTGGCTCTGTGCTGACAGCTCAGAGCCTGAACCCTGCTTTCAATTCTGTGTCTCATCCTCTCTGCCCCTACCCCACTTGTGCTCTGTCTCTCAAATATAAATAAATGTAAACAAATTCAAGTTATCTTTATTTTATCTGATTTTATTGCTCACCACCTGTCCTATTATACTCTGATATTCTTATTCTTGACTTCCGGCTTTTATCTATCAGTCTCCAAGGTTTCCAGAAACATTGTTTCTGTTTACAGCTGACTGGTAGAAAAATCTAAGGTCAAGCAAATTATATTGCTTTTTAAAAATTGCCTGCATATTTTTGCACTAATTTTACCTACTATGGGGTAATTCTTTTCTAACAAAATACATAGAACTAAAATTTGAAATTATCTACAGAGTTCTCAAACCACACTTCTTTTGAGAGTTATTCTTCTTTGCCTCTGCCTGGAACACTTTACTGCCGCATAACTCTTCTACTTTTTAAAAAATGTTTAATGTTTACTTATTTTTGAAAGAGAGAGAGAGAGAGAGAGACTATGAGCAGGGGAGGGGCAGAGAGAGAGAGAGAGAGAGAGAGGGAGACACAGAATCTGAAACAGGCTCCAGGCTCTGAGCTGTCAGCACAGAGCCCAACACAGGGCTCAAACCCACAAACCACGAGATCATGACCTGAGCCAACGTTAGATCTTAACTGACTGAGCCACGCAGGTGCCCCAACTCTTCTACTTCTTGAAATTTGTGGGGTTTGCTATGATTTAGAAAACTAGCGTAGGGTGGGTTTGGGATCCAATCCAGCCTCATCTATATTATAATTAAAGAAGACTTCTAGATTCTGACCTTAGGCTTCCTTTTCTGTGTTACAGTAGACGTTAAAAGAGCTATGTGGGTAGCCATCTAGTCACTGTTGGAAATCAGGCATCCTCAAACATCATTAGTGGTTGCTTTTTTTGTTGTTAGATAGGATTTTTTTTTAGATCAGTTTTGGGTTCACAAAAAATTGAGTGGAATATACAGAGAGTCCCATACACCCATTCTGCCCTCACCCCCTCCCACACACAGCCTCCCGCACTTTCAGTCTCCTGCACCAGAGTGGTACATTTGTTACAATTGCTAACACATCGGTATCATCCAAGGTCCATAGTTCACACTGGGGTTCACTGTTGGAGTTGTGTATTCTATGGATTTTGACAAATGTTTGATGATGTGTATCCACCATTATAATGTCATATGCAGTAGTTTTAATGTCCTAAAAATCCCGTGTCCTGCCTAATCATCCCCCCTCCTCCCTAACTCCTAGCAACCATAGATCTTTTTATTGTCTCTGTAGCTTTGCTTTTTCCAGAATGTCATATTGAAAATCATATAGTATGTAGCCTTTTCAGACGTCCTTCACTTAGAAATATTCATTGAAGTTTCCTCCAAGTGTCTTTATGGCTTGATAACTCATTTCTTTTCAGTGCTGAATAATATCCCATTGTCTGGATGTAGCACAGTTTACTTACCCATTCACATACTTCAAGACAGTGTGGTTGCCTCTACATTTTGGCACTAATGAATAAAGCTGCCATAAACATCTGTGTGTAGGTTCTTGTGTGGAAAAAAACCAGTTTTCAATTCCTTTGGGTATATACCAAGGAGCATATAGCTGGATTATACAGTAAGAGTATGTTTAATTGTGTGAGAAACTGCCAAATTGTCTCCCAAAACGACTCTACCATTTTGCATTTCCACCAATGATGAATGAGAGTTCTTGTTGCTGCACATTCTCATCAACATTTGATGTTTCCTATGCTTTACATTTGGGTCATTCTAAAAGACGTGTAACAGTATCTCCTTATACTTTTAATTTTCATTTTTAATAGCATATAATGTGGAATATTTTTTTCACATACTTTTTGCCATTTGTATATTTTTCTGGATGAGGGATCTGTTCAGATCTTTTGCCCATTTTTAATTGAGTTGTTTATTTTCCTCACATATTTTAGATAAGAGTCTTTTATCAGATATGCCTTTTGCAAATATTTCCTCCTATTCTGTGGCTTGTCTTCCAGTTCTCTTTTTTTATGTTGTTTTTTTTTTTTTAATTTCTGAGAGAGAGACAGCATGAACAGGGGAGGGTCAGAGAGAGAGTGAGACACAGACTCTGAAAGAGGCTCCAGGCTCTGAGCTGTTAGCACAGAGCCTGACATGGGGCTCGATCCCACGAACCGTGAGATCATGACCTGAGCTGAAGTCAGAGCTTAACTGAGCCACCCAGGCGCCCCACCAGTTTTCTTGACAGTGTGTTTTACAGAGCAGAAGTTTTCCATTTTGATGAAGTACAGCTTATCAATGGTTTCTTTCATGGATGGTGCCTTTGATGTTGTATTTAAAAAGTCATTGCCAAACCCGAGGTTATTTAGATTTGCTTCTAGTTTTATAGTTTTGCATGTTACACTTAGATTTGTTTTCATCTGGGTTTTTTGGCTTTTGGCATTTGATCGGAAAGGTGTTAAGTGTGTTTCCAAATTGAGAGTTTTTATCATGAATGGATGTCGAATTTTGTCAGCTGCTTTTTCTGCTCTCTTGATATGATCATGTAATTTTTCTTCTTCAGCCTGTTAATGGGATGGATTACATGAACTGATCTTCACATGTTGGCCGTCGTGTATAATTCTTTTATTACCACTTGGATTCAGTTTTCTTACATTTTGTTGGGGATTTTTGCATCTATATTCATTATATTCATAAGAGCTATTGGTTTATAGTTTTCTTATAATATCTTCGGGTTTGGTACTAGGGTGTACTGGCCTCATTGAACAAGTTAGCATGTATTCCCTTTCACTTTTATATTCTGGAAGAGTATTAGATAATTGGTAAGATTTCTTACTCAAATATGTGATAGAATTCACCATTAAACCCATTTTGACCTAGTGGTTTCTGTTTGAGAAGGTTATTAATAAATTTCTTTAATAATATAGTCCTGGGGTGCCTGAGTGGCTCAGTCAATTGACCATCCTATTCTATTTTTTATTAATTTTTTAACATTTATTTATTATTGAGAAACAGAGTGAGACCGAGCATGAGCAGGGGAGGGATAGAAAGAAGGGGAGATACAGAATCTGAAGCAGGCTCCAGGCTCTGAGCTGTCAGCACAGAGACCGAGGACGTGGGGCTCAAACCCACAAACTGTGAGATCATGACCTGAGTCGAAGTCGGACACTTAACTGACTGAGCCACCCAGGTGCCCCAGCCCTACTCTTGATTTCAGCTCAGGTCATGATCTCACGGTTTGTGGGATTGAGCCCCACATTGGGCACCAAGCTGACAGAATGGAATTTCTTTGGGGTTCTCTCACCCTTTCCCTCTGCCTCCCTACACACTCCATAAATAAATAAACATGTTTTAAAAAATATTATAGGGCTGCTCAGATTATCTATTTATTCTTGGGTGAGTTTTGTCAGGTTGTGTCTTTCAAGGAATCAGTCCATTATATCCAGGTTATTAAATTTGTGGGCATAGAATTCATAGTATTCCTTTAGTATCCTTTTAATATCCATGAGATCTTTTTTCTAGCCTGGCTAGAAGTTTATCAATTTTGTCGATTTTTGAAAGAAATACTTGATTTCATTGATTTTCTCTATTGAGTTCCTATTTTCAGTTCCGTTGATTTCTGCTCTGATTTTTATATCATTTCTTCTGCTTACTTTGGTGAATTTGTTCTTTTTTCTTTTATCTCATTCTAAAAGGGAAGCTTAGATTATAGATCTTCCTTTTTTTTCTAATATGTGCATGTAAATAGCCCTGTGAACACTGCTTTTGCTGTTTCCCTCTAATTTTGATGTCATATTTTCATTTTTATTTAGTTCAAAATATTTAAAAATTTCCCTTGAGATTTTTTTCTATGAGCTATTATTTAGAAGCATGTTGTCTTGTCTCTATTTTGGGATTTTTCCAGCTCCCTTTTTCTTATTGATTTCCAATTTAATTCCATTGTAGTCTGAGGACATACACTGTATGATTTCTCTTATCTCAAATTTGTTAAGGTGTAATTTATGGTCCAGAATTTGATCTATCTTGGTAAGTGTTCCATGGGTGCTAGAGATTAATATGTGTTTTGATATTGTTGGATGCAGTAGTTTGTAGACATCAATTATACCTAGTTAAATGATGGTGTGATTAAGTTCAACTATGTCCTTACTGATTTTCTGCCCCCTGGGTCTGTCCATTTCTGAGAGATGGGTGCTCAAGTGTCCAACTATGAAACTGTTTTATCTATTTCTCTTTGCAATTCTATCAGTTTTCACCTGTATATTGTGACACTGTGATGTTAGGTACATACATGGTTTTGAAATTTTTTTAATGTTTTTTATTTTAGAGAGAGATAGAAAGAGAGAGAGAGAGAGAGAGAGAGAGAGTGTGAGTGGGGGAGGGGCAAAGAGAGAGAGGGAGACACAGAATCCAAAGCAGGCTCCAGGCTCTGAGCGGTCAGCACAGAGCCCGACGTGGGGCTCGAACTCACAAACTGTGAGATCATGACCTGAGCTGAAGCTGGACGCTTAACCAAATGAGCCACTCAGGTGCCCCTGTTGTTGCTTTTTTAAAACTTAGTTTTGTAAGTATCATGTGGATTGTAGGATGATTATCTCTATAACTGTTTGGATTCCATTTGGTAGCGTTGTTTTCCTTTCTATTTCATCTGCCCTGACATTTAGAAGAAGTTTGACTTTGAGCATACATGGCAACTGTAAGTCATAATGAGGTTGCCATATATACTCAACAAAACATAATTCCTACATATAAAAATTGATACAGGGACGCCTGGGTGGCTCAGTTGGTTAAGCATCCAACTTCGGCTCAGGTCATGATCTCATGGTTCACGGGTTCGAGCCCCGCGTCATGCTCTGTGCTGACAGCTCAGAGCCTGGAGCCTGTTTCAGATTCTGTGTCTCCCTCTCTCTCTGCCCCTCCCCCACTCATGCTCTGTCTCTCTCTGTCTCAAAAATAAATAAACTATAAAAAAATTTTTTTTAAATTGATACAAATTTTTTGCTTTCATTTTTGGTTTTTCAGATTCTATTTTATTTACCATTATAAATGCCTGAGTCAAATTAATTTGGTGGTCTGGGTAGTATTTCCTGAGACAAAATGAATATCTAATTAAAGGTTCCAATGCTTACATTTTATACAGAAGGACATGTTATCCTTTGCAACATCGGTTCCTTCCTGGATCCACCTCACGATGAAAAGGTAGGACCTTTAGTTTTAGTTCAATTCATGAAATAGCAATTGACCATTTCTCTGTGCTAGATACCACAAAAGATAGAAATGCAAGACAAGACTCCCTACTCTTGAGTCATATGTAATACTATTGAATCTTAATAGTATTTTGTCTTGATGGACACTGAGAAATGTATAGAGTTGTTGAATCATTGTATTTAACACCAGAAACTAATATAACACGCTATGTTAATTATACTTGAAATTAAAAAAAGAAAAAACCAAAAAGTCACGTGCCAAATAACAATAGTTTCCTGGTGAAAAGAAAGGATGAGTGAGTGAGGGATCCAGCCACTGACCACTTTACGTCATCTTCATGTTTTGATTTATTTGAAAGAACCTATATAGAAACCCAGAGCTTAAAAGGGCTCACACATCATCTAGTCCTCCACAGTTAGTTTATATAGCTTACATAACTTTATAGAAAGAGATTCTATAACTTTTCCTTAGAAGCCTAATCTAGTGCCCAACCTTTGGGGATGAAAAATACAGCACAGGGAATGTAGTCAATAACACTGTAATAACATGTTATCATGTTATCATGGTGAGCGCTGACAGGTATGTAGCCTGTTGTCCAGTTGAAGGTGACATAACATTGCATGTCAGCTATACTTGAATTAAAAAGAAAGAAACTCTTCCTCACATTTACTCTAAATCCTCCTTGTGATTCAAACATATTCAATGCTATTTTTGTGTGACTGCAATGTAAATGTCACCATCCTTATTTATAACCATTTGAATATGCACTTTTTGTGTGAATGTGGATAAACAAATATACCTATATATATATATTATACCTATATATATTATACATACATATATATATTATACCTATATATATTATACATATATATATATTATAGACTCATCTTAACTAATTAAAAGTTGCAGCAAGGAAGCACTATTTGGCCATAGGCTTATTTCTCTTTAAGGTCATATTTCAAATCCAAAAGGTAAATAAATAGTACTTTCTTTTTTACTATTATTTTACTATGTTTACATGGATTAAGATTGGATTCCTTGCAGAGGAATAGAATGGTACTATCTGGTACTGGTTTGGTTTCACAGAATGGTACTGTTTCAAGCATTATTACATTTGATCCATAGAATTTTCTTTTTGTTTCTGAGAACAAAAACATTAGCTTTCTAATGTTCAGATGTTTATTTTTCCTATGATTATCTCCACTTTGCAGAGGGGAAATCAGAGACTGTCTTCCCTCATCTCCATGTTGACATTTAATGACTAAGTCAGGATGGAACCAGGCTTCTTCTCCTCAAGAGCAGTGTTGTTTCCATATATAACATTCATTGCTATCAAATACAAAACAACATTCAAACAACTCGTGAAGCACAAAGTTTCACTTATCAACAGCTATAAATGGCCTGCAATCAAGTCATGCTGTGAGCAGAACAAAAACAAATGACATGCTTGAACCACATATACAGTGGAAAGTTATCTGTTCTCTCTTAATTGTGATGAGTATCATATGTTATTATTAATTTTAAGGCATAAGAATATAACCCAAAGCCTACAGTTTTCCAAACGGACTTTCTATAAACAGGCAAACAATACGTTATAAAATTTAGAGAAAATCTTAAAAACAAAATTATAAAATAACATTGAATTAGACTAATGGTGGAGTTGATTTTAAAGCATTTCCACCAGTTTATAAAAGCAAAGAACTTATTTTAATTACTTATTTGAAATTCCTCCGTATTCAATGTCATTTCAACCTTTTCTGTATTTGGACAATGTATTTTTTCCACTTTGCACATGGCTGCCTACATATTACAGAATCCGGTTATAAGATGCCTCATTATTACACAGACTAATATATATCATGAATTAAATCAGGTTCAGTTATAGGTTACAACTAACTACAATAAACTAATATGTCAGTGTATATCTCATATGTTAATCTGTTTCTCTTGCAATATTACTATTAAAAAGATGCTCCATGTAATATAGATATTCTAACAGATAGGATAGTCAAAACCTGTCCACAGGAAGAGAAATCATACATATGATAATATACACTTGTGTACAGAAAAATAAAAAAGTCTTAGAGTAATGTTTTTTCTAAATATAGGTTATAACCCATTAGTGGGTTATAAAATCAGTGTAATGAGTGGTAACCAGTATTTTAATTAAAAGGGGGAATAAAATGCAATAGAATAGAATAGAGGATATCAATGTGCACTGCACATAGTAAAGTTAGGTATCCTTTTGTGAAGGATACTGAAACATGTTCAGTATGCACGTGCAAATATTGTATCTGTGGAATGGATCATGAGGTAAAATGTCTTTCTTACTGTAGATATGGCCCATAATAGAGAAACACTTGCCTTAGCGAATTTCATCCCAAGGCAGAGAAAGAACTCTTGGATGACAAGATATTATTGAATAGCCATGAGACAATAAGTAAGAGAATGTAGGTTTCACCCTGGATGTCTGAGAACAACTAGGAGGAATTGAATCTGAAGGTCAAGAAATTTATACATGTTTTCACTCATAAGTGGAACAGGGAAAACTTAACAGAGGGCCATGGGGGAGGGAAAGGGGGAAAAATGGTGGGGGAGAGGGAGGGAGGCAAACCATGAGAGACTCTTGAATGCTGAGAACAAAGTGAGGGCTGATGGGGGACAGGAAGAGGGGAAGGGGGGTGACGGGCATGGAGGGGGGCACTTGTGGGGATGAGCACTGGGTGTTATATGGAAACCAACTTGACAATAAACTATGAAAGAAAAATAAATAAATAAATGAAGGTCAAGAGATTTAGGAGGAATTGTGTCTGACCTTTGCTCAAGTCTAAGTGAATAGGAGACTCATAGGAAAACTTCAAACTGCCAAAATTCTAGCTACACAAATATTCCATGTGGACGACCCAGGAAGAAGTAGTGCTTGGTCTGGGTTCATCGGTGATAGACAGGGAACGTATTCTAAGGAGATGTTGCTACAGAGCAAGCTTTCCAGTTGACAACCCTAGTTCACACAGTTTATGCCTGTTTAAAGGATCTAAACTTGAGGATAGGCCACGTCTTCAATCGAGACCCCTGATGTCTTTCAAAGAGAATGACCCAGGCCCATTCTTTTCATTGCTTCCTTGTGGTATATAGTCATCATATATAACTCTACTACCTCCTCCTCCACCACCACCACCACCACCACCAAAAAAAATAAAATAAAATAAAATAAAATAAAATAAAATAACAAAATTACCAGGGCTATCTTTGGATAAAATTTGAAAACAGGGAATTTTTGCCAACCTCCCCTTTGGTCTTCATCTTTCATCTCTGCATCCTTCTGCCCCTGATTCCACTCTGCCTCTGTCTCTCCCACAGCCTTTTTCCTAAGGCTTTTCTTTCATCTACTCATCTTGTAATCCTCAACTAAATGTCCTTCCTCGCTTAAATGAGAAATTGCTAAAGACATAAGATCTTTCTTCTCCCAGGGATACATGAGATGAAGCAACGCCTAAAAATGGAGGTAGGGTACCAGAGCAAGGAAGAAGAGCTCACAGGGAGAGGGGCTTCAACTTGCACAGATGTCCACACCCATTCACTCAGAAGCTGGGCTCATTAGTGATTAATGGTTTTGCTTGCTATTGGATTATGATCAGCACATACTTATGCCACAAGATATGCCTTGTTGTTGCTCTCTAGAAGTTGAAGCAGCTGCTTGCCTGGCGTGCTCATTCTTTAGAAATTGTTCGAGTAATCTACATAGAAGACAAACAAGTGGTACTTACTGCCTCCATCGACGGCTCAGTAAGGTATGGACCTTCATATTGTGAATTTAGGGTTTCGAGCATGACAAGTAAAGATTTTAAGCTACAGTTTAAATATATGCCCCAAATACAATCTTGATTGGATCATCAAAATAAATAAACACACAAACAAACAAAATGTGGCACACACAAAGGGCTTTGAAAAGACAGCCACTGGTTTGGAATTCTTTTCCATGGCCAAGGAGATGAGATGCCCTGCTCATCCATGTCAGCAGTTTATACTTTTTTTTTTAGCAGTTTATACTTTAAATACTTTAATAAATACTTTATAAATATAATATAAAAAAACAAATACTTTAATAAAAGTGTTTTTGGTGGACTTATGTCAAAACATTAAGCAAGATGGTTATTTCAGAGAGATAGACCCACGCCCATGGACAGTGTGATTGATTCTGCAAAGCCTACTTCTTTCCAATCACCTGGATAATGCTAAGGATACATACAAAAAAATGCTGAACAGACACACACACATATATTGCACATACAAAGAGAAAGGAAACATCATGACATTTCTTGAAACAAATTGCATATTAAACTGTCTCAAAATCATGGTAATGAATTTTCCTCTTAGGAGAATAAAGTCAGTTGAGATCGAGAGTGCTAGAGAGGCTTATAGTGTGCTGGAGAGTTTAAACATAGTGAAGGCAAAAAAGGAAGGAATATTTTACATTGTGTAAAAGCCCCTGTGTGAGCCTAGGGCTGATTTGGATCTTCACCTTGAAAGAAATAAACTCCAAAGGATTTTAAGTGAAGGACCAACATAATTTGACTTACATTTAAAAAAAATAATGTGTAGGGAATGGATTTCAGAGCAGCAAGGCAGGAGCAAAGAGACCAGTTGGAAGTCTGTGCTGAGTACAGGGGCCTGGACCAGGGCAGTGCAACAGTGCTGGAAGCAGTTAGTCTAGACCTGAGAATGATCCAGGAGGTAAAATCCAGGAGACATAAAATTTAACTGAAAGGGGAGGTAAGCAGTGGAGGTTAAGCATACCTCCTGCCATATACCACTCAGCGAACCCTGGGACCATCCATTAAGAGCGGAGGCACTAAAAGAAGAAAATACTTTGAATATGGAAAGATGAAGGTAAATCATTAGAAATGTTGAGTGAACGGTGAGTCTGGAAGGGTGTGAGGTCCTAACTGTGGTCAAACAGAGCTCTTCCTCTGCCAGAAAGGGAAAGTGTTATTTTATTCATAGGAACAATTAAAAACACGACATTTCATTATTATAGATGTTTTTCACAACTACGTCCCCTGGGTCTCTGTTCCAGTTTATTTTCAGCTACCTGTCGGCAGAAGTGCTAATTGGGGATTGTAATACACACACACACACACACAACACACACACACAACACATGTCACATGTGCACACACGTCTGTTATTATGACCATTTCCTGCTCAGAAATTTCTTTAATATTATTCCTTCAAGTGAATATCTCCCCAGATACTCAGCTCAGTAAAAGTAGCTCTATGAATAACTATCTCAGATACACATCCCTTTATAACTAAGCCATGTCCTTTTGCAAACAATGGCTGCCACTTTCTAAAAGGGTAGACAATTTTAACATTCTAAATCTTTCTTGTCAAAAAGATTATGCTATTATAATAGGAAAAAGTGTAATAAAGGCTTAACTCTTAGACAGAGGATACACGGGGCTAAGATATTTATCCAAGATCCAGGAAATCAGGCTGAGAGGGGGGATCAGTCATCTGGGAGAATTCCACATGCGGCAGGAAATGCCACAAAACAAGATCAGAAGCTGCTTTGGTCCTGGCCTAGAATAGAGTGAGTTTGGAGTTTTCCTGAAGATAGTCCTAACCCTCTAACTTCTGTTCTAGAAGGCCTGGTCCATTTCACTTTGGTGAAGGCTCTGGCAAGGCAGTGTAGGAAAATTAGAAAGTGTAAGGGATGTAAAATGTTCATGTTACATTCTTAGGACACTGTCAGGTGTGAGGAGTCCTTGATGGATACCTCTGCTCTGTATTCTCCTTAATGCCCTCCCCCTTAACCTGGGAAACCACTTGAATTTGGTGGAATTTACCCTTAGCTCATTTAGTGATCACTCCTTATGGGTGATGATGACTGCTACCATCATTTGTTACTCTGAGGTTGAAGTCAAGATATAAAAGCAAGGTCTTCCACATACTGTTTTATCTTTCCTTAAGATGCAGGGCACACACTCCTGCTAAGGATATTCTGCAGGGTTTTAAATCAAGTGGGCTAAGAATGATCTCATAGAGTGACCTGATGGTAAAATAATGTATATGGATAAGGAAGCACTTCTTTCACCACATTTCAGAACTCAGTTGTGAAAATTAGTATGGTTTTTCCATAACAGTAGGAGTTATGGATGGAGGTTGAGAGGAGTTTGTTAATAGTAAAAGCATCCTTTGGAAACTCCTCCCACAAGATCTACTAATGCTGATGCAGAGGTAGACTGCTGAGGCCTAATTCAACTAACATACTGTCAGCCAACATGGGTTCTGATCACACTGAAAGAGCAGTGTTATTCTGGGAAATATTTATTCCTTGTGTTCTGATTTTAATGAATAGGCATCATAAGTACAGATTCAAATTAACACTTCCCCAAAATTTTGTCTGTTAGAATTCTAATGGATAAAAGTTCTTATGCTATGATTGGCTCCATGTATTTAACAGGTATAGTCCCTGAATCAAGCTTAAAAAATCTCTAATGGACCAGTAAAAACCCATGTCAATGATCTAATAAACAGTAACTTTCACTGAATTCCCGTTACTTTCTTCTCCCTACCTTTGCCTTTCCTCAGGCTCTGGCATGCCTTCAATGGTCATTACTGTGGATATTTTGGACAGCGAAGAATGTTTGAAATATCACAAACAAGTGATTTCATTTTGCCATGTGATGTTAATGAATATCCCATAGAAATAAAAGAAGAAAACAAATTCACAGAGAAGAAGCAAAAATATGAATATCCTCTGGTATTTGACCAGCAAAAGTAAGACCATTTGGTTTCTCTTTAGATGAGCAGACAAGAATTAAACTCTTTTTTTTTTTAAGTTTATTTATTTATTTTGAGAAAGAGCACAAGCAGGGAAGGGGCAGAGAAAGGAGAGAGAGTCTCTCAAGCAGGCTCCGTGCTGCCAGCAAAGAGCCTGATGTGGGGCTCAAACTCATGACCTGAGCTGAAACCAAGAGTCAGACACTTAACTGACTGAGGCGCCCAAGCACCCCAAGAATTAAACTCTTTTGACACTGTGACACTGTGCTGGACATGGAGAATTCAAAAGTGAAAAGTCAAAGACTTTTCAATAACATTGCAGTCCAATGAAGGTGGGAAACATGTAAACAAAAAGCTACAATTCAGTATAATAGTACTTCTAGGAAAATGTAATTCTTAAGATAATCACAGAGGAGTAAGGTAGATATGTCTACTTAAATCCTGTGTAAGTAAAAGCACTAAATAATGAAAGACTATGATGTAGTTTTTCAAGACTAGGGAATCCAGTGAGTAAGTAAGGAAGACATGGTGGAAAATAAAGCAAGAATGTTTTATAGAGACCAAATCATAATGGGCTTTTCTTATGGGCCAACATAGGATTTTAAACTTTACAGAAATCATAGTGACAGAATACAGGAGAGAAAAAACATGTCTGAAGAAAAGGGGAGTGCTTTTGGTTTTGGACAAGTATAAGTCTAGATGCTTGGGGACATCCAAGTGGAGATATTTAATGAGCATTGAGATAATCCTGTCTGGATGTTGAAAAGGAAGCCACATGCACGTGGTATGATGGCAAGTAGTAGTGAGGACACATTTGTAGAATGTGGCAGTGAAGTCACATAGGACAATAGAAAAGTAAACACTGGATTGGCATTATTTCAGCTGATGGCCCTGGAGAGGGTAATTTCAATGGAGTGATGGGGTAAAAATCACATGGTAGTGCTTGAGAAATAAATAGGAGATGTAAGGTGAGATAGAATATATTACTTTGTAAGGAAGTCAGATAGCTCTAATGTTGAACAAGAGTTTGGTTCATGGGTATGCTTGTGTCTCAGGAATACCTGAGCACTGCTTAAATTTTTTTTTAATGTTTTATTTATTTCTGAGAGAGAGGGAGAAAGAGAGAGAGAGAGAGAGAGAGAGACAGCGTGAGCAAGGGAGGGTCAGAGAGAGAGAAGGAGATACAGAATCTGAAACAGGCTCCAGGCTCTGATCTGGCTGTCAGCACAGAGCCCGAGGTGGGGCTCGAACCCACGAACCATGAGATCATGACCTTAGCTGAAGTCGGACGTTCAACCAACTGAGCCACCCAGGCGCCCCACCTGAGCACTGCTTAAAGGCTTAGAGGAGGACAGTTCTCCATCAGGGAACAGAGTGATGGCAAAAGGTGTTTTGTGCTTTTGTGACATTCAGTCCTGGTTTTGATGTGGTTGGATCTTTGTCATTATGGAAACAATTGGTGCTTAATTGAGCTCAACATCAGCAAAACATGGTGGATGTCCTCAGGGAGCCAGATCTCCCTGGACTGGTAACATGGAGCAGACCAGAACTGGGGGAACTGACCAGATGACTCAAAAGAACAACCGGAGGGGATTGTCTAAAATAAAGCCCTTTAGGGATATCCTACGTGGGTCAAAGCTGGAGAGGCTCCATGCCATCATCTAGTCCAACAGTAGGTAGAAGAAATAGGAACCGAAGCTAAGAGTCACAGGCCACACAGGAGCAATTTGAGAAAATCAACAAGGGTTCCAAGTGACTGCCAAGACTCCACTGAAGGGTTCAAGTCTTGCCTTCGCTGGCCAGCAAGAGCTCTGGAGAAGACATCTTGCCAAAACGTGAGAGGTGGTGTAGTAGAGCCAAAACTCATCAAGATATGGTAAAATTTCCCACACAAAGTTGATCACTGGGTATTTGCTGGGCCTTGAACATCCATTTATCTTAGTACTCAAAATAGTATGTTCTAATTTAGTAATATGCATCTCCTTCACTAGCTCTGTGAGTTCCTTGAGGATTAAGACCCTGTTTTACACATCTTTATATACCCAGTTCTTAGCTTAAAGATTAGCACATAACGGGCACTCAAAAAGTATTTGAGTGAATAAAGAATGACTAATTAAGTGCAGAGGTAGCATCCTTAGTACTGGTGCCATTAAAGCCAGAGAATTTGGGATGCAGAGAAAGAAATGTAACGGATGTAGCAAGCAAGGAACACAACGACGTGGTTATATGCTAACAGTTTTTCTTGTATCTTTTTACACAGATGGAGAAAAATGAGTTCAATGTCTTTGCTTTTCAAACGCACACCTCCCAAAGCCTTTGAAGTGGATCATGATTTTAAGTTTTTCAAGTCTCTTTCTTCTCCCAAGGTAGCCTTAAAACAAACAAGTGAACAAAAAAAAGATAAAGCACTTTGCTTTGGTTTTCCTGAATTTAGATCTCTCTGGTACATGAGTTTTCTATTACTGCTGTTACAAATTACTACCAGCTTGGTGGCTTAAACAATATAAATTAATTATCTTACAGTTCTATATGTCAGAAGTCTGACCTGGGTCTTATTGATCTAAAATTAAGGTGTTGCCAAAGCTATGTTCCGTTTCTGGAGTCTAGGGGAGAATTTCAATGCTTTAGTTTGGGGCCTTCATCTTCAAAGCCAGACATGTTTCTTCTCCTCGACTACCTTCCTGTGGTCATATGTCTGTGACCCCATGGAAAAGTTTCTCTGCTTTTAAGGATGCCTGGGATTAGACTGGGCCCACTTGACTAATCCACCTCCAGGTTCCAGACCTAAATCATATCTGCAAAGTCCCTTTTGTCATGTGAGGCAATGAAATCACAGGTTGGGGGTGGGGGAAAGAGAGTGGGGACATCTTTCGTTGCCATGATTCTGCCTCTCACAGACTGACATATTTTTCTTCAGTGCAGAAGTAGGAGAGAAATGGGCCCTGCTATTCATTCTATTTCCAATATTTGTAAAGAGGGGATATAGCATGAGTCTTTAGGCTAATGTGTGGTATTAATTGAAATCGATTTCTTCAGGATCTTCCACACAATAAACCAAACTTAAGCTTTCTAAACTTACCTTCTGTTGCCAACCTCCCATTGCCCCACCCTCTACAAATAAGGCTGGTTGTTATTTCCTGAGCACTCCTGACTTCTGTCCCAACAGTTCACCTGGGCTGTCCTTACCACATCGTAACCTTTCTGTCTGTCAAGCCCATCCCACCTTTGTAATTGACAAAGGATCAGCATTCAGAATAGAAAAAGAACTCCTAAAAATCAATAAGAAAAAAAAAGTTCAATTTTTTAAAAATGGTCAAATACTCAAATAGATACATCATAGAAGGAAAAAAACATTTGCCAATAAGCACATGATGAGATGCTCATGAGTAAACATGGAAATTCACATCAATAGTATTCTGAGATACCAATTTACACTCAGCAGATTGGCAAATATCAGAAAGTCTGACAATATCAAGGGTCAGTGTGCATTTGGCACAATCAGAACACTAATCTGCGGGAAGAAGTAGTGTAAATTGGTAGAACCACTTTGGAAAACAATATGGCGCTATCTAGCAAACCTGAAAATAGGTATAGCATCCTAGATATATATCTTTGGGAAATGCTTAAATCATGGTTAGAAGGCAGGTACAAGAATGCTCAGAGCGGTACTGTTTGTAATAGAAAAACCTGAAAGCAGCCTAAATTCTTGTGAACATTATAATCAGAACACAATTATGGCATATCTATAAATTGGAATACTACAGAGGAGTGAACATAAATGGACCAAAACGTTCATGTATATGGATAATTGTTTGACACATGCTATTGAATGGGAAAAGTTTTGCTTAATAATATACACATAATTATTTCATGTATATAAAAGTCAAGAAGAGGCCAAACTAAATAAAATATTGTTTGGGCAAAAATTCACGTAAAGTAAAACTATATAAAAGAAAGCAAGAGAATTAAAAGCACAATATTCAGGACAGTCATTACATTTTAAAGGCAGAGGAAAAGGACTCAGAACCTCAAAGCTGAGGGAATTGTTTCAATACATAAAACAGAGCAGTGGGTCCATGGATGTTCATTATGTCATTATTCTTTCACATCATCAACTTCATATTTGATAAATACTTAATATTTTCCAAATGAAGTGGTTTTCCTAAGCCCTGCCTTTCTGTCCACATGGAGCTCAGCCGCTCCCAGAAGGCAGGGCACTGGGGGGAAGGACAGCATGGCGAGTGGGAAAGACAGGTTTAATCTTAAATAAATTATTTTATCTCTTGACTCACCTGCAAACCCTTTGACGTGTTGTGGCAGGAGGATTAAATGTGAAGATGCATACAATTATGTCATAGATTCTCAATAAATGTTCATGCCACATTCTCCAGCAATCCTGATCTCTCCCTGCTTTGTGCTTTATAGTGTATTCATTACCATATTCTCCAGTCAATCACAGTATTTGTGTACTTACCTTTACTTCCCACCCACCACTGAGTCCTAAGTTCTTTATGGCCAAAGACCTGTGCATAGCATGTAACTCAATAGGATTGAATAGGATTGAAATGGTACAACCTAAAAATAAAGATTGGTATGTACTTTTAATATTCTCTTCCAATTTGAAGATAAGAAATATTTTTGAGTAATTTAACTGAAACATTAACTATATTTTGGGGAAATCTTTAGCAAAGTTTTAAACGTCTTGAAACAATTAAATGCCCCCAAAGATTGCCTACCCCTTAGCACACCTTTATCTTCTCAACTGATTGGTAAAATAATGAAACTTTAATGCTAAAGTTGAATTAAAGCACCCTTTTCTTGGGAATCTCTGAATTCTACCAGAATCTTGTTTTACCCATTCCTTTTCTTTCTCAATTGTATAAAATGTATTCATTCACTTCTTTTTGACATATTGTTATCAGTAATAATAATACAGTGATAGTAAATCTTACTTTTGAGTAGTACCCCCCATCTGCGTTATTTCATTTGATCCTCATAAATAATTAACAGGGAAAGAACTTGCCCAAGATCATGCAGCTAATAAGCACCAGAGTCAGGATTTGAACCCTGATAGAATGTGCCCACTGCACTAACCATCCACTTCTGTGTTTTGCAGATTCGAAGACATGCCTTAGAAGGATTCCTGGCAGAAAACAGAGAGGCAGGAATTGTTTTCGGCTCTCTTCCTATATATAGGGTGAGTTGGAGGCTTCTGGGACTAGAGTAGTCAGAAAACAAGGAATCTGACGTCTCATTCCTGACCCTGGGCTACCCAACAAGGCTGAAGAAAATCACGTAACCAAGCAGATTGACGCTTCTATGAGCATGCTCTGTCCAATCCCAAAGAAGTCTCCAGTTCTAGGTGCCCGTGGCCTTGACCATTTCTCTCTGCCATTTCCCATTAAACAACACTACAGGAAACTATTTCAGACCTTAACTTGGATCTTCATCACCTACAGGATAAAATCCAAATACCTTTAGCCTGGCATACAAACCCCTCATAATCTCTCCTCTGCCTGAACTGTATGATTTCATTTTCTACCACATTTTCCCATGTACCTTACACTCCAGCTGTGCCAAATTACTCACCATTCCTTATGCACCACCACTCTGCCCTCTTCTGTGACTTTGCCTGTGTTGTCCATTGGCCCAGAATTCATCCTCTGCCCAGAATTTTCTCCTCCTTACTCACTCTCCTCCAGTCTCCACTAGGGATAACCTCTGTTAAATTAAAGAACTAATTGAACCAAGAATAATAAACTGAAGAAGAGATACTTCAGCTTAACCTTAACTTATTATTTCACAAAATGTTATTTCTCTTCCCTAAGAACATGTTCCCTGTAATAGGACCAAACACTTAAGCTACAGATGATGCTAAGGATGAAATATCAAGAAGCCATAGTGGGTATCTAGGAAGGAGGGGTATATTTTAAAGCAGTTGGACCTTTCATTCCCTATTTCCCTCCCCCCCCCCATTTCACATTACAGGAGTAATCACCTTAAATATGTCTTACTAAACCTTTACTTATGACTTCTAGGTACCAAGCCCCACTAGCCTCAGATTTCTTCCACTCATTGGTTCAGAAGCACAAAGGGAATATTCAGATGTCATTCCAGGAAAAAAGAAGGGAGGTCACTTTCATGATAAGGTTAGTACTTAGAATTCCCTAGCATATCCCATTTATGTCTGGATTGTTAACTATTTCTTTGTTCCCAGAGACAAAGAAATGCATTCAGTGAAATAGAAATCATGAATTTGCTGGACAGAAAGAAAAATTAAACAGGACCTCTGAACCTGACAAATAAAAATTTCCAGAGCTAATTTAAGAATTAGATTCACTGCCTAGTTTTGAAAGCTGGGCAATGTGACATAACACGTCTGAGGGTTGTATAAGCATCCTTCTTCTGAATGTTATGGTACCTACAGCACAGAGCCATTAAATCAGTAAGTCTCTGGCTCACCAGCCAGGTCAAGAAGATTTTTGTTAATTAATAATAGGCATAGCTAACATATAATGACTTACAGTTTATGTAGTACTTTTAGAAATGATTCCCCTCATTTTCACAACTACAAAAAATTGTTATACCCATCTTAAAATTGGGAAAAGGTAGAGCCTAACCAGAGGGTAAGTCACTTGCCAAAGATCACATAAGAAATAAGTGATAAGCTGAGATCTACTTGTGACTCCAAATTTCATGCTCATCCTATTAAACCCTACAGCCTAGAAAATCCAAATGCTGTCACTCTTCTACTAGTTCTAGGAAGCTTGAATGGGCGTAACTTAACCTGTGGCCATTCATTTCATCTTTAAAATAAAATAGATGAAATGTGGGGCTCCTGGGTGGCTCAGTTGGTTAAACACCCAACTCATATATCAGTTCAGGTCTTGATCTCAGGGTTCATGAGTTCTAGCCCAGCACTGGACTCTATACTGATAGCACAGTCTTCTTGGAATTCTCTCTCTCTGCCCTTCCCCTGTGCATGCCCTCTGTCTCTCAAAATAAATAAATAAACTTTAAAAAATGGATCAAACCTTAAGAGGAAGGTCTAACATATGGTACTTCTTGTAAGCCTCATTCCATGATGTCATACTAAAAACAGAAAGGAGATGGTTCATCTTGTTTGTGCCTAATGGAATAAAAGATAAAAATCATAACTCCCAGAACAAAATGCTTTATTTAATTATATGGAAATCTTGACCATTATTTTGTTAGCTTATGTACTAAATGATTCCTGTTAATCATCAGCTCTACCAATTATTTGAATATGAATTTTTGGCAGTAGAAGAGCTTTCTATAACATAATATAACTTACTTTTAATTGTTTAAAGTAGTGGATGAAACACTGTGATATAAAATAATCCACGACTAACGGGTAACCAAAAGAGTGTTTGTTTAGGGATTTATAATTTATATATTTTATGCTTGCATTTCCATTCTTATTTGTTTTGCCTCATCTGATATTAAATATACTTTGCATTCCTTAAGTACAAACTAAGTGACAGAAAGAAGGCAGCTAAATATGTCTTAAATACCAGGAGGAAGACAAAAATGGAATAAAAATTAGTCATGGTTAATCTACATAATGAATAATCTACACTTAGGTAATCAGAAATTTATATGATTAATTTTATCAAAGATCATGAAATATGATAAATTATTTCTCCAAATACAATAATATATCTATTGTTTTAATAGATTCCAAAATTTTATTTTCTCTTAATAAAGAGAATAAAGCTTTCTTTCACCCTGAGAAATCACTAACTACAGAAGAAGGGCAAAGGGAGTGGATATCTCCATTTGCTTACAGAAAAGGGACCACAAAACTATAATTAAAAATTCCCTTTCTGGTATAATGTACAAAAGAGTTAAGTGTGGTCAGGGGTTAAAATTTGTTTCCAAAATATATTAGGTCCTTTTCAGAAAATTGTTCACTTAGCAAGATGACAATAAAATCTGGAAACGGGTATAGATTAGAGAATCATGGGGCATCTGGGTGACTCAGTCCATCAAGCACCTGACTCTTGATTTCAGCTCAGGTCATGATCTCACAGTTTGTGGGTTCAAGCCCCTAATTGGGTTTTGTGCTAGAGGACAGCCTGCTTGGGATTCTCTCTTCCTCTCTACTCCTGCCCCACTTCTACTCTCTATCTCTCAAAATAAATAAACTTAAAATAAAAAGAGAGAGAGAATCACCATGTTGATTGTCTGAAATTTTAAAAAACCATACTGCTTAAGTGGGGAAAATAGTGGAAGAAGTCAAATCAATAAATACCCACCAAATGCCTATTTTCATAAAAAAACACTTCCAAGAAGCTGGGCATAACATTACTTCAGAAAATTTAGTGTTCAAATTCCAGTTTTGTGAAACAAACATGTGCAGAATATCTTGAAATACCTATTATGCGCCCTGCACTGTTCTGGGCACTGAGAAGCCATTCATAGTTCAAGGAGCTCACAGTATAGAGGAGAGAAAGGTCTCTGAGAAAATAGTCCAAAAACAGTTATCTTAATCTCTTTAACTGATTATTTTTAAATAGTAGAAATGCTGATTCCAATTATTAATGTCTTTAAGTAGCTTGTAAATCCCTTTAGAATTAAATGGCTTATAAAATATTAACCACAGCACAGGATAGCATACATCAAAGCCAAAGTTTATACAGTGCACCTTAGAACAACTCAGGTTTGAATACAAGGGTCCGCTTCCGTGCAGATTTTTTCAATAATTACAGTATTTTCTCTCCCTGATGATGTTCTCAATAAATATACAGTCCAGCATACTTTCTCTTCCTGATGATTTTCTTAATACTATTTTCTTTTCTGTAGCTTCCTTTGTTATAAGAATATGGTACATGTGCTAATCCACTGTGTATGTCACTGGTGAGGCTTCCATTCCATAATAGGCTGTTAGTAGTTAAGTATGGGGGGGGGGGTCAAAAGTTATACATGGATTTTTCTATTGCATGGTGGGGGCTCCTCCAGGGTCAACTGTAGCTCCTTTTCAGTTTAGCTGTGGGAAGAGAGTGGGAGAACAGGAACTTTATGACATGTGATCCATTTACACAATTGTGGAAGCATATCCAGTAATAGAAAAATGCTTAAGTGAAAGATATAGAAGAATGCAAATATATGCATAAAATAAATTAATTATAAAACCCCAAACAAACACTCTTTTGACTACCAGTTTTGGATTATTCATACATCTGTGTTTCATTCATTACTTAAAACAATGAAAAAATATATATGATAGCATACTTTATAACTTTTCAAAGAATAACAGAAAAACACTCGTAATTTTATTTCAGGTGAAAGGGAATATAAACCATAACTGAGTGCTACTGCTAGTGATAATAGCTAAAATTAGTGTTTATATTAGCATGCCAGGTACAAACCTTCAGGTCTTTCACTGAATCTTTATAACAATGAGGGAGTTAGGATTATCACCCCCATTTGATATTCAAGAACACTGAAGCACAAGAGGATAAGTAATTTATTTAAGATTCCAAACGAAGTAAATAGTAGAGCTGGAATCTAAACCCAGCAGGTCAACTTCAGAGCCCGGACACTTAAACACAATGCAATGTAATTGAAGGGGTCAGGAAGATGTTTGGCGTCTCCGGGTTGGATAACCAGATATGCAGATAATGAACATGAAGAACTCTCCCTTCCCATAACTCTCTGTGCCCTCGCCCTGCTTGATTTTTTCTTCACAGCTCCTATCATTACCTGACATCACATTTCATAAAAGTTCATTTATTTTAATAGTTCTCCCTGACTAGAACATAAGATCCATGAAGGCAGGCACTTTGGCTCATTCTCTATTGGAATTCCAGGGCTTAGAACAGACACCTATGTCACATACACACACACACACACACTATTTGCTGAATGAAAGAATGAAGGAAATCAAGAAGGAGGGGAGAGACCAGGATGAAGTTGGAGAAAATAATGATAGAAAATTAGAGAAATAACATTATTGCAGTTTGGGAAATTGCTCCAGTTAGTTAGCAGATTGATGTGGAGAATTAAGTTTCCCACCTTGTGTTTCAGACAGAAGTGGTCAGGTGACCTGTGAGTGTTCAAGCCTGAAAGATCTTTAGACGCTTGAATTTTGACCTTGGAGGTCTCTCTGTTTTTTTCTTTACTTAAAATTTTCTGTGTTCCTCTCCTTTCTTCCTTCTTTCTTTCTTCCCCATAATAGAGTATAAAATCAAATTTATGTGTACTGTACATATTAGCTGAATATTACTGACAAAATTAGATACTTCTTGTTCTGAATTTTTAAACCAAATGAATTTAGCTTTCTATATTTATGTCTTCCAAAACTATCCAACTCAAAGCCTTTCATTTTTCATTTGTGGGATCATCACTGGATTTTATTTTCTTCTAAGTCAATGGACTCTGACGATATTCATATACAATCTCTCCATGCCTGACAACAACATAGCAAGCTTCTGTAATTGGCTTTGTTTTCATCAAACCCTTGCAGATTGGGCAGTTGAGTCCCAGAATACGTAACTGCCCAGTCAAGTAGTTAGTCTGCTTCTGCTCTTCCACCATACCCTTCTGGAACCCCACCTCCAATTTTGTTTTGTTTTGTTTTTGAGAGAGGAGTGTGTGCATGCACACAAGCACTTGAGCAAGTGGGGGAGCGGCCAAAGGAGAAGGGGAGAGAGAGAGAATCCTAAGCAGGTCCACACCCGGTACAGAGCCCAACTTGGGGCTCAATCTCACCATGAGATCATGACCTGAACAGAAATCAAAAGTCTGACACTTAACCTACTGAACAACCCAGGCACCCCCACCTCCAGATTTTAACACATCTTTACCCTGGAGGCATACAGGATAGTTAAGCAAATAACTACTCTCTTACTAGGAGGATTAAAATCTCTACATAAATTAGTGGTGCAACTTGACTCTAGAAAATTGTATTTATCATATAATGCCAGTTACTAACTGACATCCATTTATTTCACAGAGTCAACGGAAGAGAAGTCTGAAAAGAAATTTGGTCCCACAAATAAATCTGGCTTCTTCCTTCTTCCCAACCATCAACAACTGAAGAGAATAAAATCAGATGTGGCTGCAGTGGCCTGAGCTTCATGAATGATACTCCAGTCTTTATTTCAGGATGAAAAGTCGAATATCCCAGACACTGTCACCCATATCTGTATCCTCAGGCCATCCATCAATGAAGAAGATTGCTCATGGAGCCTAGGTGGCCTCAGCTCTAAACAAGGAAGCAGCAAGCAGCCAGTTAGCCAATTTCTTTCATACATGGAAATCCACTTAATGAATAGGGAATGTTTCTTGCTTACTGTCAGCAGCATGACACATAAAGAAACAAAGAGTCAATAGCATAAGTAGATTGAAAATAATATGGTTATCAGTGATCAGCTTTTCACCTCTCCCCCCTTGTTCACCCTAATTCATAACCAGAATTATCAGAATTTGTGTCATCCTATGTGTTATATTAAAAAAAATATTAAAAAGAAAAATGTGCCAGTCAAGTCTCTAGCTCTTTATTTCGTTCATTTAGGGAAATGTCCTATGGAAGAAAATGTTTAGAGTTTTGCAGATAAAGTTAAAAGCTATTTACATTTAGTCTAGAAATGACTCTAGATAAAAAGAATTATCTGGAGTTCTGAAGGAAAGAGGGAATCCACAGAAGCAGACAGCGAGGTCCAAGTGATCTTCAAACCACACAGGGCGGGGCAGTTCCCTTACTGGGAGAACATTTGGTAGAGGCTGTGTGGCCTCCCCACAGGTAAAGGTCCCAGTGGACCCTGGAGAACAGTCACATTCCCTGCTGTTGGACGTTAAGGGTGAAGCCTGGTGCCGGATGTGTGTTGTGATTTATCATAATCCCTGATTTTTTTCTTTCTGTATTCAAAAATAAGAAAAGGAAAGAAAAATTAAAAATTTGAATAAATGGAGCAGTGAACAGAATGAAATACTATTGAAATTACATCCCATTTCCCCTAGAAGTCAAACTGTGAAGTACTTTATGGTTCATAAACTAAGCAGGCGGAGAGGCTTGTGCTGTTCCTCTAAAGCATGGTTGGCCCAGTTGGATAGGGTTTAGTGTAACAGCGTCTTCTCCAGTCATTGGTGCTCCCAGGAGATGAGGAGAGAGAAAAGAGGGTAGAGGGTTTATGTGAGTGAATCATAGCAGAAAACTTTCCCAACCTGGGGAAATACACAGACATCAAAATCTAGGAGGAAGAGAGAACTCCTATTAGACTCAACCGAAGCCGACTGTCAACAAGGCATATCATAGTCAAATTCACAAAATATCCAGGCAAAGAAAGAATCATAAAAGCAGCAAGGGAAAAATGTCCTTAACTTACAAGGAAAGATACATCACAGCAGACCTATCCAAAGAAACTTGGCAGGCCAGAAAGGAGTGGTAGGATATATTCAATGTGCTGAATCAGAAAAGTANAGCAATTGTGGGATTAAGCCCTGCATCTGGCTCCATACTGAGTGTAAAACCTGCTTGGGATTCTCTCTCCCTCACTCTCTGCCCCTTCTCCACTTGCACTCTCCTGTCTCTCTCAAAAAAAAATTAAATGTTTTTTAAAAAAATAGAATAACTGCTTTGCTCAACTGGAGGTAAAACACAAGATTTGGAATTTCAGCAGAGAATGAGACTTTGCTGATAAGAGCCAAATAGAAATTCTAGAACCAAAAAACACAATTACCAAAATTTAAAACTCACTCAAAAAGGTCATAATGACAGAGTAGGTCAACTAAAGAGAACATTAGTGAGCTGAAAAATAGCTGGTAGGTATACAGGTATTTGTTAGATAATCCTTGCAAATTCTGAGTATTCAAAATTTTCCCACAATAAAATGAGGAAGGGAAAAGAAATCTAATGGGGAAATTAGTAAAACACTTAAGAGATAAATTAAGCCTCATCTACACGCAAAGGTATATTTATGTCTATGGTATTGAAGACTCAATTTTAGGGATGCCTGGGTGGCTCAGTCGGTTAGGCATCCGACTTTGCCTTAGGTCATGATCTCATGGTTCGTGGGTTCGAGCCGCGTCGGGCTCTGTGCTGACAGCTCAGACACAGCCTGCTTCCAATTCTGTGTCTCCCTCTCTCTCTGACCCTCCCTTGCTCATGCTGTATCTCTCTCTCAGAAATAAATAAAACATTTAAAGCAATAATAAAAAATGAAGACTCAGTTTTACAAAGCCATCAATATTCTGTAGGTTAATCATCTATTGTTGCATTAAAAAAAAAAAACGAGTGGCTTAAAACAATTATTTTATCTGCTCATCATTCTGTGGGGCAGTAATGTGAGCTGGGCCCAGCTGAGCACTTCTGTTCTCACCTGGTGTCAGTCACTGCAGTGAGAGGCCGGATGGTCTAAGATGGCGCCCTCACACATCTCATGTTGAAGCCAACTCTTTGCTAGACCTCTTGCTGTATGTGGTCTCTCATCCCCACTGATGCCAGGCCAGAATTCTTCATAGGACAGTCAGTCTCAGGATTTTAAGAGGATGAGACAAAAAGCTACAAGATCTCTGGAAACCTAGGTTAAGGATTCCCAGAATTAAGTTACAAAGCAAACCACAATTCTGGGGGGTAAGGGAGTGGAGAAATAGTCAAATTACAAAGGGGTAGACATGTAAAAATAGGAAAAATGTGTGTTTATTTCTTTGGTGATCTACTACATTCACCAAACTGATCTTTAAATTTAATGCCATCTCAATCAAAATCTCTACATTAATTTTTTTTTAATTTAGGGACACCAGCTGGCTGCATCTCCTNTATCCAAAGAAACTTGGCAGGCCAGAAAGGAGTGGTAGGATATATTCAATGTGCTGAATCAGAAAAGTATGCAGCCAAGAATTCTTTATCCAGCAAGGCTGTCGTTTAATATAGAAGGAGAAATAAAAAGTTACCCAGAAAAACAAAAACTAAAGGAGTTTGTGACCACTAAACCAGCCCTGCAAGATATTTTAAGAGGGAATCTCTGAGGGGAGAAGTCGGGGGTTGGGGGGGAAGATCAAAAGCAACAAAGACTAAAAAGGACCAGAGACCACCACCAGAAGCTCCAACTCTACAGGCAACACAATGGCAATAAATTCATATCTTTAAGTACTCACTCTAAATGTCAATGGACTAAACGCGCCAATCAAAAGAGATANCCTCTCACTGCTCCTCCCCCCTTCAAAATAAATAAACATTTAACAAAGTAAATTGACAAGCTTTTCAAAGCTCTATTTAAGAATATAAAAAAGGGTCAAGAATAACCAAGGGTGTAAAGAATAATTTTCCTTGAAAGATCAAAGAGTACAAAATTGCTTGGCCATTATCAAGACTTATTATAAAGGTCTAGTAATTAAGACTGAGTGGTATTGGCACAAGAATAGACAAAGGGACCAATGTAACGAAGTAAGAGCACAGAAAACAACTCTCACATATCAAGACATTTGCTTTGTGGCATAAGCAGCTCTACAGCACAGTCCAAAGAGGTTATCTCTCCTTTTAGTGGTCCTGGGAGAATTAGGTGTCTGCACTGAAAAACATGAAAAATGACCTCTATTTCACAGCATGAATAGAAATTAGTATCATGTGATTATAATTCCAAGAATGAAAGGCAAATATAAAGTGATTTTAGAATTAAACAATGGATACTTTGTTCATGAGCTAGGACTAGGGAAACAATTCTTTTCCTTATTTCTTTTTAAAAAATTTTAATGTTTATTTTTATTTATTTTTGAAAGAGAGACACAGAGCACGAGTGGGGAAGAGGCAGAAAGGGAGGGAGACACAGAATCTGAAGCACACTCCAGGCTCTGAGCCATCAGCACAGAACCCATTGTGGTGCTCGAACCCATGAACTGCAAGATCATGACCCAAGCCAAAGTCGGACACTTCAATGACTAATCGACCCAGATGCCCCAACGGTTCTCAGGTAGTATACAAAAGTGCCTGAACACACACACACACACAAAAGGACTGGCAAATTGAACTACATTAAAATTTAAAATTCCAGTTCATCAAAAATACTATCAAGAAAGTAAAACTGGAAGCCACAGAATGGATGAGATTTGCATCATATGTAACTAAGATAGGAATTTCATCCAGAATATATGAAGAAGTCCAACAAATCAATATGAAAAATACAGACAATCCAGTAGAATAGGCAAAAGACACTTCATAAGAGAGGATATCCCGATGGCCAATACACGTGTGACAAGGTGCACAATCTCCGTAGTAATTAATATAATGCTAACCAAAACCATATCAGGTACCTCTGCATAAGCCCCAAAATGACTAAAATTAAAACTAACAATGCCGAGTATTGACAAAGATACAGAACAGCAGGAACTCTTACATGCTTCTGGGGGGNCTAAATGTCAATGGACTAAACGCGCCAATCAAAAGAGATAGGGTAACAGAATGGATAAGAAAATAAGATCCTTCTATATGCTGTTACAAGAGACCCATTTGAGATCTAAATACACCTTCAGATTGGAAGTAAGGGGACCGAAAACTATCATGCTAATGATCACCAAAAGAGAGCCAGAGTAGCCATACTTATATCAGACAATCTAAATTTAAAAATAAAGAATGTAACAAGAGATGAAGAAGGACATTATATCACAATTAAGGGGTCTAGCCACCAAGAAGATCTAACAATTGTAAACATTTATGCTCCAAACATGAGAGCACCCAAATATATAAATCAATTAACCACAAACATACAGAAACTCATTGATAATANAAGATACAGAACAGCAGGAACTCTTACATGCTTCTGGGGGGAAGGATGTGTAAATTGGTCCAGTCACTTCAGAAAACAATTTGATATCTGTCTACATTGAACAAATACACATTCCCTGACTCACCAATTCTATCCTAGGTCTGTACACCCAACAGAAATATGTGTACATGTAAAAGAATGATCACAGCCTTATTACTTACAATTTCCCCAAATTGGAAACAACCCACGTGTTTTTCATGGTGGAATAGATAAATAAATTTTCAAAGATATTCATATAATAGAACACAATAAGAAGGTATAAANCAAACATGAGAGCACCCAAATATATAAATCAATTAACCACAAACATACAGAAACTCATTGATAATACCATGATAGGAGGGGACTTCAACACCCCACTTACAGCAATGGACGGATCATCTAAATAGAAAATCAACAAGGAAACAATGGCTTTGAATGACACACTGGACTGGATGTACTTAACAGATATATTCAGAACATTTCATCCTAAAAAAGTAGAATACACATTCTTCTGAAGTGCACACAGAACATTCTCCAGAATAGATCACATACGGGGACACAAATCAGCCCTCAACAAGTACAAAAAGACAGAGATCAGACGATGCATAGTTTCAGACCACAACACTATGAAATTCGAAATCAACCACAAGAAAAAATTTGGAAAGACAAGAAATACTTGAAGACTGAAGAACATCCTGCCAAAGAATGAATGGGCTAACCAAGAAGTTAAAGAGGAAATTAAAAAGTACATGGAAGCCAATGAAAATGATGACACCACAGCCCGAAACCTCTGGGACACAGCAATAGCGGTCATAAGAGGGAAGTATATAGCAATGCACGCCTTCCTAAAGAAGGAAGAATGGTCTCAGATACACAACCTAACCTTACACCTTAAAGAGCTGGAAAAACAACAGCAAATAAAACCCAAAACCAGCAGAAGACAGGAAATAATAAATATTAGAGCAGAAATCAATACTATCAAAACAAAACAAAACACAACAACAACTACAACAAAAGCAGTAGAAGAGATCAATGAAACCAGGAGCTGGTTCTTTGAAAGAATTAAGAAAACTGATAACCACCCAGCCAGTTTGATCAAAAGGAAAAAGGAAAGGACCTAAATAAATAAAATCAAGAATGAAAGAGGAGAGATCACAACCAACACTGCAGAAATACAAACAATAATAAGAGGATATTACGAGCAATTCTATGCCAATAAATTTGGTAATCTGGAAGAAATGGACAAATTCCTAGAACCATATAAACTACCAAAACTGAAACNGAAACAACCCACGTGTTTTTCATGGTGGAATAGATAAATTTTCAAAGATATTCATATAATAGAACACAATAAGAAGGTATAAACTACAGCTATACACAAAACTTGGATGGATCTCACAAAGAAGAATGTTGAGCAGAAGCCAGACATAAATTAACACAAGCTATAGGATTCCGCTAGAATAAATTTAAAAAACAAAACCTAGAAATTATAGGGTTTTAGATATGAATTATAGTTTTTAAGTAAAAAAGAAATGCCAGGGAGTGGCCACTATAAGAATCAGGATAATGGTTACCTTTTGGCAGAGGAAACGTGCAGTTATTTGAACAGCGTCAACTTAGTTTATTTGTAACGACTTTTTCCAGATTTTTCTGTTCTAGGTTAGCATAGGCTATCTGACCTTGAGCACAAGATGGAAGGCAAAGGTGCAGCAGTAACCATATATTTTTTATGCGTAAAAGGTGGTGCAGGGTACCAGTGTGGTTGATTTAGTGCATGCTGTTGCTGATGTTCTGGCTCACCTTGGTCTTAGGCACAAAGGTAAACATGGGGCAGTCCTGTGCTTCTGCGACTACCCCAAACCTCCTTCTTCAGCTTCTGTGAGTCCTGAGCCAGACTGCCTGCTCTGCTGACTTCAGAACCAGCATGGGACCCAGAAGCAACAACTATACGTAATCCCGTCACCCGGCTCGCACAATTGTGTTAAGGGTAAATCCCGTACTCTACAGCAGTCTTCATTATTTTCTGTAAAGGAACCTTGAGTGACCCACAAGGAGCATGACAGAGGCCTCTTGGGTGCCGGGAACATTTTATTTTTTGACTTGTGATGATAAAGTGAGCTTTCCATCTATCTTTAGATCAGTTTTCNACCCAGCCAGTTTGATCAAAAGGAAAAAGGAAAGGACCTAAATAAATAAAATCAAGAATGAAAGAGGAGAGATCACAACCAACACTGCAGAAATACAAACAATAATAAGAGGATATTACGAGCAATTCTATGCCAATAAATTTGGTAATCTGGAAGAAATGGACAAATTCCTAGAACCATATAAACTACCAAAACTGAAACAGGTAGAAATAGAGAATTTNGATCAGTTTTCTATAGTTGTGTTATATTCACAATAAAAGTTTAAAAAAATACCTAAATTACATTTTACAGCCAAAACAGACCAAAACTGCGGTCAGGACTTGTTTAGAATTATTGCGTTTTAAACATTAAAAAATAGTTTAATAATTTTTGTGTTTCATCTCTAAATAATGAGCTATCAGAGAAAGGCTCGGGATGCTAACAACAGGTTCTCTGAAAGTAACACATTACAGGTGAGTTTGGTCTTGTTTCTAACAAGAAGAAAGCCAAAATCGTTATAATCATCATTAAATTTTTGTCTTCTTTAATTCTACTTTGAAATGTTAGAGGCATATTGATGCGCTATTTAAGAATGTTGATCAAATGGATGTAATATGTGAATTTAGTTACAACCTTGAGGACATTTACTTAATTAAATGCCATTGTCCTTGTTGCCTTATTGCATTTCAACATCAGCGTTTGTTACTATTCCTGCCTTCAATCCATATCCATTATGAGTATAAATTCAACAAAATATGAAAATGATTAAAAGCTTATGAGATCCTTGTCAAGCTAACATGTCCTCTACAAATTGTCATGTGTCTATGCAGAAGGTCTCAAATGGTCCTATTTTAAGGAAGAGAAATATATGAAGTATTAAATTGTTAACTTTTAAGAATATTATAGAATTTAATTAATAACAGAATAGGCGGTGCGCCTGGGTGACTCAGTCAGTTAAGCANAATAAATAAAATCAAGAATGAAAGAGGAGAGATCACAACCAACACTGCAGAAATACAAACAATAATAAGAGGATATTACGAGCAATTCTATGCCAATAAATTTGGTAATCTGGAAGAAATGGACAAATTCCTAGAACCATATAAACTACCAAAACTGAAACAGGTAGAAATAGAGAATTTGAACAGACCAATAATCAGTAAAGAATTGAATTAGTAAAAAAAAAAAAAAAAAAACTCTTAAAAAACAAGAGTCCAGAGCTGGATGGCTTTCCAGGAGAGTTTTACCAAGCATTTAAAGAAGAGTTAACTCCTATTCGTTTGAAGCTGTTCCAAAAAATAGAAATGGAAAGAAAACTTCCAAACTCATTCTATGAGACCAGCATTACCTTGATCCCAAAACCAGACAAAGACCCTAACAGAGAAATATAGACCAATTTCCCTGATGAACATGGATGGAAAACTCCTCCACAAGATATCAGCCAATCAGATCCATCAATACATTAAAATAATTATTCACCACACCCAAGTGATGCATGGTTAAAATGTTTAACTAAAATATAGGTAATGATTTCTGCTTCAGGTAATGGTAGACAGGTAATTTGGACCAACCACTCCCACTGGAGACAACTAGAAAACATGGGGAAAATGTTTAAAAAGGATCTCAGTGAAGGCATCTGAATTAAAAGAAGATGGTAAAGCATGAACATGCCAGACTCTGGGGGAGGACTGAAGCTCGGATAGGTGAGTCCAGGTTTTGAAGTCAATTTTCCCATGCAAGCATGTGCTGATCCCAGAAGGGAAGAGTAGGAAGTTAAGAAGCTGAAGTGGTAACTAGGGCCAAGGGGACAGGGAATGGAATCCAGGCCTCATCAAGGGGTACACCCCTCTCACTTTGGGCGGAGGCTCCAAAGAACTACATCCTAGAGATGTGGGTGACATAAACATAGACTGATCTTTACTGGGAACTACAGTTCATCTTCCACTTATTTCAATTCCTGAAGTTCGGCTAAGGTAACCCTAAATTGGTAGAGCCTCCACAGAGCCTGCAGAAGCANACTGCCAGCTCAGAGCCTGGATCCTGTTTCAGATTCTGTATTTCCCTCTCTCTCTGACCTTCCCCTGCTCATGCTGTCTCTCTCTTTCTCTCTCAGAAATAAATAAAACATAAAAAATTTTTAAAAAATAGAATTGGCAATATCAGTGTGCATTTGTACATGGAAACATTAAATATCCTTGTGTGAAGGATACTGAAGCTTCTTCATGATGCAGGTGCAGATATTGTATCTGTTTACTAGATCATGAAGTGAAATGTATATCTTACTCTCTCTCTCTAAAATAAATTTTAGAAAATTTAAACAACAGGAAACAACTTGAGAAAGACTACATTCCTATGTCTAGCTGCATACTAATTATTCAGTCTTCACTCCTTGCTAAATTTTAGGCACTCTGGGCTACTCACCACTCCCCAACAAGCTCTAAACTTTCCCTTATTTTCCTTTTCTCTTACTCCTGATCACCAAATATTTCCAATTATCAACACAATACCACATTTCAAGGCTTGGGTAATTTTACCTCCCCCAGAAAAATCACTCCCTGTGCTTGATCTCACCAGGAATGGGACCCCTCTTCTTTGGTTTCCATAGCACTTCCCCCCTGAGCCCCTTTGTAGTGTCTAACACATTCTGCTTTGAATTAGTTATCTTGGGTACTTATACATCTTTCCAGGTTTTAATGATTTGGTAGCGTTCTGGGTCAGAGAGAGAGATTTGAAGAGCATGAGCTTTAGTGTCAGGCACATCGGTAGGTGTTGATCAGGTCAACCAGAGAGAGTGCATAAGATAAAAAGACAAAAGGACAGAACCCCAAGGACTATCAGCAGTAAGAGGCAAAGAAAGGGGCACCCGGGTGGCTCAGGTGATTAAGTATCTGATTCTTGGTTCGGCTCAGGTCATGGTCTCATGGTTCGTGCTATCAAGCCTCATGTCGGGCTCTGCACTGACAGCGCAGAGCCTGCTTGGGATTTTTCAATTATGCATCTAAGCCTTCCAGTTGGAGCAAGTTCTACCTTCTTTTCACTTTGCTACATCGTCGTTACCCTTTTAGACCTACGGAGCCACCAGCTGCTCCATGAAGTCTTTCTGTCTTCATTGCACAAGGAACTCCTGCTGTGTTTTTTTTACCATTTTTATACATGACCATAAATTACTCACAATACGAAACTCACTCCCTTCTCAGTAGTGGTGGCCTTTTGGGACCCTGAGATAGCTTTTTCTTTTTTAAGTTTATTTATTTATTTTGAGAGAGAGAGAGAGAGAGTGTGTGTGTGTGTGTGAGAGAGAGAGAGAGAGAGAGAGAAAGCTCAGGGGAGGAGCAGAGAGAGGGGCAGAGAAAATCCCAAGGAGGCTCAGCAGTGCAGAGCTCCATGCGGGGCTCAAACCCCCAAACTGTGAGATCATGAAGTGAGCAAAAACCAAGAATCAGATGCTTAACCAACTGAACCATCCAGGTGCCCCCCAAGATGAACAACAAAAATGAATCTGACAACCTAAGATCTTGCTAATTAATGATGATGGGCTGGACACCATGAGGACTAAGACATAGGGCTCAAGACTGATTCCACAGTTCCACACAATGCTGACCTAAGAATGAGGGGCGATCCTCCCCTCCCCCCCGATCTTGCCGCTGCAAACTTTGCCCATTATTTAAACATAAAGTTACCCCCAGTCTTCTCCCCGTGGACTCGGAGTCATGTGACATTTCAGCCATTTCAGGATTTCAACAGTACCCAGTTCAGAAGCTTGTGTGAGGATTAAATGAATTGATTTATAGGAAAGGCTCAGTGACCCACCCACAGGAAGCACTATTTAAGTGTTTTCTATTATTATCATTATTTTTGCTATTATTACTATCAATAGATTCAAAAAATATAAAGGTAGTGTAGACCCTGCATATAAACTGGGGCAATTGTTCTCGTGGAATCATTAGGGGAGCCTTAATAATAGAAGACTGTGGGGGGAGGTAAAGGGTGGGAGAAACAGAAGAATTCCCCCAAATATGTCCACATCCTATTTCCCAGAATCTGTGGCTATGTCACCTTACATGGTGAAAGGGACTTTGAGACACGGTTAATTAAAGAGTCTGAGATGGAAGCACCTGGGTGAATTAAGCAAACGACTTCAACTCAGGTCATGACTTGATTTGTGAATTCGAGCCCTGCACTGGGTTCTCTGCAGTCATTGCCGAGTCTACTTGGGTCCTCCATCTCCCTCTCTCTCAAAAATAAATAAACATTTTTTTTTAAAAAAAGATTCCGAGATGGGGAGTTTCTCCTTCATGATCTAGGTGAGTACAGAGTAATCACAAAAGTCCTTATAGGAAGGAGGCAAGAAGATCAAGGTGGATAAAATGACATTTAACAACAAAAATAGAGGTTGCAGTGATGTGCTTTGGAAAAAGGGTTACAGGCCCAGGAATGCAGGCTGTTTCTGAAGCTGCTTCTGAACCTGGAAAGGTAAGAAAATGGATTTTCCCTGGAGCTTCTAGAAGGAACACATCCCTGCTGACACCTTGATTTTAGCCGTGTAAGATCCACCTCAGACGTTTGGGCCCCAGAACAATAAGATAATAAGTTTGTGGTGTTCGAAAATGTTTTTTAACGTTTATTTATTTTTGAGAGAGCGAGCATGAGTGGGGGAGGGGCAGAGAGAGAGGGAGACACAGAATCCAAACCAAGCTCCAGGCTCTGAGCTGTCAGCACAGAACCCCTATGAAGGCTCAAACCCACAGACCCATGACCTAAGCTCAAGTCGGACGCTTAACTCACTGAACCAGCCAGGCACCCCTAAATTTGCATTGTTTTAAACCATTACAGCAGCAGAAAACAAACCAATGAGAGAAAGGGGTAAGAGTTACATTTCAGTCTCCAAGGCGAGGGGCAAAATGCTTTTGTTGTCACTTGCTTAATCTCTCCCTGGTGACTTTCCCTCACCTGCAGCCAGAGCTGAGAAGTGAAGGTGCAGAACGGGAAAGTTTCTGAGACTAAAGAGAGTGCCTGTATTACGGAGCTGGTCCATCTAACAGCGCAGTGCAAGATTACAGAATAGGGGCTATGGTGAACACTTTGATGCCAGGCAAAATGAGAAAGAACTAGGACCCAGAGCAGTTCTGGACGCTGAGTGCTTCAGAGGTGTCCCAGAGTCTACCAATCTCCACTGAAGCCAAGCTCCTCCATATGCCGTCGCTGTTATTTAATTCACTTACGCACTGTGTGTTTTGTTTGCTTTGTTCTTTCTCTTGTTTGTTTTCAGCCACACTAAATCATAAACTTTTCAAGAGGAGAGAGATTTTATACTCTTTAAAATCCAATTGAAGTGGATCCTTGGGCTCATTCACTGTGGAAGATACAATCTTGGCCATGAAGCTCTGGCTCTCTTTAGTCCATAATGCCCTGCAACTCCATGTGCTATTTGATTCAGCCCAGTCTTGCGGCTGTGTGTGGCCAGGATATTTCGGACAATTTCTTACCACGTTGTAGGATGATATAATTAGATTTTTTTCCAGTCTGGCAGATTTCACTCCCGCCAAGCTAGGAACACCTCATAATAATTACCAATGTGATAATAATCCCCAATGGCAATTTTTACCTGAGGCAAAAGAAAATGTCTAAAATATATAAGCTGAATATGAGCAGACTATCAAAAAAGAGGATTGTATACTGTAGCCAGCATATCTGGTGTAAAAGGAGAATATTTTCTCTCAGGGCACCTCACTTCCTTCAGATCTCTGCTCAGATGTCACCTCACAGGAGTTCTTTTCCGAGGATTCTCATTTGCAATGGCATCTTCCCCCCTGGCATCTCTGTCTCTCTTCCTTGGTTCTCTGTCTTCCTTACTGCTCTTTACAGCACATAGCACCCAGCTGATAATATTCATTTGCATATTTTTTAGTACCTGTTACCCCTTCTTCTCTGAGATTAGAGACTGGTTGCGTGACTTGCTCTGTCCCTCAGTTCTGGAAAGGTGCAGGCCCAGAGCAGAAACCCTGTAAGAACCTGCCGAATGTGGTGGGGAAAGCACTGGGCTTGGAATTAGATCACTGCTAAGAGTCCAGGTGTGTCGCCTCACAAGCTCTGTGACATTGGATAAATTAATCTTCCCAATCCTAGATTATCTTACCTAGAAAATAAGAGCATTAGCTGTCCTGCTTACCTCTCGGCATCTTAAAAACTATTGAGTGCTGTGCTGACATTGTGTGCTATTTTATTGTGCATGGTGGGTTCCGTAGGAACAGAACAGCCAATATTTGTGAAAGGGGATTCAAATACATGTTTTGTCCCTTATATGATATCATCCTGTTTGAAAGCTTCTTACTTGGGCTACGTTATTTTAGTAACCCATTGAATTGCTTTCACTGAATTGTACTTTGGCTTTGTTCAGCCTAAATTGAGGAACGCTGTGATAAACAGCCAAATGGAAGGCTCTGTGGTACACATCCCAGTGATGCAGAGATGATAGCATCATCCCTAGATCACATGGGGTCCTTTACAAAGACTCAAGAGAGAGCTCTCTCTCAGGTCTCAGGGCTAGGGAAGGCTATGCTTTGTCCAGAGAACTGATCTGCTTTCATCTTGTGAGCAGCGTAGTTCATATAAGTGGGTGTTGTTTCCTCTTTTCTCTGATGGCTTTGAAAATTGAAAGCCAAATTTGTATCCTTCCCTTAGCAATTGTTTTTAGAACATGACTACGTCTTATGTTCCCACACAAATAGTCCTCTGGCCCAGATTGCCTAAGTAATTTATGGTAACTTTTAGCATAATATGTATTTTTAGAAATTAATTTAGCCCTTTCATGGGATAAGATCTAGTGTGGATGGATGATTACATACACAGGTTTTCTATACCTACACATATTTTATAGCTCAGGGTTGAAAGAATTAAAATGCACAGACTTTGTTTTCAAATTTTCTTCTAAGTCTCTAGTTCTCTTTTATGAACTGATCTTGTCTGCTTCTATGACGTTTCTCTGATGAGTAATAAGTTCCCTCTCCCAAAGCTGACCTGTTTTCCACAAAGCACAACTGAAATAAAGCTGTCTGTTTGCAAACCCAAATGTCAGTAGCCAATGTCTATGCAAATAAGAATGGCTCCTCCCAAAAGGGAATTCATGAAACCTCTAGAATTGCAGAGCCTATGTTAGATCGTCCCATATAAATAGGCATCCAGGGAAAAGAGAAAAGAAGAAATAAAACCCTTTCCTTTTTTATTACTAAAATCATGACAAGCCAAAAACCAAAACCAAAACAAAACAAAATCCACCAAAAACAGAACTTGGGGCATGAATGACACTTGCCATAATTGACGAAGCACTGTTTTCTGTTAATATAATCCTCTTAATTGTTTTGAAAGATACATCATCACTATGGAGAATCCATTGCCACTAAGCCATTTAGAAGGCCTAAGAGAGATATCCAGCCATTCGAAAAAATATTTTCATTGTGTAAAAGGTAAAAGGTTCCTTTAAATTTATTTGCTATCACATAAGAATTTTCAGGGGTTTGAGATACTACACTGAAAATCTAACCAGGGGCCCCTGGGTGGCTCAGTTGATTAATTGTCTGACTCCAGCTCAGGTCGTGATCTCATGGTCCATGAGTTTGAGCCCCACGTCGGGCTCTGTGCTGACAGCTCAGAGCCTGGAGTCTGTTTCAGAGTCTGTGTCTCCCCTTCTCACTTCACCTCCCCTGCTCATACTCTGTCTCTCTCTCTCAAAAATAAATAAAACATTAAAATAAATAAATAAATAAACACAAAGAAAATCTAACCATGTAGCTAATCTACTGTTCAGAAATGTAGGAAGTGTTATCTAACTTCTAAATTGTTCTCAGTTGAAATTTCAAAACTGTCTTTTGATGAGTACTGCAGAGGGAGGAAGTTCAATCTTCCTTCAAACACTGATGGTCCCAGGTATCAATCTGACCCCTTTCTAGACCCTCCTGTCATCCCTTCCTCTCTTCCCCTGATCCATCCATCTGAAAGCGAACCGTATCCTTCTAGATTCTAGAACATCAGCATACCATGCCATTGAGGATTCCAAATACAATTTTCTTCTACCTTTAAAGACATTTCCTCCACATACTTGGCTACTACCAAAATCCCCCTCGTTTATTATTCTGCTTTCTCTTCCCCTCCTCCACACCTCTGCCAAAGGAATAATTTAGTTCCTGCTTCTAAGTCAATTATCATGGGTCAGGAGACCTCTCACACTCTCCTCCAACTCCTTTACTATTTCACCCTTTCTATTCTTTTGACTGCCTTAAAATTAGTAAATTGACCTTCATCAGATTGGGAAACTAATAGATACCCTGCTGAATGCATGCAACACAAGATCTTTGAAGTCCATTTTGATGTGTATTAAAAATATAAAATTAATAACACCAACATCAATGGCATTAACTCTAACACTACAGAATTGAATTCAATTTGCCCTTGATTGACGCAGAAGGATTATTATAATTCCCCTGATAATATGCTACTACTTAGAAATCATTGTTAAGTAATATTTTCCCAGAGTCTGCCTTTACTTAGTAGCTCAATTCATCTATTTTTAAAATATTTCTGGTGATTTGTACGCTATGCCTGGCACATAGCTGGCACTTGATAACATTTGTTGTTTGCTTTGAATTTCATGATTGCCATAACTAATTCTATTCCAATATGCCAGATGCTCTTCCTATTAGCACTGATTAGCAAAGCTGAATCATGAACATTCCAGCATTACAAGTAAATTATATATAAATCACATAAGAAAAAATGCAGGCATTTCACTTAGGGGAAAAAATGGACTTACATTTTTCTTTTCTTTGAGCTTTTACTTTACAAAATCATGAAACTGAAGATTTGTCTGAGTTTCTAAAAGTTGTGTCACTACACCTGAAGGGATAAATTAACGTGGCTTTTTTAGTTATTCCCATAGCCAGATGTTTCAACTGAGTTTTACTTAGGTGAAATATGGACCAGTGATTTCTAAAAGCCAGACTATTGGCTGCATTACAACCAGCGGATAAATTGTTTAAAAAACAAACAAACAATGCAGATTCCCAGGCTTAATCCCCTAAAAATGTTGATTCAGTTGTGTCTAATGTGGGTTCAAGGCATCCTTATTATTTTAAAGGTACCAGAGAGATTGTGAAGTACAGATAGGTTCAGGCTGTTAAGACAGACTCAGGACATTACATAACACTGTGATCAATATCTAAATGAGTCAGCAAATACCTTTAAAACAGGAAACACATTTTTTCTTCATTCTATTACCCACTGTGTTTAACAATGCCTTGCTCATTCAAAAAGCTTAATCGATGCTTATCGAGCGGCTCTAGTTAGAAATACCTACTCAATCATACCTTGTCCAGTTCAGTTTTATTCTATATGAGACTGAGAAAATATCTTTGTAACAGTTTTATATTTTGTCTGAGATACAAGATTGTAAAAAAAAATATTCAGTCTACATAGCTTCTCATGGTTCCACCTAAAACTTTCAGAACTTTCTAACTTACCAGATGTGATGCTATATGGACTGAGTCAAATGTATTGGGAATAATTATAACCAATGAACTGAGGCTTGAGAAAGAAAAGGAAGGTGACTTGTGTGGCAAAGTTGGAGGGTGCTTCTGCGATCCAGCCTCATGGTCAGGACATTTGGGCATTGGGACTGAACTGATGGATCTGGGTTGAATGTTCTCCTGTGTTCTGGTGGGCTTTGGTAGAAAGTCATCACATAGAAGTTAAAATTATATAACCCTTTACAGTGGGATGAAATACTAAAACCAACTCTTGCCAAGACCTGAGGAGTTTTCTTCAGTCACTTGCTTAGGACATTCAACAAAACTTGCCCACATCTTTATCTCAGGGATTCAGGCTATCCGTATGAATCACAGAAAACAGAGCGATAAGGATGGGCTTCATTACCGTGCTTCCAGATTTACTGCAGAATGATTCAGTTGAGTCTGTAAAGGCATGTCTGTAGTCTGAGTCATTTATTCAACAAATGTTTTCTGAGCCCCTGCCTTGGGCCAGAAGCGATGCTAAAAATGGAAGAAACTATTATAAGCATTGAAGATAAGCTCTTTCATACCTAATCCACCACAGAAGGAACGGATGCATCAATAATTATAATACATCAAGTGATAGAAGAGGAATCTAAAGGTATTACATTATCACCAAGTACAGAGCAACCAATTGTGTGGGGGCCGGGGGTCTGCCGAGTAGTGCAATGGGGAGAGAGGGAAAGAAGCTTGTAACATCTTGAGATGTGCACCAGGAGGTGCCCAGTACGTACTTTACACGGAAGGTCTGGAACTGAAGACATATATTTGAGAGTTGAGGCCATGGCGATGGATAAGGCTTCATAGGAAAAAAATAAATTAAATGCAAAGAGAAAGGGGAAGTGGAGGAAGAAAAAAGGCAGAGAACACCAAGGAGTCCCCTCCCCCACAGAAGGAGCAGGTTAGACAAGAGGAGGTAGTCAAAGAGCCTGGGGATGGGAGGAGCGGGAGGTGGATGTCAAGTGAAGGACCGCCAGTTGCGAAAACGGCTCCGTTGTGTGTCTACGAGGAAGGAGAGCGCTTCTAGAAGGAAGGACTGGTCAACACTGGGCATTTTCAAAGGTCAGAGAAGTTAAGCGCAGGGAGCTGTGCTGTAAGTTCTTTGAACTAAGACAAAGGTGAAGGCCTTTGAAAGCAGAAGGGCGGGGGCGAAGCCAGCTGCAGTGGAGAGCCAGGTGGGGAGAGGAGACGGTGCAGGGACCGCAAGCCTTGCCAGGCGCTTTGCTGGAAAGAGAGAGAAAGCCATGCGATTGCAAAGTGACGGGCGAACAAGGCAGAGAGAGCAGGTTCTTCTCTTGCTTCTGTTTTGGAATGGGCGGTAGAGGTAGGAGCCACCATTTGCATCATCGACGGGATTGCTGAACGAAGGTTCTCCGAAACTCTGGGTACACCAGGAGGGGTGCATAGGAACAAAGCACCCAGCGAGGAAGCCCCAGCACAGAGTCCAGTAGAGCTGGTTTCAAATCCTGACTGGCTCTTTTCCTAGCCGTGTGGCCCAGCAGATTCCTCGAACCTTTGCACAATTCAGTTCTCTCTTGTGTGTCCTCAGAACAGAATCCCCTCAGAATCCCAGGTGCAAGGTGGCCAGCACAGTGACAAGCAGGCACGCGAGCTTCCTCCCTTTCGTCCTCAGCAAAAAATCAAAAAGGATTTAATAAGAGCATATACATGTGTTTACTAACCTTGAAAGAAATAATGTCCACGGCAACTGAAATTTACAGAAGTACCCACCCACTGGTGTATTCAAACCAATAATTTTAGGTTTGAAATGTAATAATGGGGGGGGAGGGCGCCTGGGTGGCTCAGTCGGTTAAACCTCCGACTTCGGCTCAGGTCAGGATCTCGCAGTCCGTCGGTTCAGGCCTCACATCCAGTTCTGTACTGACAGCTCAGAGCCTGGAGCCTGTTTCGGATTCTGTGTCTCCCTCTCTCTCTGCCCCTCCCCCACCCGTGCTCTGTCTCAAAAATAAACCAAAAAAAATTAAAAACAGAAATGTAATCATGAAAAATATAAATGTTTGATAGCATTTGTTATCTGATATATATATCTGAAAATATATATCTGATATATATATCAGAAAACCAGCTGAAACAATGGAAATATATAATAGGTATCTGTAAATTTGAGGAGCAAATGAAATAATGCAGCCATAATTCCCTACACAGCATGTCAGCACACAGGACAGAATCTGAAAAGACAGTTTGTTAATGCTTATCCTGGCCAGGAGAGCACGCTGCTGATGGCCAGCCTTAAGTTCTACCCAAGAGAGAAGAGGCTATTCATGGGGCCCTACTCTTCCTTGCTGCTACATCCCCGACTGGTTGGCAAATTGGTGTCCAAGGAGGGGGGTTGCAGAGATAGTCCTGTGTGGACTGTGGATTTGCTCATGTGATCTGTAAAGTGGGTTTCCAGCCTAAGGACCTATGATGTGCAGACTTTGGGGTCTGGAATTTGGGCCCCAGTCAGTCTCCCCTACCCAAAAAGGAAGAACAGACATCTCATGACAATTGAGAATCCTCTCTTTGTCAGCGAAATCAACTGTTGAAATGATTATTCAGATTCCCTGCCAGATTATTCAGGTCAAGATGAGAGGGCTTCAGTCAAGTTACACGTAGGTAGTACCAGTGGTGACAAGTTACATCCATCCAATCAACCCCATTTGCAAATATGGGCCGCATTATTCATACTGTTGGTCTTCCAGTATCTAGTCAAGCATATCATACCTGAGTCCAGATTTCCAACCTTACCTACAGGTTGAGAAAATAATCTGCTACTTAGAGGCATTTGAGGGGTACCCTCCTGGGTCATCCAATGAAAACATTGTGGTCTGGAGGGCTAAATGAAATCGACACATGCCCTGACCTAGGACTTTCATCCCACTCCATGAATATATCCGTGAAGACTAGTTTGTCAGATTATCTGGTTCTTCAAGGGGCTGAAAAAGAAAGATAAGGCACACAAAGGTAGGAGAGGCAGGCAAGAGGCATGTGCGTGTATGCGTGCATGTGTGCGTGCTGAGGAAAGAGCTAGCAAAGACAGAGGGAGCAGAGGCACAGTTATAAGCTCTTGGGAGTGAGACTTAGGAAGAACAAGTCTAGAATATTCACAATAGCTGGGCTATTGTGGTAAGCAGTGGTAGAGGGAATCTGGAAATCCACACCTGATTTTTATTTGGCTTTGAAATACATATTTCGGTATTTTTGTAGCTGATATACCTCCAGACTTTGTTGTGCTTTAACACAGAGGACTGTTGTCATCCACCAAATATACCACAGCAGAATCAGGGGGAAATGGCCACAAGCATGCTAGATGGCAGTGGAAAATTGAGCTAGGATTCCAAATATCTCGGAGATAATGCAAAGCACAAAACTGCATACTCAAGCACTAATACAATGGACTGTATTTGTGTGGCTTGTCTTTGTGTGTGAACAAAATGCCTGCACTGATTTCGGTGATAGATGTTCCTACATTTTGTGCATGTGTTTTCATACCTCTCTTTTCCATTATCTAGCATTTCTTTTCTACCTTCCTTAAATACTTAGTTCAGACATTATTTTAGTATGGGCACCTTAAAAATGTATTTTTTAAGTAGGTTCCATGCTCAACACCCAAGAACAAGAGGTGCATGCTCTACTGACTGAGCAGTCAGGCCTCCCTGTGCCCCCACCTTTTAATTTACTTATTTATGAGCTTGCTTACACTTGTATTTTTCTTGGAGCTACCAGTGTTTAACTTGATGTGTAAGTAATTAGGTAAGGGACAGAAGGAGACATTAATTTACTCAGCAAATATTGTGTAAAAATACTAGAGATACCCAGGAAAATACGAGATGATCTCTACGATGCTCATCCCCTAGGAGAAGAAACACAGATGGAATCTGAACCAAAGGGCTAAAGGTGCAAAGATGGAAGTCAGTACAAGATCACATTAACATGAGAAAACTTCTAATTGTGACAGAAGCTCACCTGTCCTTACAGCGACTGTCATCATCTGTGCAGCGGCCAGAAAGGAAGAAATATTTATTTTCAAGCTGAATGAATGCCATTCTCCAATTTTTATTCTATAGGAAATGCACACCACATCAAAGGCAGGAAACAATATATACACGGGTTGCAAGATTTGGAAATACGGATCAACATGAAAATGACCAACAAAAAAGACTCCTATTTTATACAGTTAGCCCCCATTTTATATGATTAAATGCTAGATGATTGCATGTGGCATCTAAGTCAAAATAAGCTTTAGTTTACAGCTATATGCCATCTGTACTACTTACTATTTTTATTATGGCAACATGTTCGAAGAAGCATTTGATTTTTAAAGAAATGTCATATCTACTTTTAGAACTATTTTCCTACATAAAAGGCTGGAGACTGCAAGAAAGCTCAGGAGCATAGGTGGCTAAATAAAATTCTTCAATGAATAGAAATAAACTAAACATCCCTAACATTTCCTTAAAATGTCTTATGCTATCAGAACAAATTGAACAAGTTAATGCATTGCTCATGCATAAACATAACTTACTTGTGGTATAATGACTCAGATTTGGTGCTTGGCTAGTAAGTTCAACTTCTGCATTTTTGTTCACTGCCTGGACATATTATTTTTCGCCATACTGACTTAATCATTCATGAACAAAAGAAGATTAACATGTTGGGAAGAAAACAAAAATAAAAAGCCTTCTGCTATATAGAACAAAGGATTTTTTTTTTATTAAAACAGTCTTACAGACGGGTGAAAATTACATGATGAAACAATACTTAGGGAATTTCATTAAAGTTACTATTTATGTTCTTCTGAATATAATAGCATAATGATAAGAAATGTTACATGCAGTTATTTGCAACACTGGTTCAGAAGTCAGAACAATAGAAAGAATATATATGCTTCAGATTCACCTGTACAGTTGATAATCATGTAGATTGGCCATCAATCATTATAGTAAATAGAATTTTATTTTTTCTCTTCAGATGGCCAGGCTGGTTCAGTCCAGACCCAGAATATGTTTTTGAGCTGGGGTTCCAGGCCTGCCTCTGGGTGTTCTAAAGGTTCTTCTGAAAGAGACAGACTCTCTGGACCTAGTCTAAACATCACACTCGCCACCCACACTTCCCCTGAGGGGCGCTGAATCCTAAGAGAAACTCTGTAAATGGCTGCTGTTCGTAATTCACAGAAGTAAATCAGACTTCTTTTTGTGGTAAAGAATACAGGGTCTGGAACAAGCACTTCCTCTAGGTTCAAATCCTGGCTCCACACGAACATGGTTTGGGGCAAGTTCTTTGAGATCTCTGTGCAAGCCCACTTGTCTCCAAAATGAAATGATAATAGTACCTACTTCACTGAGTTATTATGCAGATTAATTACATAGTGCATGCAAAACTGCTTAGCAAAATATATATTATACATATATACTATACACTTTATGTGTGTATAGATTATAGATATGTGTGTGTGCATTGATATTTTTCAGCTTTATTTTACCTAGGAATTCACCCCACTTTGTTCTTATCCTGACAATATTATACACAAAATATTTTCTGATATTTCCTCCAACTTTGCTCTCCATTCTGTACTGCCCTCTGCCGAGGAGAGAGAAAAAACCCAAAGCTCACATCCTAGAAACTGTCCATTTTTTAATCCATGTCAGTCCTTCTGACATTTCCCTCATTGCCTGAAATAACAAGAAGAAAAATGAAAAATAGTTTGGGTCACCGATAGTGTGCTTTTCCTGCACCGATTCTAATTCTGAGACTCCAGACCATCTGGTAAGACAGGCTTTCGCTGGGTTTTTGAAAATGTAAACAAACCCACATAGCTTTATTGTCTGCAGAGAAAATCCTTTCTCCTATGAACCTTGATTTAGTTCAAAGGCCAACCTAACTCTAATCCAAGATGGAACAGGATGGGAAGGTTTTTTTTTTTAAGTTTATTTCTTTTGAGAGAGAGGGAGGGGGAGAGAGAGAACAGGGGAAGGGCAGAGGGAGAGTAGAGAGAATCCCAAGCAGGCTGTGGGGCTCAAACTCACAAACCGTGAGATCACGACCTGAGCTGAAATCAAAAGTTGATGCTTAACAGACTGAGTCATGCTGGTGCCCCAGGATGTGAAGCTCTTCAGAAAAGCATCTAAACATGGGATTGAGGGGTTAGGAGGGAGAGACAGGAAACAGTCACACCGGAAGTTTATTCGTGCATGTAACTAACAGCTTCCTGGGCCGGAGTCACTGCTTCCGTGTCAGAAACGAAGAAACAAGAACAATCAGAATGGATTCCAACTAGCGAACCGGAAGGGGAGCGATGGAGCTGAACCGCAGACCTCTCAGTTTTGTGCTCGGGCTACCTAATCTCGGCGAGCCACTTCCTGTGTGATGGAACATCCCTAGCAGCACAGGACCTACCGTGTGTGCAAGCAGGGGCGGGGCCTGCCTGTTGCCCTGTGGGCCCGGCCTCCAGAATCAGACAGGGAGTGAACTACTTTGGGGTAATCATTGGTTCCAAAGCTAAAACAAACCTTCCAGGGCAGTCGAAAGGATGAGGCCTCCTTCTCCCCCCTTCCGCCAGCATAATTTCCTACATCAGGGAGTCACTCACCCAGGTGGAAGAGGATCCAGGGCTTTCTAGACACAGAGAGGCTGGGTGTCCTTGAGGGGCCGTTTTGAATGCTGCATGCCTGGTGTTGCCCAAACTCTCTTGCAGAGAGATGTGCTCCCTGGGTTCCTTCTTAGTATCTCTGGGCAAAGGGGGCTGCATGGATTCTGAAGAGCAAGTTGTTGGGGCGCCTGGCTGGCTCAGTCGGTTGAGCGTCCCACTTGGGCTCAGGTCATGATCTCACGGTTTGTGGGTTCGAGCCCCGCGTCAGACTCTGTGCTGAACGCTTGCTCAGAGCCTGGAGCCTGTTTCCAATTCTGTGTCTCCTTCTCTCTCTGCCCCTCCCTCGCTCACACTCTGTCTCTCAAAAATAAATAAATGTAAAAAAAAATTTTTTTTTAATTTAAGAGCCAATTGTCCTATGGTGATCTCGGTTTCAGCCCTTTTCTCTCACAGAGCTTCCAAAATCCTTGGTAGTTCCTAGGTGACCAGAGCTATAAATGTGTCTTTTGTTATGTTAATGGAATGATTGTAGGAAAGTCTTAGGTCATCTCAGCCTGGGGGGTGGGTTTCCTGAGGAAACTACCCTGTGATTAAAAGGTTAAAATTTTCTTCAGGGAGAAGAGAGGGGCTGGAGATTGAGTTCAATCGTCAAGGGCCAATAATTTAATCAGCTGTACCAATGTAATGCATCTTCCATAAAGATGTCTGGGTTTTAGCGAGCTTCCAGGTTGGTGAACGTAACATCTGGAGAGAAAGACACACTCAGAGAGGACACGGAAGCTCCAAACCCCTTCCCCACACCTTTCCCTGTGCTTTTCTTGCATTTGGCTGTTTCTGAATTATATCTTTTTTAACGAGCTGGTTTTCTAATAAGTAAAATCTTTCCGAGTTCTGTCGGCCACTCTAGCAAATTAATGAAACCTGTTAAAAAGAAAACCACAGGCCCAAAATGGTGCCACTATGTTAAATCAGTAAACCAAGACTTAATATAAAACTGAACTGCAAGTTCAAGCCCCTTTCTTCACTTCCCGCCCCAGGAATACAGCGTTTAACCAGCAAAACTCAAATTTCCTGAACAACAGTAGGAGGTAACCTGATGGACTTCTAGTTCCTTTAGGAGGGCATCCTCACCTAAAATAATTCATTCCTTGCTAATAAATTCCTTTCTTCTGGGGCACCTGTGTGGCTCAGTCGGTTAAGTGGCCGACTTTAGCTCAGGTCATGATCTCACAGCTTGAAGGCTCGTGAGTTTGAGTCCCACGTAGGGCTCTATGCTGACAGCTCAGAGCCTGGATCCTGCTTCAGAGTCCGTCTCCCTCTCTCTGCCCCTCCCCTGCTTGCTCTCTCCCTCTATCTCTCTCTCTCAAAAATAAATAAACATTTAAAAAAAAATTTTTAATAAATAAAAGTAAGTTCCTTTCTCCTGCCCCTTTCTGGCTTTAGAAAACTTCCGTTTCGTACAGCTTCCTGGAGCTTTCCTCTTCTTGGAGCTGGATGGGATCCTGCCTGATTATGAATCATTAAACAAAGTCAATTTGACCTTCAAATTTATTTGGTTGAATTTTGTTTTTTAACCCAAGGAGGGAGTCATGGGAATCTCTCGTTTATAGTTGGTCAGAAGCAGAGGAAACAATCTGGACCTGCAATTTGGCATCTGAAGTGAGGACGGTCTTGTGTGGATGAGCCATTAACCTGTGAGATCAGACACTATCTGAATAGAGTTGAATTGCAGGCCACCTGGCTGGTGTTGGAGGATTGCTCGGTGTGGGAAACCCAAACAATGACACTGGAATCAGAATCGGAACCATACAAGTCAAGATAAGGAACTGCTGACCTAAAAGTGCTGTGGAAAACTGGGATCATAAGGCCAAAAACAAGATCACGGCGTAATGGCAAGGTTTAACACACAAAATAAGATACTTACCATCTTCTTCCCAGCAGTTATCATGCCTATGTGATGCTGAGAGACACAGAGACCAACCGAGGCCACTGAAGCCAAATTAAGAGAGTCTTTATTATCGGCCAGGACCGCACAGAGTAACACAGAACTCTCTAGATGTGCGGCCCCGAACCCAAGGACTCAGGGCTTTTTCTAATCAGCAAGCAGGCACGCGGGCAGTACAGAAGCAGAATTGAGCGGTTATTGTAAAAAGGCTACAAAGTGATAAAGGAAGCGGCCCTGATCCTGGTGTGTAGGACATTTGTTATTTTCTAGGGGGTTGCAGGGGAGTTTCAGGGGAACAGCCGTTATCTCAAGGACAAAGTATGCAACCTGTGTCAGAAGCAACTATTAGCAAGGACATTAGCCCTGGTCTTCTTCTTTGTTCCCTTGCACCTGAGGAGAGTCACATAGTCCTCAGTGTAGACCCAGGAGGCAAACGCTGGGTCAAGAGGGAAAGACTGAGGCTAAATTCATGTGCAACAGCTAAGCCATGAAAACGTGGACTAGCCAGTTCTGGTTGGAAGAGTGCTTTCGGAGGATACGTTAAGGAACCAGACAAAGGAGAAAAACACCACAAGGTGAGAGAAAGCTGTCACAGATCTGCGTGTCCTTTTCTCCTCCTTACTGGGCCTGGCAGTGCTGCCAGGGGATAGTATTTGAGGGGCAAGAAGTAAGGGTGAACTGCCTGGGGAAGCAAAAGTCAAGAGAGCTTAGAAGAGGAAGTATAAGCCATTGTCCCTTGGAGAGAGTGAGAACCCAGCTCAGTGGTGACAAATACCGACCAGGGGCTTGAAGTCTGAGTGAGCCAGTGTTCAAAGAGGGGCTGAGAGAGCAGGAACGAGAGAGGACCAAATGCCATCCTCCCTGGAGGATGATTGCCAGGGAGGAGCCAAGCTCCCTCTCCAAGCAAACAAACTGCCAAAGGCTCTCATGCCCCGAATCTTCAAGACTAGCTCAGCTCCAGGGGGTAAGGCTGACAGGCAGGAATCAAAGACAGTTCAAATTAAACATTAAATTCAAAGAGTTTGTTAATATGTTATCTGAGGTTTGCTTCCAAATAACGGGGAGAGGATCCCGTGTGTACTGACTAAACAAAACTAGCTCTCCAAACAGTATGGTATGAAAACTCTGTTTTTGTTCAGGTTACATCATTCTGAATGGAGATGACAATAGCCAAAAATTAAACATATTCATGAGAGGTATGAGCTGATGTTGTTAGTGAGGAAGGAAACAGCCTGTAATTCAAAATTTCCCCTCAATTTACATCTACATAAGAATAAGAGACCATTCAAGGGAGGAGCCACCTTTATGCAGTTTGAGAGCAAAATCATACCATGTTGTTTCCCAACATTAAAATTTTTAAATAAAGGGTTATTCTATCCTTAAAGCCTAAGGTCTTATTTTTATAGTTTTTGATACCAATATTCTATAGTATCTTACAGCAGCCTGGTGGAAGAGACAGGGCAGTGCTACTATGCTTATTTTCCTGATGAAGAAAGTAAGGCCCAATGGGATGGAAGACCTAGTCTAAAACCCAGCAGCCTTAATAAGTAAAACAGGACTCTGAGCCCTAGTCTGTTGGCACCAAATTAAGGCCCTCTTTGCTATGCCATTCTACTTGGCCCAATTTCATCGGCTTCTTCTGATTGTCAGTTGGTATCCCATCCTGGTACTTTGCCTTGTTCTGTCTTTCCAGCCTTGACCTAATAAATGATTGAAATACAGTTTTGCAGTACTGCTGAGCCTTGAACAACATGGATTTGAACTGCACGGGTCCACTTATCCATGGAATTGTTTTTCCTAAACACAGCACAGTCCTATAAACATATTTTCTCTTCCTTATGATTTTAATAACATTTCCTTCTCTCAAATGCTATTTCTCTCTAGCTTACTTTATTATAAGAATACAGCATATAACACATAGACAAAATTTGTGTAAATTAACTGTTCATGGTATTGGTAAGACTTCTAGTCAACAGTAGGCTGTTAGTAGTTAAGTTTTGGGAGAATCAAAAGTCAAATACAAATTTTCGACTGTGTGGGGGTCGGGGTCCAACCCACATAACGTTCAGAGCTCAACCGCATTCTGGTATGTCGGAATATATCATGCTATTTTTTGAAAATCCAAGTCTCTTATGGTATTTTTCTTAGTGTAGTCCCACTATTTCAGTATTTCAAAAATCTGAATTACGGACATTAGGAGACATATCCAGAAAGTTCTATACTGCATTTACATTTTATATTAAATAGAGGTGACTTGCTAGAAATCTTTCTCACTACATCACTTCCCTTTTAAAACCTGTTCAAAAAAAAAAAGAAATGAAAACTTGTTCAAAGTGTCCTTTGGTTGTATTAATTTCAATTTTCTAAATTACAGGTCAAGGTGAGCATTTTTTTCCTCATAGCTTTGTATTTCCCAGAGCTAGTTTGGGCCCAGTGTCCAGAAGTCCCTGATGGAATCTAGATGGGGGTGAGGGTGGGGACAGGGAGTTAGGAAGGGTCCCCACGGAAAATGTAGTAGGAGGGAAGGCATAGGGTGAAGAGGAAAAGAAAAGATAAGGAATCTCCTCCCTCTCTTTCCTGAGAGCATCAAATCCATTTTCTTACAAACATATGGTTCTCCCCTAGGAGAATTTATTTTAACTTCTTCCCAGCTTACCCCTTCTAGAAAGACTTAGGCTGGAAGGGCACAGAAACAACAGTCCTTGGCTCTCTCTCAAGTTCATGATTTTCTCCTGACAAGGTATAGATGATGGCACCATACATTATTTTCTTAAATAAAATATTGCCAGTAATGTCAACATTTGTGCCAGTATTTCAGGATTATGAAAATGTAAATATGTCCAGTGCTGTCATTTCCCTCCAGTGTTGCAGTCACTAAGCCTGAGTGCTGGAGCTTACCAAGTCAACTCCTGTGAGCTCCTCTCATGGCCTCCCCTGTGTCAGGCCACCGGTCAATGCTGTCACATCCAAGTATCAGTGGCCCTGATCACAGTTCCCAATGCTTGACAGCTCTCCACTGCTTCCACTCCCACAGGGTGGATTCTGCTCCACTAGGAAATGTTCTTGCTCTGGGCAAAACTGGGATTCTGGAATAACTATCCTCATTCTCATTCAGGCTACCTTGGTTTAAAGGTTGGTACATATAATGCAATGAATTTTTGCAAAAACAACCCAAATTTCCATTAATAAAGGATCGGTCAATTCATTTATACTACATTCATACGGTGCATAATTATAAGTCAGTAAAAGAGTGAGTTACATTTGTATGTACGGACATGAAAAGTCAAGCTGGACTATTATGGTAAAAAAAGGCAGGTCTGTACAGATAGGCCCATTCATGTAATTAAACATATAATCCCATTCATGTAACTGAAACTCCATAACCAGTGTCTGTCTGTCAAGCTTGTATTTCTCAATCAAGCTGGTTTTGTCTATGTCTTTTTTATAAAAAGAGTTCTGTAGAACTTACTGGACTGCCTGAGAATACTTAAATGCGCATAAAATTTACTTAGCACACAAATAGACAGATATAGTATCCAATTTCTTTAAAGTGTAAAAATAAATTAGGAGGCAAACTATGAATTGAATCCAAAATAATTTTTTGGCAGGGAGGAAGCAGGCTGCCAGCCAGTGCAGTGATGCCAACTTAAAGGAAGCCAACAAAGTGAGGAAGTGTTTCAAAAAGAGCGAAGCCAACTGCCCCATGCATAAGGCGACTCTTCCCACGAGGGATGGGGTGCTCAGTGTCCCAATCCTGATAACAGCAAAAGGGCTGCTATCTTTTGCTAACAGTCCATTACTGAGTCATATTCAACTGAATCCAGTGGTTCTCTCTCACATTTTCTCTCCCCCTTCCTTTTATGAAGAGTCAGTGAGAATTCTTTAATCTATGGCTGAGGAAAAAAAAGAAGCAGATCATGGTGATCATTGGCCACTAATTGCAGCTTTATTGCTGGAAAGGGGGACAGAGGTCCCCTCTTTTCATTAGCTGCTGCTGCAGCGGGCTGAAGGATGTGCCACATAACTTGACCTTCTCACTCACAACATGAGGAAGAATTTAGCCTAAAGTTCAAGGGAGGAGCCATAACATAACAGATTTAACAGATGTTAATGTCCATTAATGTTCATGCTTATTATACATATTTTACGATTTGCTTCTTAATTTTCTTAATGACTACCAAAAGTTTAATCTTTTTTTTCCCCCTGGCAAATTCTCTCTCTCTACACCTCCCTCCCCAATTATTTAAAAATAGACCTAACTTTTACTCTGCATCCCAGGTGTTTATTCTATCAATAATGTTTCTATGTACAACAAAAAGTTATATGGCTTTATTTTTTAGTAGATTCTTACTTGGCTCTTTAAAAATTAAGATTGACAAAATATAAATGTGTCATTCTCACATGTTGTGTCTATATATCTGGAAAACCCAAGATAATTAACCATTATAATTGAGTCATTATAAACAAGAAGAAAATCCAGTAAGCTGTCTAGGTACAAAATTAATGCAGGAAAAAAAAATACTTTGCAGTATGCTTATAATAATTAACTAATAGTTATACCAGAAGAAAAATATATACAACAGAAAGCAAAATATTAACTCCTTAGGAATACATTTAACAATAAACATGCAAAATCTATAAAAATGTATCCCTATTTAAAAATATCAACTAAAAAAATTGAAACTGAGTGATATAAAACACTTAAATAGAACAGTAATTGTTATTGGCTCAGAAGCTTGGGTGTTATAATGATGAAAATCCTCCCAAAACTACCATATAAACTTTAAATGATGAATAAAGATAACAAACATTTTTAAAGCAAAGTTCTAGTGTTCATAAGGAAAACATACTTTTATATGTTTCAGGAAAAAGAAAGTCTAAAAAGGGGAGAACTAGGGGTGCCTGGGTGGCTCAGTCCGTTAAGCGTTTGACTTCAGCTCAGGTCAAGATCTCATGGTTCGTGGGTCGAGCCCCGCATCAGGCTCTGTGCTGACAGCTCAGAGCCTGGAGCTTATTTCGGATTCTCTGTCTCCCTTTCTCTCTGACCCTCCCCTGCTCTCTCTCTCTCTCTCAGAAATAAATTTTTAAAAATTTAAATTTTTAGATTTAAATTTAGAGAGAGAACTAGCCCGCCCTTCCAGATTTTTTTCAGCTTTATTGATATATTAAAAATTGCATACATTTAATGTATACATCTTGATGAGCTTGGACACATGCACACACCTCTGATACTAACACCACAACCAAGTACTAAGTATATTCATTGCCTCCAAATATTTGTCATTTTTGCGAGTTATTGGGTTTGGGAGGGGGGTGTTGGTAAGAATGCTTAACATGAGGGCTCCTGGGTGGCTCAGTCAGTTAAGCGTCCAACTCTTGATTTCAGCTCAGACCAGAGCCGGCTGTGTGTCGGGCAGCTGGCAGGGAGGGGAGCTGCCCCGGGTTTGGTAGTGATCTTGGGTAGTGAATGAGGAGAAGACAGCCCCATTCCTTGAGTATTGTAGGAAGAGGGTTTATTGCCCACCCAAGGACAAAAGACCCTGCAGGCACCAGCCAAAGGCCTTTCATCAGCAGGCGGAGTGGCTACTCCAGAACAGGGTCTGCGTGGTGTAGGGTCCTTTAAGACGTTGGGTTTTGAATCCCAGCTGGGCACCTAGAAGGTGCAGGAGACTGTGGCACAGGGCAAGCTGAAAGCCCTCGCTATCATGTGAGGGCTGCCCGAACAGTGAGGTTTGAGACACCCAGTCCAGGGAGAAGAGATTGGGGTGTCATCATTTCCTTCCCATCACTACCCTGGGGGGGCTTCAGAGAGCAGCACAGTAGCCCCCATGGAGGCAAGACTCCCTCACACCAAACCAGCTACTCAGAGCCCGGCAACTGCTGACGGACCTGAGCAGAACTGACACTGGGTGAACCAGATGGTCCCTCCTCCAGACCCGCACAGCCAGGCACCAACAGACAACTGTCCTGCGGTTTTGTATGTTAATCTGTTTCTTTTCTCTCTCTCTTTTCATTTCTTCTCTATTCTCTTCTTTTTCTTGCTACACTATTTATTTTTCCTTTTTTTTTCCTTTGGAATCAGGGTCATAGTTTCTGATTTGATTTTGGGCCAGTTCTTAATATATATAATGTATATTGTATATAATTATAAATACTAATATAAATAATAATTATGTAATTATAATAACATAATATTATAGATATATAAATTATAATAATATAATTATATAAAATTATATGTAATTGTATTATATATAATACAATTTTTTCTTTCCTTCTCCATTTTCTTTGTTTAATCAGGTATTTTTACTCTATTCTTTTTATACCTTTTATTTTTTTAATATTTTTAAATGTTTACTTATTTTTGAGAGAGATAGAGAGCATGAGTGGGTAAGGGGTAGAGAGAGGGAGACACAGAATCTGAAGCAGACTCCGGGCTCTGTGCTGGGCTCGAACACACAAACTGTGAGATCATGACCTGAGCCAAAGTCAGATGCTTAACCAACTGAGCCACCCAGGCACTCCACTTTTTATACATTTTCTATATCTGTTTCTTCTTTATTTTCCTTCTCCCTCTCTAGATTAAGCTTTGTAGTGTTTTTCATTCTCTGCTTGGTCTTTTTTTTTTCACCCCTTTCATTTTTCTCTTTGTAGGGGATCAGTCACCACCACCCCCTTCGTTTTTTCCAGGGTTACTTCTATGAACAAATCAAAGCACACCTCCAAATACTCCACTACTACAAGCAAGGAGAAACCTTCCAGAAGACTGACCAGTGGGATAGAGCAGACAAAACACAACAACAGAGTGCATGCAACACACTCCAAAAACACTTCCTGAAGTGTCATACCCTGGACAGTGTATGATCCCTTTTTAATATAGTAGTACTCACAGGTGCAGGACACAAAACAAGCTATTAAAACATGTAAAAGACAAGGGTTCTTGGGTGGCTCAGTCAGTTAAGTGTCTGACTTTGGTTCAGGTCATGATCTCATGGTTCATGGGCTCGAGCCCTGCCTTGAGCTCTGTGCTGACGGATCAGAGCCTGGAGCCTGCTTCAGATTCTGTGTTTCCCTCTCTCTCTGCACTCACACACACACTATCTCTCTCCCTCAGAAATAAAAATAAAAATTTTTTAAATAATAAAATAAAAATAAAACATGTAAAAGACAGAATCCTAGCCAAAATTACTAAATGGAAAAATTCTCCTCAAAAGAAAATCCAATAAGAAATGACATCCAGATAATTGCTCAAAACAGATAAAAACTATATCTGAACAAGAATTTAGGATAACAGCCATAAGACTAATAGTTGGACTTGAAAACAGCATAGAAGACAGCAGAGTCTACTGCTGCAGAGATCAAAGATCTAAGAAAGAGTCACAATGAATTAAGAAATGCTATAAATGAGATGCGAAATAAACTAGATACAGTGACAGCAAGGATGAAAGAAGCAGAGGAGAGAATAGCTGAAATAGAAGATAAAATTATGAAAAATAATGAAGCTGAAATAAGAAAGGAAAGAAAATTCCTAGGCCACAAGGGTAGAATTAGAGAGCTAAGTGGCTCCATGAAATGAAATAATATTCATATCAGAGGAATTCCAGAAGAAGAAGAGCAAGAGAACGGGGCAGAAGGTTTATTTGAAAAAATTATAGTTGAGAACTTCCCTAATCTGGGGAAGGAAACAGGCATCCAAGCCCAAGAGCCACAGAGTAATCTCTTCAAAATCAACAAAAACAAGTCAACACCAGAACATATCATAGTGAAACTGGCAAAATACAAAGATAAAGAGGGGATTCTGAAAGCAACTAGGGATAAACAGGTCTTAACCTACAAGGATAGATACATAAGGTTAGTAGCAGACCTGACTACTGAAACCTGGCAATCCAGAAAGGAGTAGCAGGAAATATTCAATGTGCTGAATAGAAAAAACATGCAGCCAAGAATGCTTTATCCAGCAAGGCTGTCATTCAGAATAGAAGGAAAGATAAAGGCTTTCCCAGACAAACAAAAACTAAAGAAGTTCATGACCACTAGACCAGCCCTACAGGAGATCCTAAGGGGGATTTTGTGAGTGGAAAACAGCAAAGACTACAAAGGACCAGAGACACCACCACAAACATGAAACCTACAGATAAACAATGACACTAAATCCATATCTTTCAATAATTGCTCTGAATGTAAATGGACTATATGCCCCAATCAAAAGACATCAGCTATAAGAAAGAATAGAAAAAACAAAACAAAACAAAACCCATATATGTGCTGCCTAAAAGAGACTCATTTTAGACCTGAGGACACCTGCAGATTGAAAGTGAGGGGATGGAGAACCATCTATCATGCTACTGGACATCAAAAGAAAGCGGAAGTAGCCATACTTATATTAGACAAACTAGATTTTAAAACAGAGACTATAACAAGAGATGAAGAAGGCATTATATCATAATTAAGGGATCTATCCATCAAGAAGAGCTAACAATTACAAATGTTTATACCCCCACCACATAAGCACCCAAATATATAAATCAATTAATCACAAACAAAGATAATAATACCATTGACTGTAGGGGACTTTAATACTCCACTTACACCAATGGAAAGATCATCTAGAAGAAAATCAATAAGGAAGCAATGGCTCTGAATGACACATTGGACCAGATGGACTTAACAGATACATTCAGAACTTTTCATCCAAAAGCAGCAGAATGCACATTCTTCTCTAGTGCATATGGAACATTCTCCAAAATAGATCACATACTGGGTCACAAAACAGCCCTCAACCAGTAAAAAACGATTGAGATCACACCATGCATATTTTCAGATCACAATGGTATGCAACTTAAAATCGACCACAGGAAAAAATTTGGAAAGCCCCCAAAAACATGGAGGTTAAAGAACATCCTACTAAAGAATGAAGGGTCAACCAGAAAATTAAAGAAGAAATTAAAAAATATATGGAAGCAAATGAAAATGAAAACGTGACACTCCAAACTATTTGGGATGCAGCAAAGGCAGTCCTAAGAGGAAAATACATTGCAATTCAGGCCTATCTCAAGAAGCAAAAAAAAAGCCCCAAATATACAACCTAACCTTACACCTAAAGGAGCTAGAAAGGCAGCAGCAAAGAAAGCCCAAAACCATCAGAAGAAGAAATATAATAAAGGTTAGAGCAGAAAGGGGCACCTGGGTGTCTCAGTCTATTGAATGACTGACTTCAGCTCAGGTCATGATCTCGTGGTTCGTGAGTTCAAGCCCCTATGCTGACAGCTCAGAGCCTTAAGCCTGCTTTGGATTCTGTGTCTCCCTCTCTCTCTGCCCCTCCCCTGCTCTGTCTCTGTCTCTCTCTCTCTCCTAAAAATAAACATTAAAAGTTTTTTTTTAAAAGATTAGAGCAGAAATAAAGAATATAGAATCCCCCTCCCAAAAACAAAAACAAAAACCAGTAGAACAGATCAATAAATGTAAGAACTGGGTTGTTTTGTTTTGTTTTTTGAAAGAATAAACTAAATTGATAAACCCCTAGCTAGACTTCTCAAAAAGAAAAGAGACAGAATCCAAATAGATAAAATCATGACTGAAGGAAGAGAGATCACATCCAAAACCACAGAAATACAAAAAATTATTAGAGAATACTATAGAAATTGTATGTCAATAAACTGGACAATCTGGAAGAAATGAACAAATTCCTAGACACACATTACCAAAACTCGCATGGGAAGAAATAGATAATTTGAACAGACCCATAACTAGCAAAGAAATTGAATCGGTTATCAAAAATCTCCCAACAAACAAGAGTCCTGGGCCAGATAACTTTCTGGGGGAATTTTACCAGACATTTAAAGCAGAGTTAAAAATCTATTCTTCTCAAACTGTTCCAAAAAATAGAAACAAAAGGGCAGCTTCTAGACTCATTCTAGGAAGCCAGCACTACCTTGATTCCCAAACAGACAAAGACCCCACAAAAAGGAGAATTACAGACCATAACCCTGATGAACATGAATGCAAAAATTCTCAACAAGGTACTAGCAACTAGCAATTTGAAATCAAAAGTGTATTAAAAGAATTATTCACCATGATTAAGTGGGATTCATTCCTGTGCTGCAGGGCTGGTTCAGTATTCTCAAATTAATCAGTGTGAAACATCACATTAATAGAATAAAGGATAAAAACCATATGATCCTGTCACTAGATGCAGAAAAAGCATTTGACAAAATACAGCATCCTTTCTTAATTAAAAAAAAAAAAAAAAACTCAAGTAAGTCGGGATAGAAGGAACATAACTTAACATTATAAAAACCATATATGAGAGGCCCACAGGTAATATTATCTTCAATGGGGAAAAACTGAGAGCCTTCCCCCTATGATCAGGAACACAACAGAGGTGGCCACTCTCACCACTATTGTTTAACATAGTGTTGGAAAGTCTTAGCCTCAGCAATCAGATAACAAAATGAAATAAAAGGCGTCCAAATTGGCAAAGAAGTCAAACTTGCACTTTCACAGTTGCCATGATACCCTACATGGAAAACCCAAAATACTCCACCAAAAAACTGCTAGAGCTGATGCAGGAATTCAACAAAGTCTCAGGATATAAAATCAATGTACATAAATTGGTTGCATTTCTATACACCAATAATAAAGCAACAGAAACAGATATCAGGGAATCAATCCCATTTACAATTGCATCAAAAATCATAAAATACCTAGGAATAAATCTAACCAAAGGGGTAAAAGATCTGTATGCTGAAAGCTATAGAAATCTTATGAAAGAAATTGAAGACACAAAGAAATGGAAAAACATTCCATGCTCATGGATTGGAAGAACAAATATTGCTAAAATGTCAATACTACCCAAAGCAAGCTATACATTCAATGCAATCTCAGTCAAAATAGCACCAGCATTCTTCACAAAGCTAAAACAAACAATCCTAAAATTTGTATGGAACCACAAAAGACCCCGAATTGCCAAAGTAGTGTTGAAAAAGAAAACTAAAGCTGGAGGCTTCACAACCCTGGACTTTCACCTGTATTACAAAGCAGTAATCATCAAGACAATATGGTATTGGCACAAGAATATACACACAGACCAGTGGAATAGAATAGAGAACCCAGAAGTAGACCCACAAATATATGGCCAGCTAATCTTCAACAAAGCAGGAAAGCATTTCCAATGGAAAGAAGGCAGTCTCTTTAGCAAATGGTGCTGGGAAAACTGGACAGCAATATGCAGAAGAATGAAACTGAACCACTTTCTTACACCATACACAAAAATAAATCCAAAATGGATGAAAGACCTAAATGTGAGATAGGAAACCTTCAAAATCCTACAGAAGAAAACAGGCAGCAACTTTTTTGATCTCAGTCACAGCAACTTCTTACTTGACACGTCTCTGAAGGCAAGGGAAATAAACTCAAAAATGAACTTTGGGACCTCATCAAGATAAAAAGCTCCTGCACAGCAAAGGAANATTTCTATACACCAATAATAAAGCAACAGAAACAGATATCAGGGAATCAATCCCATTTACAATTGCATCAAAAATCATAAAATACCTAGGAATAAATCTAACCAAAGGGGTAAAAGATCTGTATGCTGAAAGCTATAGAAATCTTATGAAAGAAATTGAAGACACAAAGAAATGGAAAAACATTCCATGCTCATGGATTGGAAGAACAAATACTGCTAAAATGTCAATACTACCCAAAGCAAGCTATACATTCAATGCAATCTCAGTCAAAATAGCACCAGCATTCTTCACAAAGCTAAAACAAACAATCCTAAAATTTGTATGGAACCACAAAAGACCCCGAATTGCCAAAGTAGTGTTGAAAAAGAAAACTAAAGCTGGAGGCTTCACAACCCTGGACTTTCACCTGTATTACAAAGCAGTAATCATCAAGACAATATGGTATTGGCACAAGAATATACACACAGACCAGTGGAATAGAATAGAGAACCCAGAAGTAGACCCACAAATATATGGCCAGCTAATCTTCAACAAAGCAGGAAAGCATTTCCAATGGAAAGAAGGCAGTCTCTTTAGCAAATGGTGCTGGGAAAACTGGACAGCAATATGCAGAAGAATGAAACTGAACCACTTTCTTACACCATACACAAAAATAAATCCAAAATGGATGAAAGACCTAAATGTGAGATAGGAAACCTTCAAAATCCTACAGAAGAAAACAGGCAGCAACTTTTTTTGATCTCAGTCACAGCAACTTCTTACTTGACACGTCTCTGAAGGCAAGGGAAATAAACTCAAAAATGAACTTTGGGACCTCATCAAGATAAAAAGCTCCTGCACAGCAAAGGAAACAATCAACAAAACTAAAAGGCAACTGAAGGAATGGGAAAAGATATTTGCAAATGACATATCAGATAAAGGGTTAGTGTCCAAAATCTATAAAGAACTTACCATGTTGAACACCCGAAAAGCAAATAATCCAGTGAAGAAATGGGCAGAAGACATGAATAGACACTTTTCCAAAGAAGACATCCAGATGACAAACAGACACATGGAAGTATGCTGAACATCGCTCATCATCAGGGAAATACAAGTCAAAACCACATTGAAATACCACCTCACAATGTTAAGAGTGGCTAAAATTAACAACTCAGGAAACAACAGATGTTGGCAAGGATGTAGAGAAAGGGGAACCCTCTTGCACTGTTGGTGGGAATGCAAACTGGTGCAGCCACTCTGGAAAACAGTGTGACGGTTCCTTAAAAAATTAAAATAGAACTACCCTACAACCCAGCAATTGCACTACTAGTAATTTATCCAAAGGATACAAGAGTGCTGATTCAAAGGGTTACATGTACCACAGTGTTTATAGTAGCACTATCAACAATAGCCAAATTATGGAAAGAGCCCAAATGTCTATCAACTGATGAATGGATAAAGAAGATGTGGTACACACACGGGCGCGCACACGCACACACACACACACACACACACACACACACACACACTGGAATACTACTTGGCAATAAAAAAGAGTAAAATCCTGTCATTTGCAACAACATAGATATCATATGATTTCACTCATATGTGGAATCTGAGAAACTTAACAGATGACCATAGGAGAAGGGACGGAAAAATACAATAAAAACAGAGAGGGAGGCAAACCATAAGAGGCTCTTAAATACAGAGAACAAACTGAGGGTTGATTGGGGGTAGGGAAAATGGGTGATGGGCATTGAGGAGGGCATTGAGGAGGGCACTTGGGATAACCACTGGGTATTGTATGTAAGTGATGAAACACTAGACTCTACTCCTAAAGCCAAAACTACACTGTATGTTAGCTAACTTGAGAATAAACAAACAAGTAAAAAGCATGGGGCTTCCAGCTTTGTTCTTTTTTCTCAAAATCGTTTTGGTTATTCAGGGTCTTGTGGTTCCATATGAATTTTAGGGTTGTTTTTAATCTAATGTCTGTGAAAATTACCTTCAGGATTTTGATAGATTGCACTGAATCTGTAGATTTCTTTGGTTACTTTGGACCTTTTAACACTATTAAATCTTCCAATACATGAACGTGGGAAATCTGTCCATTTATTTGTCTGCTTTAATTTCTTTCCTCAGTGTTTTATACTTCTTTTTTCTATTTTTTAGTATAGTTGACACACAATGTTACTTTAGTTTCAGAGGTAGAACTTGATTCAAAAAGCTTATATATTATGCGCTGTTCACCACAAGCGTAGCAACCATTTTTCAATACATCACTATTATAATACCATTGAGTATAAAAGGCGCTTATGATGTGGATTCACATGCAAATTGCTTCTTATAGCATGGGCTGTCATATTTGATATGAGATAGCCATCCGCCCCTGAGGAAGGGGCACCCCAGAAACCAAGTTCCAACCTGACATATGCATCTTTGTATAATAATAGCACCCTAGGGGTGCCTGGGTGGCTCAGTCGGTTGAGTTTCTGACTTCAGCTCGGATCATGATCTCACAGTTTGTGGGTTCAAGCCCCCAAGTCAGGCTCTGTGCCGACAGCTCGGAGCCTGGAGCCTGCTTCAGATTCTGTGTCTCCCTGTCTGTCTGCTCCTTCTCCACTTGCTGTGTGTGTGTGTATTATTTTCTCTCAAAAATAAATAAACATTTAAAAATTTTTAAATAATAGCACCTTATTTTCATGTTGTTTTCCATGTGGGCCACCATTGGATCTTGATCCTTTCTTCCAGGAATAAACAGGAGCAACTCTCTATATGTAAAGAACTGTTTTCAACTGTCCTTTCGTATCTTCGTAGATAAAAGAATTGCAGCCTTGGTGGTTGATTCTCCATTCCTTTCTGCCTTCTTCGCTTCCCTCTTTCTCTTCCTTCTTTCCTCCCTTTGTCTACTTTTGTGTCATAAATATGATTTTAAGAATTTTAATGGGATTCAGAGAGGAAGCATTTTTCAAGGATTGTTTTAGGGGTAGTGTGGACCTTTTATACAAATTGTCGCATTAAAAGAACNAAAATATGGAGCAAAGAAGGGGAGAAAAGTAGAAAAAGACATTATTGGTGTTTCTCATTACCTACTTCTTATTTACTAATGTTTAATGTAGACTTTGAATAGAGGTTGAACCATTTTTATTTTTATTTTAAAACTAAAACTTTCTTGGGGCACCTGAGGGGCTCAGTCAGTTAAGCATCCAACTCTTGGTTTCAGCTCAGGTCATGATCTCACGGTTCATGAGTTCGAGCCATACGTTGGGCTCTGTGCTGGCAACTCGAAGCCTGCTTGGGATTCTCTCTCTATCTCCCTCTCTCTTTGTCCGTCCCCCCACTCATTCTCGCTCCCTCTCAAAAATAAATAAACACTTTAAAAAACCTTTAAAACTAAAACTTTCTTCTAAGTTAACTTTTTTAAACACTTAACTGCTTTACTTATATTTTTTTCCTTTTTTTTTCACTAAAATATCCTTGGAATTCTCTTGATGTAATCAGTAGCCTTTTCATTTATTTAGATCCTTTCCTATAATTTCCAGTCCTTTAATTTATATAGAAATTACTTATGTTTATGTAAGGCTTATCCCAGCTACTTTCCACAGGGAGGAAAGGATGAGTTTTAGGAAAAGACATCAGTTTTTTTCAAGGAAGTGTTGGCCCCTAGTGGATCAAAAGTGACAACACACTTTTTGAAACAACCGGCTGGTACATTGGGAAGAATGTATTTGGGGAAAGCAGTAAAACAGATAGGTTGCTAGTGAAAAAGAAAACATAATTCACTTTGCCAAATGTCATAAATGCATTGGACAAAATCACATAATACCATTAGTAGAACTGACTACCTACTAATTTAAATTTAAAACAGAAGTGTATAAAATAGCATGACAAAATTAAAAGTAAAATGAACTGGATGAAACACATCTAACAAATACGATGTACAAGTAGAGCAAACATATAAGAGGCTTGGAAATCTATAAAAAAAAACAAATACATCAGAAAACATTTAAAAACTACAGAAAGTCTATGATTAGGGAGAAAACCCAAACCTGGATGCCCAAAATCATTAGCAATCAGAGAAAAGCACTTGGAAAAGCAAAGTAAAATAATAACTTATTACTCTCACCTGTTAGAGTGACCAGTGAGTATGGGAAGAATGTAGGGATTTAGGAATTTTCATGCACAGCTGGTGGGAATTTAGACTGGAACAGCCATCTAAAGAGCACTGGCTCTAATCACATTAGGTATGACCTAGCAATTCCCCTTCCTGTTGAACGTAGGCATATTCACCCACCATGTAGTACTTTGCAGCAGTCAGAAGTATGAGATACACAGAGCAATACAGGTGATCTTTAAAATTGCTGTAAGTGAAATTGAGAAGCAAAAGTAAATGTAATATGCAACAACCATTCGATTTATATCAATCTAAAATATATGTTTACGACAGTATCTATTTTACAGCACACACAAATAAACATGCTAGGAAGCTTATGTTGGGTGTGGGGTGAGGCAGTGACGTGGGAGTCCAGAATCAGGATGAAAGGGAGCAATGTCCACGAAAAGAGGAGTATCACTAACTCAACTCTACATCGGAGGTCCAATATTTAAAAAAGAAAGAAAATAAAGAGAAGAGAAAACTTGGACAACCTAGTAAAAAAAAAAAATAAGCAGAGGACACAATGAGTGAACATGCAAAATAAATGCAAATAAGGAAACACCATACAAGAAACAATGTTCAATTTCTTAGTAACTAAAGAAGTAAAGGAAGTGTGTGAAAACATCTTTCGGCTAGCACACAGTCAAAATGCTTTTTTTTAATGTTTTATTTATTTTTGAGAGAGAGATAGAGACAGCGTGAGCAGGGGAGGGTCAGAGAGAGAGGGAGTCACAGAATCTGAACACAGGCTCCAGGCACTGAGCTAGCTGTCAGCACAGAACCCGAAGCGGGGCTTGAACCCATGAACCGCGAGATCATGACCTGAGCCGAAGTCAGACGCTTAACCGACTGAGCCACCCAGGCGCCCCTCAAAATGCTTTTTAATGAGAATATCTTATATCACTGGGGGAACACTGGAAGAGGAGAGGCACTCACAATGAGTTGGCAGTTTAAGTTGCTAATCGCTTGTGGAAGGGCAGTCTGTACACACCAAGGACATTAAGGATAAAGATAATCAAGTTCCGCAATTCCTCTCCAAGGACTTTATTCCAAGGAGGTCATGGGATAAGAAAATAAAGATATAAGTATGTCCATCGTTTACAAGAAAAGATAAAAACAACTAAATACCCAACAACAGGTAAAGAGTTCTATCATTATGATTCATTTATAAGAAATATATAATATGATGTGTTGAAAAACTATTGCTGCACAGTAAAATGCTTATGAGATAATAATCTGTGAGAAAAACATGAGATTATGTATACATATACATATATACAGTGCAGAAAATACGTAAAATGTCAACAGTTCTCTCTGAATATTATAGTCTTCCTGGGGTTTTTTGCTTTCTTCTCCACACATTTCTGTATTATGTAAGATCACTACGAAATACAAAAATATGTATTTCTATTATAATTAGAAAACACAAATCGACTAAAGAAGCACAAAGACATCTTGACTCGTCATGAACAGGTAATCTGAGGAAGAAGGACGTGACATCTGGTCTAAGCAGAAATACTACCCAAGATGACAAAGTAATTGCCAGGAGCATTTCAGCAGTTGCTAGTTTTTAGGATCCAGATCTTTACAAAATATACAGCGTAAAAAAAAAAAGGGAGAGTTAGCAGGACTTGTGATGAATTGGGACTCCCACTGCCACAGCCAGATCATTTAGAGGAGATGTGATGTGCAGAGTAAATCAGAGGCAGTAGATGGTCTGCAGTCCACTCAGGTCCACTATCAAAAGGTCACCCAACCTGAGTTTTGTTGGATAAAGTCAGTGCCCTTTTCAAGCCTAAGGTTCTTTATATCATTACAGTTTGAAACTCAAAAGGGATTTCTAGGGAGTTCTGATCATTTCTAGAAAGCTACTAGCCACATTTCACCAGAATCAGTTACAGATGTACCTGCAAATTCAAAGTCTCAGAAAAAGTAATTATCTCATTTGAAGAGCTATTGAAGACAGTTGTATAAAGACAAAATGGTATGGAGACTGGGGTATGTATCTGGGTTATGCAAACCCAGAAATGCTTTTGCCAAAAATATTTATAGATTCCACACTGCCTTACAGGAATTTGGATGCAGAAAACCTAAGTCTATGCCTAATGAGATAGACTCACAGTGGAATGAGGTGGGTTTACTATGTCTGACATAATTCTTGAACCAAGCCTCAACAGTTGATGATCCACCCCATCTAAATCCTTAAGCTAGTCCTGGACTTTTCAGATATAAGAGGGTGTATTGCCTTGCTAAGGCTGCTATAACAAAAGTACCACAAATCAAGTGGCTTAAACAATAGAAATTTATTATCTCACAGTTCTGGAGGCTAGAAGTCCAAGGTCAAAGTGTTGGCAGGTTGGTTCCTTCTGAGGGTTGTGAGGGAGGGGTGTGTTCCAGGTCTCTCTCCTAGGCTTGTAGACGGTGAGCTTATCCATGTGTCTCTTACATTATCTGTACAATTTCTGTACCAAATTCCCCTTTCCATGAAGAAATCAATCACATTGGATTCGGTCCCATCCAAATGACTTCATGCTAACTCTATAACAATCCTATCTCCAAATAAGGGCACATTCTGAGGTAATGGGGGTTAGGGCTTCAACATACCTTTTTGAGGAAGACACAATTCAACTCATAACCAAGGGAATATATTCCCTTTTTACAAGAGCTAATTTAAGTTGGGTTTCTGTCATTTGCAACTAAAAGACTTCTCAGTAAATTTCAATTTCCTTCCCTTACATAACTATTTCTTTAAGTCCCTGCAAATTTCCAGAAATGGGTGATAATATGCACAGGCACAATTTTTATTTAACCAATCCAGCTCCTTCTGAGCAGTTCTTGAGGGAATCCGGAGGTTCAGGATGAGGTCTGGCAGGAGGAGACCTGGGGTCTAATGTTGATTTCTCCAGTATGAATGAAGTTGACTAAATCAGGTACAAAATGAACAGCAATTTCATTTTATGGGGAAGTAGCATGAAGGTGTGAAAAAGCCATTAATCTAAGGATGGAAATGTCTTTTTATTTTTTTTAACATTTTTTAATGTTTATTTTTAAGAGAGAGAAAGAGAGAGAAGGAGAAGCAGGAAGAAAGGGAGACACAGAATCTGAAGCAGGCTCCAGGCTCTGAGCTGTCAGCAGAGCCTAATGTGGGGCTCGAACTCACAAACCATGAGATCACGACCTGAGCCAAAGTCAGACCTTCAATGACCAAGCCACCCAGGTATCCCAAAAATATCTTTTTAGACAAAATATTCTGATTCTACCATTTGCTCTGTGATATTACATGAGCCACTGAATGAAGCTAGAAACCCCGTTCCTTCTTATGAAGAGGACAAGGCTGGACTGTCTCACTAGGTAATTGTGAAGACCAAATAAAACATGTGTGTTAAGGCTCTCAGCACACTGTAGATCCCCACACACTATTAAGTATTGTGAGCTTTTTTTTATTAGCCAATATCGAGACATTGTATTTGCTTTATGCAAATCACCTCACTTAACATGCAAAATCTTATGAACCAGTTCATTTAGATCTATTATCCATTGCAGTTTCAGAGAAACTGAAAAATAGGGAGACAAGGACATTTTCCCCAAGTCAGCTAATGAATAGCTAACAGGTGGTATAGTCCAGATGTGAATCCGAGTAATGCATGCACGGAGCTTAAGCTCTTAACCAGGTGGGGCAGGACATGGAGGGAAATGGAAAGCAGCTGGATATAGAAGTGCCCATAGATAGACAAAAGAACAATGGAAGAATTGGCCACAGATGTTTGGCAAAAATATTTATTAGATTTTAAATGGTGAGATTAAAGCATGTGTTTATCCTCTGCTTCTGAAAATAGAACTGCTGGCTGAGTAAGTGCCCTGGAGGCTGAAAGATCAATAAGTGGGCAGGAATTCATTATTCTTTCATTCTGAGAGCAGCTGCTTCGTGCAGGATCTGGCTCGCCACACATAAGGACCACTCTGCCCCGTAATCAGTGTGACTCCTTTGTTCAAGCTCAGCCTCTCCATCTTGTATTTCTCCTCACTCAGCAGGCTGTTTCCGGTTGTTTTTCTCACTCCATTGATGTACTGATGGCTGCTTCCTGCTCCAGGCTGTATTTCACGGATTTGACACTACTAGTGTCCCTTCACTGTGTGGTAAATGAGTGTCCTCCGTCAGCTTACCACCTCGGAACCATTATTCTGACATCCTATTGCAATTCACACCTTCCCCCTAAAGTCAAAAAAGCTGTGTCTATTCTGTGCCTATGGAATGACTGATCCTAAGCTCACCAGGAAGGGGATAGCATTCTCTGAACTTTCTTGGTTTTTTTCTCATCTTGTTTTCAAAACAAAACTGGAGAGTTGAAGTGTTGACATGAATGAGCAACGCTGGGCCGTGAAGCAGTCATGGTAACACTGAGGATTTTTGGAGCTGTGACGGCCGGAAGAGGAGCTTCCTCAGTCCAGACCACTGGGTCCCGGTACGTGTGACTTAGTAAAGTCCTCCTCCCAGAATGAAGACTTCGCTTGGCTGTGATCACAGGGACCCGTCCCACCCACTCATCTAGCACTCCTGTGGCAAGGAAGGCCTGAAGGCCAGGGTCAGAAGAAGGCATCTGTTGCCCCAGAAATTCTCAGCTGAGAGTGTGTCTTCTGTCTTTCTAATTCCACAGCCCCATTACAGCCCGTTCCCAGCTGAGACTATGTGTCACTCTACCCCGGTCCTGGGGCTCCAGTACTCAGTGTGTCACACCAGTTTTCCTCCCTATGAGTCATGGTGAGGAGTATGGGTGTTTGGAGACCTAGGTTTGAATCACATTTGAGTCACATCACACAATAGCTTTAGTATTAGGATAAGCGTATCTGCTTCTCTGTGCTGCAGTTTTCTCTTCTGTAAGTGGGGCAATAATAGTCATCTTCCAGTGCCATTTTGAGAATTAAATGAGGTAACATGCAAAACGTGGTAGATTCTAAATAAAAGTTGTTCTTTTCCTTCCTTCTTCCCAAATCAACTAAAACCAAAGAAATTAAAATAATAACTTTGAAATTGTAACAATATGATCTACCTGTGTGGATAAGCATCTATAATGGCCATCTGATGGTAGTGGGTCAAAGCACAGGCTCCAGAGTTAAGCTACGTGGGGTTCAGATCCCTTTGTAGTTCAGTTGTTTCGTTTGTAAAATGGAGATCATAAATTTACCAACCTTGTTATGAGTGTGTGAACAAGATAAGCAAGTGAAACATACAACACATTTAAAGTACAGTAGGTGCTTCCTAAGTGTGATAATTCAGGATTCTCAGAGTAAAACTTTTGTTTAGATAGAAGATAGATCAATAATGTTTTCTCTAATGTTTCAATCCCTAAAAAAGAGTTTTGCCAAATATCTATGCCAGTTTCTCTAAAATGCACATTTTGGGGGCAGTGATATTATTTTTTAGAATTGTCATTTTTTGTAAATGCATTACATAGTTTTTTGCAAAGGAAAAAAGGGAGACTGTTTAAAATGTTTTCTCTCCATAGTAGGGAAAAGCAACATTTATTCTTTCTGCATTTTAGGTCCTCAATTATTCAAATAATACTTGTGTTGATAACTTTTTGATTATTCAATTTGACTGTAAAACAGCTTTGAAAACAGCTAATTATTCAAAGTTCTAAAAATGTCAGTGACTACTTTAGATTCAGGCTAGTAGCTCATTTTAATACTTACTCATTTATTCACTCATTTATTTACTGTGAGTCTATGTGTCAAGCAGTGTTATAGCAAAAAAAAAAAAAAAAAAAATCTTTGCCCCTGTAGAGATTTCATTATAGTGGGGTGGGAGACAGCCAATAGACAGATAACTAAAATGCAAAACTACATCAAATTATAATAAGTAATGTGGAGAAAAACTGAGTATCCCAGGGTCGGGAGAGGACAGTAGGTAGCATGGTTAGAAAATGCTCACTGAGAGGCAGCCTATCACCAAAGGCCTAAGAAACGTGATGGTGTAAGTCATGTTACATCTAGAGGAAGAGCATTCTAGGAGGAAGGGACAGCATATGCAAATGCCTAGAGGTGGGCATGGGCCTGGAAAGTTTAAGGGATGGCAAGGATGCTATTGTAGCCAAACTAAAGTAAGCAATTGAATCCCTATGTTGTGTGCCAACTATATTCAAATGAAAGACAGATAGATGATGATAGATAGATAGATAGATAGATAGATAGATAGATAGATAGATAGATAGATAGATAGAAAGAAGATAGATAGATAGATGAGATAGATGATAGATGACAGATGAATGGGAAGATGGATGGCTAGATGCATGNGATAGATAGAAAGATAGAGATAAAATAAGCAAGAGCAAAGGTAGTAGTTGTTCAAGGAATGTGAAGGTCACTGGTGTGGCTGAAACAGAGTGAGCAAGTGCAAGAATAGTGGGAATTGAAGTCGCCCACAAAGTCACAAGAATGTTCACAGGAGCATTATTAATAACAGCCCAGACCTGGAAATAGCTTAGATATCTCTCAATGACTGAATGACTTGTATAGATATATAACTGAATTGCACATAAAAATGAAAAAGAAAAAGGACTGTCAGTTCTCTCAACAATGAGTTGAGTTTCACGATGTTAGGTAAAAGAGGCCAAGTGTTAAAGAAAAAACAAAAACTGCATGGTTCTAGGTCCACAAACTTTACAAAGAAGACAAAACTAATCCATGCAGATAGAAGACAGATCGTGCTCACCTCTGAGAGGAAGAGAAATGTTTGTTACTGGAAAAGGGGAACAAGGGTCTTCAGGGAGGGCTGAGGGAGGGTGGCATGTTATGTTCATTTTATCCCCCCCCCCCCCCCCACCACCC
>NW_027529596.1:4354347-4359106 GCF_008692635.1 Crocuta crocuta
CCTGGCAAGACATTTTACCATAAGGGGAATTGAGAAATGGAAGAATGGCAGAAGGGGTATTCTAAGGCCGGGAGAAATGACTGTTGGGGAAACTCCACTTAGTCATGTCTCTCATTTTTAACCTAAATTTAGTTCCAAAGCAAATTCCATATTACAGTATCAATCGCCATAACGGAACTAAAAATACAATGAAAGCAAGTCATTCACTTGAAGTCATTAAAAGTGTAAAAACAAAGAAATGTAAATAAAAATCAAACTGAGCTACCAAAACACTTAAAAACCAGCCCCTCGGTCAAAACCTAGAAGCTGTTAATGAGCAGAGAGAAAAGAGAAGCACTTTGTCCTGTGTCTGTATAACAATGATACCACTGCCCATCATCTTCATCCTTACGATCAAAGTACCCCCGTTTTTAAAAATATATATAATTTATTGTCAAATTGGCAAACGTACAGTGTGAAAAGCGTGCTCTTGGTTTTTGGGGTAGATTCCTGTGGCTCATCGCTTCCATACAACACGCAGTGCTCATCCCAACAAGTGCCCTCCTAAGCAGGCTTCTTCACACATTCGTACTGAGCTCAACAGAGGAGCAGAATGAAAATGCGGTCCCCACAACTCTATGACAGAGGGATGCTGACCCTCCCAGAACCTCAGGTCATTTCCAGTTCCATGTCTCCATGGCTTGGAGGGAAATCTGGTGCTGAGAAAAAGCCTCCTGTGCTGCCAACGAAAAGAACCCCTGTTACCACATCTTTTCCTGGAACGTGCTGGCTTTTTCCATGAGTCTAGGGGGTAGGGGAGCCGGTCAGCCCACCCGAAACCAGGCAGAGGTAGGGAGGGATCCCAGAGGGCCTCCAACAATCACCCTGTCCCACATTTTAGAAAACACTGCTCCAGGACAACAGAGGTAGTATTTTTTTTAAATAAAAATCAGATTGCATGACCTTTCAACAAGTTAAAAATCAGAGCTGCAGGGGGTCCTGGCTGGCTCAGTTGGTTGAGCATGTGACTCTTGATCTCATGGTCATGAATTCAACCCCATGTTGGGTATGAGTACTTAAAAGGAAAAAAAGGGAAGAAAGAAAGGAAGGAAGGAAGGAAGGGAGGGAGGGAGGGAGGGAGGGAGAGAGAGAGAGAAAGAAAGAAAGAAAGAAAGAAAGAAAGAAAGAAAGAAAGAAAGAAAGAAAGAAAGAGGAAAAAAGGTTAAAAATTAGAGCTTCCCAGAAAATCTAGAATGCACAGCGCTGTACCTAGGGCATTCACTTATTAGTCCACAAATTCAGTCTTTTTTTTTTTTTATCAATACCACTGCAAAAACACCAGGGATATGAAAATTAGGTTTCCAGATAAAAACACAGAATACCAAGTTAAATTTGAGTTTCAGATAAACATGGATTTATTTTTTAGTAATATGTCCCAAATATTGCAGTGGACATAACTAAAAATGTCTCCTTTGTCTGAAATTCAAATTTCACTGGGTCTGTATTATTATTTGCTAAATCTAGGGGCAAAGTCCATGAAAATAGAGAGTATGAGAAGCACCAGGGCAAAGAGGTCATCACGGGGTGTCTGGGTGCATGTCGGGGAAAATTTCAGAAAGCCGGTGGCATTCAGCGGAGTCTTCAGCTGAGAAGTATGGGGTGTGCCATTCGCTGCAGAGTTTAATAACCCACCATCATGGTTTGTTCCTCAAATTTTTAATGAATACGTGTTTTGTCTGCGTGACTAGATCCTAAGTTGCTTGAGGACAGGGACCATTTCTTTGTGTCCCCCTACCACCTAGGACGACAGGCACACCTCAGGCACGTTACCCATGGATTGATCCAACTGGTTTGTTTTATCTCTTCAAAAAGTTAAAAGAGATTCTGTTCAATGAAATCGTATTCAAATGGGTGTTTTCTATTCTGCCGGGAGCCGAACCGGCCTCTCTGGATGGCAATCACGGCAAGGAAGTGACAATATTTGCAGCTCCTCCCATGAGAAATGAAAACTGGTATCTCCTTCTACTACTACTGGCTCATGTTGGATATAAGCCTGCTGGGATTGACCAGGCCTCCCAATGTTCCATATCAGACCCATATTCTGCATACAGATACCTCATAAGGAAAAGCATATTCCTGCCTTTACAAAAGAGACTTTAGATGAAAGCTCTATGGACGATTGTCAAAAGGCTCTTCCTATGGGCCTTGCAGACCCAAGGCTTAGATAATAGAGGGGGTTAAGAACACAAGAGTTACAACTGAGCCTGGCCCCGAGACAAAGAGCCTATTTTGGGGTTAAGAGCAGAACATAGCTACTACATGTATCTTTGCTAATTGGTAAAACATAGCAGTCCCTTCCTCAAGGCCTGCATTCCACAAACACCCTCCCTTACACTGGCAGCTGGGATGAAGATAGATAAGAGTAGCTAAAACATAAACCCAGGTGCAAGACGGACACATTTAGGGCCCCCATGATGGTTTCCACACACAAACCAATTCAGAAACATTCATCCTCTTGAGAGCCAGACAGAATGACTCCTAGCTTATCTATATACAATTGAACTTGTATGTTATCCTGTTTTTCACTAAGAACATTCTGTTACTTCCTTGGTTGTAAATTCACTATAACTGAGATAATTCTGCAGAATATCAAAAACTTGTTATCGCAAAAGGCCTCCCATTGTAGAAATTCCTTTCTCTGACTTCATGTTGTTGCTGAACCTTTAAATAAAGACACCAAAACCGACAGGACAGAGATGCCTGCCTGGTGATCAGAAAGAATCTTGGGGCTCTCTCCCTCTCTTTCGCCGACACCGTCCATCCTTCAGAGACCCCTGGACCTGTCGGAGCCGGCGCGGCCTCCGACACTATTTTAGTTTCAGTATTCACATGCTGTGGCCAATTCAAACGCTGCAGCCAAGAATCCCGTCTGAAACTTGGGAGTCAAATTAGCAGTAAAGGTATGAACTGTTTACAGCGCAGCAACCCTCTATGTTCACTTCACGATGGAGTCCGTGTGGCTGGAATGGACACCTTTCTGATGTTTGGGTCTCAGGAGGGGATCCATGTGTGGTGTATTCTTGGCTGGATCTGATGTATGAAGCAGTTACTATAGCTCCATAGTACAGTGACTGTAAGAACGTTTCTCTACAAACACACCCCACCCACCCTTAAGTTCCTCTCTACCCTACTGCAGTGTGGAACTGCCCCCCCCCTCCCCTACAGTCAGCTCCACGCTGGTCCAGGGTGAGGTCTACCCATCGCTATGGGAAGCACAAGCGAAGCTAACTTTTCTGACCTCCTCTGCTAGCCTCAGCTCTAAAGACCAGATCTGGGGAGGAGGCACCCCTTAGTGTATAACCCCAAAGTGGCACCGTTTCAACAATTTCTAAGGGAGTAGGTTGGCATGACAGATGGTAAATTGATCAGACTTTAAAAGGAGAGAACCCTGTAGAGAAGTTCATCAACTGGGGAGCATTTTGTTAAACGTGCTTAACTCTTTCCCATCAGCTCTTTAAATCGAGTAGGAATTCTCATTCCTGTGCATCCCTAGGCCCAGAACACACTTCGTGGGCTGGTCTAAGTGAGGTTCCTTCCCAATTGTTACCACATCTCGAAGAGAAGAGGACAGATACAAGGTGTAGAGTGTTAAGAGGGCAGGAAGCCTCACCCAAATGACTACCGGAGTCCAAACTGTCTTTAAACTCTGCAAACCATAAGGCTCATTTTCATGATCATTTGGCAATAAAGGTTCCCCTCCCCCTCCCCCCGATTTAGGTCAAAGATGAACAAAGCTGGACATCAGATAAAGTGGTAAGGGCAGTTTTAATCAGTAAAATGCTCCTGCAACAGGATGCAGTCCAGCTCTTCACTTTGATTTGCGTGGAGGTGAGGCAACGAGAGGACTGTTTTGAGAGAATGAGGAGGTGCCTGGGGGCTCAGTCGGTTAAGCGTCTGACTTTGGCTCAGGTCATGATCTCACGGTTCGTGGGTTCGGGCCCTGCATCGGGCTCTGTGCTGACAGCTCAGAGCCTGGAGCTGCTTCAGATTCTGTGTCTCCCTCTCTCTCTGACCCTCCCCTGCTCACGCTGTCTCTCTCTCTCTCTCTCTCTCTCAGAAATAAAATACTTTTAAAAAAAAAAAAGAGAGAAAGAGAGACAATGAGAGGCCACCTAGGTGGCTTAGTTGCTTAGTTAAGCAACGGACTTTTGATTCCGGCTCAGATCATGATCTCACGGTTGGTGAGATGCCCATGTGGGGCTGTGTGCTGACAGCTCCAGCCGGCTTAGGATTCTCTCTCACTCCCTCTCCCCCTNGTAAATAAATAAAAACACTTAAAAAAATACAATGAAGAGGGAATGAGGGACCAGGGAGGGGTGAATGAGGGCTCAGTAGAGTCAGGGAGGTGAGAAACAACAAAACCCAGGACGGGAGGGTAAGTGAGAGTCCCCTGGACTGTCACCCAGCCTGGCAGAAGTGAGGCTGCTGTTTCAGATTCTGTGTCCCTCTCTCGCTCCGCTCCTTCCCTGCTCATTCTCGGTCTCTTTCACTCTCTCAAGGATAAATAAAACATTAAATTTTTTTTTAAAAAGGGGCCCCTGGGTGGCTCAGTCGGTTAAGCATCCGACTTCAGCTCAAGTCATGATCTCAGTTTGTGAGTTCGAGCCCCNGCGGCCTTGCGCCGCTAGAAACCGCGCTGTTTGATGCCGCCTCGCTGGGCAGAGGAAGGGACCCTGGGGAGAGGAGCTCGTGCCGGCCGGCGGAGGGCGGTAAAGGGGCG
>NW_027529596.1:4359257-4380456 GCF_008692635.1 Crocuta crocuta
TCTACAGGAAGCGTGCAGAGAATATTATATATAACTCAGGACGCGTCTCGTTTTCCCGGAGCCCCCCGCGCAGCCATCGCTGGAGAGCCTCGGGATTCACAGCACACCACGGGGGCTAAGCGGCTAATTTGCAGCAGGGACCGTTCAGGTTTAAACACCTCCCCACAAACACGCGATGGCGCTCTTTAAACCTCGGCAGCCCCGCCCTGAGGCCGCAATGCGCAGAGAACTACAACTCCCAGCAGCGCCGGCGAGTGAAACCTACCCACTTCCGGGGGCCGTTTCCCNCGTTCCACGAGGAGCGGAGCTCGGATCCCGGAAGCGGAGGCCACGGGAGGCGGCTCCGGCGTCGCGGAGGGGCGCTCTGGCGTCACTTCCGCTGGGGCGGGGCCTCGGGCTCTCCCGCGCAAATTGAAAAGTCTTTGGTGCTCGGCTGCCTCCCGGCCGACTGCGTCCCTAGCCGCCTGCCTCGGGCGCCCTGGCCCAGGTGAGTTGGGGGCGTTCGGGGCGGCTTTCGGAGCCCCCTCCCGGCTCCCTTGGGGCGGACGGGGAGAGCCCTGCCCCGAGAGGGAGCGGAACGGGCTGCGCGTGGGCCTGGGTGGCGTCCTCTCAGCTCGAGTCTTCCAGGGCCGGGGGGAGGTCCCGCGGGCATCTCCCCGACCCGGCCGCAGAGCCCCAAGTGCAGACCGCCGTGCGGGGCGGCCCGGGGCTGCCGCCGACCTAGCAGCCTCCCCCGGCCTTTAAGTGTGGAAAGTGAACCGTCCCCTTGATGTCGTGCAGGCGAACGGACGCGTGCCCTCCGGGAATGGGCCTGCGGGCCGCGCGTGCACAGGCCGTGAGCAGGAGCGGAGCCGCAGCTGGCGCCCCCGGCCATTCGCACGGCGCTCAGCAGGAAAGGTTCACGCGGGCGTCTTCACCCAGCTTCGAAGAGACATCAGCTTCACAGAATGTGTGCCGCGTCAGCTTTCCCCAGAGTGGAAGAAAACCCCTTTTAGAGGCCTTGTCTGCGACGTAGGAGGCTAATAATTGCTTTTCTCAAACCGCGGCTTGAGGAGCACCTGCAGCCAGATTACCTGCCGTCCGTAAGCGTCAGAATCCCCCCACCTGGCTCCGCAGCTGGTGCGGAACTAGAGCGCATCGAGGTGAGGCCGACTTCCACCCCGGACTTGCCTCCTTTCCCCCCAAAGGTGGGAGAGGTTGATGTGCGCCAACACCAAGCCTGTTCAGCCCCATTGCTTTCAGCCTTTATCGTGGGGGTGGGGGGAGGACAGCTGACCCTTGAACAACGGGGGTTTGAACTGTGAGGGTCCACGGCAAACGGGTGTTTTGGATACAGTTTCGGGGTGATGGGGGGGGCTCTGGAGCCGACGGCCGAGAAAGAATTCTTGAAGACGTCTTTGGTGCAAAAAGGTGACTTCATTAAAGCACAGGTCGGGACCGTGGACAGGAAGGGCTGCAGTGGGGTCCTTTGGGGTAACTGATTATATACCCTACGGTTGGGGGGGTCGGGGATAGAGGAAGTCTCTAAGGAGTTTTAGAAACAAGGTTCCCAGGTCCTTGAGCTGCTGTTAGGAAAACGCCATCTATTCCTGTTTGGTAAAACCTCAGTCGCGGGGTCCTTCATTTACATATGGAGGGTCATAAGCTTGGAGTAGGATTTTCAGCGCATATCTTGGGGGAGTTGAGATGAAGTTTCAAAGGAATTTTTATATGTTAAAGTAGACTTACGGATTCCTGGGGGGTGGTCAGCACAGGGCCGAGCCACGATTCTCTTTCGCCCCCAGCCAAGTGTCATCGTCAAGGCAGCTGAGCTAGAGGGAGGTCACTCTGCCGGTTTCAAGGACTTGTCAGTGCACTGGCTGTAGGCAGTAAGGGAATTTAATTTTTCATCCGCCTTAGTTTCCCACCTCACCATGGTGAGCACTTTTAAAACCCCTTTCCTTTGTTCTTGGGTAGCCGGGAGTGTCCAAGGAGTATCACACATATTCCACCCGGCAGGGGGCGCACTTTGCCCTCCGCTTGCCCCACACTCCCTCCCTCATCAGTACTCTAAGTGTACTTTTCTTGTGATCTTAACATTTTCTTCTCTCTAGCTCACTATAAGAATACAGTGTTTAAAACATGTAAGATGAAATATACGGTAGCCGACTTCATGTTATTGGTAAGGCTTTAAGTTTGGGGGGAGTCAAAAGGCATATGTGCATTTTCGACTGGGTAGGGGTGGGTGTAGATAACCCTCCCATCCTTGTCCAGAATTTCTGTCTAGGAGGGACGTAGGCAGAAGGGGGTAGGGAGTGAAGGAAGCATTCGTCTGAATGCTGTATTTTGCGCAGCAAGCACACTTTCACATTTCTTTGGAGTAGCTTTCAGAGAGTCTGATGGAGTTGTTGCTAGACGCCTTCACTGCTCCTTACCAGAATGCTGGTTGGTTGGAATAAGACATTCTGATGGCAGTGAATTTAGGTCCTAAACATGTACCGATCTACTTCTGTAAATCTGCTTGATTATTTTCTCAGCTGAAATGCCTACTTTCCTACTGTTTGGAGTTTCCATTCCTATGCCCATTTGCATGCTGGCTCTTAACACGCCTGGGTAGAGGCAGTGTGATGCTGTAGCATGCACTTTTGTGGATTTTAACAATGTCGTATATCTTGGGGGAGTTGAGATAAAGTTTCAAAGGAATTTTTATATGTTAAAGTAGACTTACGGATTCCTGGGGGGTCAGAACAGGGGTGAGCCAAGATTCTCGTTAGCACCTTCTGTGTGCCTAGTAGTGTGTTAGCGGCTTGGAATGTACATGATGATTCCAAGTGGGAAAGCTCTTTGGAAAGAATAAATGTTAAGGGACTATCAAGTGACATTAAAGTTAGTGTTGCGGTTAGCATAAGTATTCTAGACCGGGAGAATTGTTGGCAGGGAAGAGCCCAATTAAGTATAAAAGAGCGGTAATTCTCAAATATCTAAATGATAGCAGTTATTATATCAGTTTCTAATCTCTTCTTATATTTTTCTATAACTTTTGGGTAAACATATTTTGCTTTAAATCTTGCTGTTTTCCCTTTCTCCTCCCATATCATGTAGTTAACTTGGCACGATGGGGATACATGGATTACTGCAATTTATCAAAGAAGCTTCTGAACCGATCCATGTGAGGAAGTATAAAGGACAGGCAGTAGCTGTGGATACATATTGCTGGCTTCACAAAGGAGCTATTGCTTGTGCTGAAAAACTAGCCAAAGGGGAACCTACTGATAAGTAAGTCTGCACCTTGTATTAATGCCCTCCCAGTTAAGACTGAGACTTCTATTGCCTTTTTTTTTTTTTTTTTTCCAGAAAGGGATCATTTTCACTCCATGCCAGGTTTATCAAGAATGAAACTGTTTTAGAACATTGCCAAATCAGGAACTTCATCCTGTGATACAGTATCAAGACGCGGAAGGACAAAAAACAAAGATTGTCTCCTTTGTTCTTTATCTAAGAGACTTTTTAACAGTGTTCTGAAAATCCTGTTTTAGACTCCACCTTCTTGGATACAAACAAAACAGAGCACTCGCTTCAAAGGGACAAGGTGTTCTGACCCCCTTTTTCTTTTACCTGGGGTCAAAAATGATTGGGCCTTGCTGACATCACATCAGAACTCTGACCTCATTTGATGCAGGTTCATGGACCAATATCTTTTCTATTTTTTAAATAGAAACATTAGAAAAACAAAGTATAATTTTAGAACAGAGATCTGCCAGAGAGATTTCATCACTATCATGAATTTTCTTTTTTTGCAATATGTAATTTATCTCCAGAAGAAGAGCTCACGGATCTTAATAGGACTGAATTAATCATAATAGATAGGTAAAATGTGTTAATGCTGTTTGTTTCTGGGAGGAAACATTGAATGGTGAATGTTCTGGGCTTTCAGGCCTATCAGGTTAAATTGACCAAAAGTCACCTGGAACAGTATGTGTGGGATCTGAAGGAGCCTCGGCACCAATGCCCCTCCGATCTGTTGACATCATTTTTGAAGGCAGCTGTTTGTCCGCCACTAAGTTTGAATAGCTGCAGTTGTACTTGAAGACTACCAGTTTTTCAGTGCTGCCTTCAGTGTTTACTTGAATAGTTCTTCCCTGGGGAAGAACTGTCTCGAGTTTTTTTACAGTTCTTGGGGATTCTGAGATATTTGACTAATCGGAAGAATTGTCCAAAATACAGAGAATATCCTTCATTTGAGATGTGGGTGATGAACTCCACAGATCTGCCACGTAGTCATTTATTGGACAAAAACGTTTCAGGACTTTGAATAAAATACTGAGGAGTTCATTTTTTTCCCCCCTACAGCAACTAATAAGTCACTTTTGATAGGGTTTCTTTTTCTTGTCCGTCTTTGAACAGGGATGTTAACCAGAAAAGGTCAGAAAGTTTGGATAAGTGTATGATAAGGCTTTATGACCATTCTAAGAACGAGGTAGGCCTCAAGTGCTGAGCTGGGAAGATGTCTGTAAAGTATGTGGGCATCAGGTGTCTGGTGTATTCTGTCTTGTTAAAAAGTGTATGAATTTCCTTTAAGATTTTCTATGATTTTATATTTGCTTCCTCTTATTTTTACATGATCCTTAATCAGTAGCTCGAGAATTGGTACAGAGTCATTGTTCTATAGACCAGTGTTCTGTCACTGGCTGACAATAAAAAGAATAAGGGCAACATAGTGAGTCTTTCATTAAGATGAGTATATGTGATTTAAAAGACTATGTTTTAAGATTATACCTATTTCTTTTCTCTTTATTTTTTTTTATAGTTTATTTATTTTTGAGACAGAAAGAGACAGAGCATGAGTAGGGGAGGGGCAAAGAGAGAAGGAGACACAGAATCCGAAACAGGCTCCAGGCTCTGAGCTGTCAGCACAGAGCCTGATGTGGGGCTCGAACCCACAAACCGTGAGATCTGACCTGAGCCGAAGTCGGATCTTAACCAACTGAGCCACCCAGGCGCCCCAAGATTATACCTATTTCTATGCTTTAGTTAAAATATCTTTTTCTTTATAAATGAGGGAAGTTGTGATGTAGCTCTTTCTGTCCTGTTAATTGCCTTGCCAGAATAGAAAACTAAATGCAATGCCCGATCCTTGTTTGGATCCTGGACCGTTGGGGGTGGGATGTAGCAATGTGCTGCAGCCGACGCATCCAAGTTCACTGTCTTCTCCCAGTTCAGCATTCCGTGACCCCGCATTGGTAGCTTATCCACCATTGTAATACCTTCATGTCAGGGGAAAGGACAGATGCTATGGAACAGGCACCCCTTAGCCCCCACTGGTTGTCAAACCTTCACAGGGCACACTGGTTTATAAGAGATATTGGGACAATTGGACAAAATTTAGTACACGCTGTATATTAGGTGATATCTTGTTGCTGTCAGATTTCTTGAAGGTGATACTGGAATGGTTGGAGGGATCAGGTATTCATTGTACTGTTCTCTCAACTTTTCAGTAGATTTGAAATTTTGGAAAGAAAAAAGGGGAAACGGCAAGATTTGGAACCACAAAATATCAGAACTGGAAGGGATGTCAAAGCCTCTTGATCTATAGATGAGAAAAGCAGGGCTTGGAGTGTCAGTAACTCATTAGCTGTCACATAGCCCGTTAGGATCCAAGGCAGAATTTAAACCCTGAAGTCTAAATTAGAGTTTCCGTGTCTGGTGTAAACATTTGCTAAGAAAGAAAGAACGAACGGAGGGAGGGAGGAAAAGAACCTTTCCTGTTCATAAATCCACCCATCTCTGGTTTTAAAAAGAGCATTACCTTACAATATACAATGTGCCTAAATGTATTTTTCTTTATTTTCATAGGTATGTAGGATTTTGTATGAAATTTGTAAATATGTTACTCTCTCATGGGATCAAGCCTATTCTTGTATTTGATGGATGTACTTTACCTTCTAAAAAGGAAGTGGAAAAATCTAGAAGAGAGTAAGTTGATTCCCTATTCACTCTCTAGTTTAATTGTGTTAAGGTCTAATGCTGTAGTCTATACACCAATTTTCTTGAATTTTAATTTCTTGAGGCTTGCCTCAGAATTTAGTACTTCAGCAAATTTCTTGAAATGTTCCATGTGTGCTAGAAAGGAATGTGTATTTTCAGTTATTAAGAGGAAGATTGATTATCTGTCCAGTAAGTCAAGTTTTGATTATGGTGCTCAAATCTATTTTTTACTTTTTTTTTTTGTCGTGTGTGTGTGTCTACTTAATCCATAAATTATTGAGATAAGTATGTTCAGATTTGGTAATGGATTTGTCAATTACCTCATAGTTCTGTTCATTTTTGTTTTGTTTATTTTGAAGCTGTTTTATTGGTTGCATTCAAACTTAGAATTAGTTACATTCTGTGGTAACTCTTTTAGTTTTGAATCTTCTAGTCCCTACTTATTCTTTTTTGTTCTAAAGTCTTTTCTGTCTGATTATTACCATAGCCATAGCTTTTCCTTCTATGTTCCCAGTGGTTTTTTTTTTTTTTATTACCTTTAGCTTTATTTCATCATTGGCTTTTAGATTTGTCTCTTAGAAAGAACACATTAGTATGTTTCTGTTTTTTTTAACCATTCTGTCAATCTTTGTCATTTTTTGAAAAAAAAAATTTAAGTTTATTTATTATTTTGAGAGAGACTGAGCATGAACAAGGGAGGGGCAGAGAGAGAGAATTCCAAGCAGTTCGCGCTGCCACCACAGAGCAGGATGCGGGGCTTACACTCCAGAAACTGTGAGATCATGACCTGAGCCAAACCAAGAGTCAGACATTCAACTGACTAAGCCACCCAAGTGCCCCTGAAAATCTTTTAAACAAAGAGTTTATTCCTTTCACATTGACCGTTAATTACTAATATATTTTAATACCTTGTTTCTCTTCTCTTACTTGGCATTTTATACTTGTCCATCTCCCTCTTTTTGGGGGGAGGTGACCCCCACCTTGCTTGACTTCTGGATTGTTTTTTCTACCTTTCTTGTCTCTTGTTTCTAGTTGAAACGTAATGTGGTCTGTTTCTCTTAATAGTTAACCTAGAAATTTTATCATTCATATTTAACTTCACAGATTCTAGTAATTTTGTAACAACAGGCCTCAGAAAGAACTTCTGTATTTTAGTAAAGCAGCTACCCCCTCATATGCACCTGCTCCCATTGTCCCCTCTCTGTGTTTCTCGGTCCAGGAGTCGTTGCATTGTGTTGTGTAGGAAAGACCCCTGGACATAGTTGTCAGAGCTAGTGTGAGTCACACCCAGCAGAAGTAAGCCTTGCTGAGGGGCCCTTCTGTTAGGGTGCTGCTGCCCCGGCTCTGCTCTCTCTCCTGGCCTTGACCCGGTTAGAGTTTTTCAGACCTAGGTTTTGGGACCTAGCTGTACATGGAGGGCTCTGACTCACACACGGCGTCACATCAGTCTCAGCGGGGAGGGTTCTGATTCTTAAGGCCAGACCTTTACTAAGTGTGTTTATAAAGGAATAACTGAAACTGAGCCCAGATTCTATTACAAATAGTGTATGTACCGTTTACAAAATGTACTCTTAATAAAAAGTTAGTGCGTTCTAGGTTAGTTCTGAAAGGATTGGTGACCATCCTAAACCAGGGCGGCTGAGCGACTAGTCCAAACCACATCCTACCCAGCTGTGCCCCACTGGGTCTTAATTCCAATTGCAGATACTTCTTAATTTTCTCTTGCCAAGCTCAGGAATGGCTAAAAAAAAATGTCTCATCTGCCTGGCTCTGTCTTGTATACCCTTTTTAAAAGATCAGCTTTTTCTGTGCCACTGTAGCAGTGAGCGGGGAATCCTTTCCTACAAGTCTCTTCCTCCGTGGAGCCCAGTCTCTGGAACTAGGGAATTTGTATATGTACGTGCACATTTACCTAAAGATGAAAACCTCATGAGTTCTCATGACTGATTCTTCCAACTCAGACTCAGGACTACAGGGTTTTTACTTCTTGTGTAATGCATCTTCATCTCCTTTCTTCGACACCTAGAATCCTTATTTTCAAGGGTAAAGGGATGATGAAGTTGGAGTATCTTCTAATGACTCATTCTATCCCAAAACAAATGTATGCTTTTTATTATACTCCCAAATAGATTCAGAATAAAATACTGATATGACTATTGAAAACAGCTAAAATTTCTTTCTCCTTCTGTGTAGGCTTTCTTCCCATTCATATGTCGATAAAGGTGCACCCTTTATACTTGAAAGTTTTGATGGTGTAAAAGCCTTGACTCACATTTTTTAAAGTGTCTTAGTTACTTTTGACATAGAGCGTTGCTGTAGAAAAGTCCGAGGATGAGTATGTGTGCGTCCATGATAAGTCACCTGTGTTCTGGTTGACCAGAAGCCTGAAAGATCCAGGTTGATGTTCTCAAGCACCTGGGACACACTGTCCAATGAGTCAAACTTCATTTTCTCCCCCTAGGAAAATTTCTCGAATTACCCATTTTATTACAGTTTCTTGAGTCAGCCCCTTAATATTTCTTTTCCCCCTTGCAGAAGACGACAAGCCAATCTTCTTAAAGGAAAGCAGCTTCTTCGTGAGGGGAAGGTTTCAGAAGCCAGAGAATGTTTTACCCGCGCTGTCAATATCACACATGTGATGGCCCACAAAGTCATTAAAGTAAGCCCAATAGGAAATGGAGCCAAAGTAAACAACTGGCCAAGCTCATCAAAGCGAGTTCTGAGTTGTCTATTGAGGGGAGAGCGAGAAAATGAAGGGAGGGGAGCTAATGTAGGCCTAGCCTCAAGGAAGTGGCAGATCTCGGGAAGAGGAAGCAGGATCTCTGGACGGAGGAGAGGAGTCCAACAGCCTCCGAGGGAGAAATCCTAAGGACTAAGAGATGCTGTTCATTTTTAAATACATGACTTAGATGAGCTCCGTGGGCACCTTGTTCTGTAGGGACGGAAGGGTTAATTCCTGGAGTGTTAGTCTCACCCCACTGCCTGTAGTCTTCAGCACGTATAACCTTCACTCCCGAGGCCGTCAGGTCTGTCAAACAAGCCTCACCGACTCTGGAACTCTCCAGCCCTAATCTTCCTCAGTCAGCTTCTGCGTAGAAGCTTCTTACCACCATAGACCTTCAGTGGCCCGAGGTCCCAGCCCTCACTTCCCCTCCTTCAGGCCTCTGTTCAAACTGTTTGGTAAACAAATGGGAAGGTAAATAATAGTGATTAAATTCAGTAGTTTTACCAAAACAAGTGTCAGGTAGACTTCTGCAGTGTGAAAAGAAAACATATTATTTTTATGGGGAAAATATATTCAGAGCTCTAAACAAATGTCTTGTACGCTTTTGGAGCGTAGCCATTCTGAAGATGCAAGCTTTCTACAATTTGAAATAATTCAGGTTTTCTGGCTTGTAATTTTTTCTCCCTCTGAATGTACAGCAATATTTTCTCCAAATTTATAAAGCGATTGATTGATTGATTTTCTGTTTATTTCTTTTTGAGAGACAGAGAGGCTGGAGGAGTAGAGTGAAGGAGACACAGGATATGAAGCAGGCTCTGCATTGACAGCAGAGAGCTCAACACGGGGCTCGAACGAACCGTGATGTCATGACCTGGGCCGAAGTCGGGTACTTAACTGACTGAGCCACCCAGGTGCCCCTAAAGTGATTTTTTAAAAAAAGAATTCTTTGTGGCTCTATGGTTAGTTCAGTATATACTAGGACTAAAAGTAGAAAAACTTAAATGGAAATGACTTCTGAAACAATATCAGCATGTGCATGCTGAGGCTGCTAGTAAGACCGGAAGTTGTTTGGTGCTGTCCAGATGCCGTGCTGGACACTGACCCTGATCCTCTCTGGCAGGCGGCTCGGTCCCAGGGAGTAGATTGTCTCGTGGCTCCGTACGAAGCAGACGCACAGCTGGCCTATCTTAACAAAGCTGGTATTGTTCAAGCCATAATCACAGAGGACTCTGATCTCCTTGCTTTTGGCTGTAAAAAGGTACCTACTTACCACATACTGCTTTTCTGTGCATTTGGCAATGGTGTAAATCAAGGTGCTAAGGTTTTTCTTTTCCAGGAATCATTTAATCAGTAGATATCTACAGTTGATATCTACTTTACAATGCTGATGATTATTTTATTTAAAATGCAAGATTTCGCTGCTTGACATTTGTGTAATCTGGACACTTTTTCAAAGTAAGCTCTTAAGGTTAGAAGGTTTCGTTTTATCCAAATTCTTCAGTAGAGTTTAGACTTCCTATTCTTATTTTGGTAATGATAACTTATATGCTTTATATTTTTTCAGTTAGGTGAGGTAAGTAACTTACCTAATAGCATGTTTTGCAGTTACTTAGAATTATGTATAAAACTGATTAATAGAAAATTTTATCATGACATAGTAAGGGGGGGATTAAGATACAAACTCTAAGATCTCATTTTTGTTACTGCCAATGTTGTTTATATTATCCATATATTTTATACACAGCCAGAAGGGCCTATTGAAGGGGTAGTGCTGGATAATAAAGAGAGATGTCAGGCAACTTCTGTTTTCTTCCTGAATTAACATGTTTTCCAAGTCCTGAACAATGAACATGTATTACGTTAAGAAAAAGGATTTCTGTATGAATTACTATTTGATCGCTATGACAACCATGAATGTCAGTAGTGGGTAAGAGGTGCAGAAAGGGCATTCTTTCCACCAGACTCAGGACAAAGGAGCACGGGCACATGACTTTGTCTGCACATACTCTGTGTTTCAGCTTAATTTATTTACAAGTTGCACAGTGATGACCTGGCCTATCTCTCCTCTCTCAATGTGGTGCTAAATAACAAGAAAGAATTCTTGCAATGGATTAGATAATGAAACATTAAAATGGCCCTTCCAGGTATTAACACTTTCCCTTCCTTTTGAAGGTGATTTTAAAAATGGACCAGTTTGGAAATGGGCTAGAAATTGACCAGGCCCGGCTGGGAATGTGCAAACAGCTCGGGGATGTGTTCACCGAGGAGAAGTTCCGGTACATGTGCATACTTTCAGGCTGCGACTACCTCTCCTCGTTGCGAGGGATCGGGCTAGCGAAGGCCTGCAAAGTGCTCAGACTAGCCAATAACCCCGATATTGTCAAGGTAAGAGTGATCCACCTGTGCCGTATTCAGTTTCCAAGCCGTTTCTTCCAGCATAGATACGCCCCTCGGAATATGCATTTTAAGTACTCCATCCTGCTAACAGCCCATATTATGTCACTGAAGGGAAAAAATGACGAAAACACTAGAATTTTGCTTCTGGCAATGGATGGACCTGTTTTAAGCAACTGACAAAATTTTTTCAACGAAGACTATTATAAAGGAACTTAAGGGCAACTGTTATAGATAAAATTCATGTTAAAATTATCTTCCAGTTTCTGTCCTATTCTCTGTTGCAATCACTCTCAACTTTCGGTCTCAGGATCCATTTAATGCCCTTAAGAGCTCTTGGTGGCAATAAGTTTTGTTAAATCGGTTATAGCTATTTATATTTACAAATTCAAATAAAACTAAAATGTTTATTAATTTAAACTTAAGAATAAATTCATGGGGCACCTGGGTGGCTTAGTTAAGTGTCCAATTCTTGGTTTCGGCTCAGGTCATGATCTTACGGTTTGTGAGATCGAGCCTTGCATTGGGCTTTGAAATTCTCTCTCTCTCTCTCTCTCTCTCTCTCTGCTTCTGCCCCATTTATGCATACTCTTTCTCTCAGCACATATAGCATATTTTAAAGAAAAATAGCTGTGTCTTCTAAAAACAGGAAAATGACAGGAATTGCACATTTATGTAAATCTCCAACATGGCTTCATAGGAGACAGTTGTTTCCCATATCTACATCCTCATACAGTCTGATGCAATCTCGCATGTATCCTCTGGGAAGCTGAGAACCCCCCTACCTCAGCCACTCTATCATTTCTCAGATATCTTTACCTTAAAAAATAAGCATATGTTAAGCTCATTTCCTCTACCCACCTTGGACAGTTCTCACCAGGACGCAGTGCCAGAGCTGGGAACGGAGCCGCAGGCACTAACTAACTTGTGACCACGGGATCACCAATTCCCACTCTCTGGCTCTTCTCCGCCTGTGAGTGTGATGCAAAGTATTTAAACCACTTTCAGCTTCAATCATCCAGGACTGTAACAAATTACAGTGGTGACTCCCTTCTTAGTGCTCAGGTTTTATGTGTTATATTTTGCTTTTTGGATAAAAGGGACTTCAAGAGTGAGGAATGTGTCTAACATCACATGCGGGAATATAAACTTGACGTTGTAACTGAACTGCTCATTCTTTGGGTTAATAACAGAAAAATCGAAGAAGATACTGTCATAGAGACAATTTTTAGTGCTATGACATGGTTGTGTTTGCTAGCAGAGGTTTTTAATGTAGATAAAAGCAATTGATATTCTGTCTCGCCTCAGCCTTCTCTAATGTGAACCAGTTGGTCTTGGAGATGATACATTCCCTATTCTGTTTTTGCAGATAACCAGTAAATATTTTTACATCCATCATAGGTCATCAGGAAAATTGGACACTATCTTAAGATGAATATAACAGTACCAGAAGATTACATCAAAGGATTTATTCGGGCCAACAATACGTTTCTTTATCAGCTAGTTTTTGATCCCATCAAAAGGCAACTCATCCCTCTGAATGCCTATGAAGACGACATTGATCCTGAAACACTGAACTACGCTGGGAAGTATCCTTTCTGAGTGAGAACTATAGAATTTTGCACTTCTTCCATATTTTTATAGAGCTATTTTAGTGAGGCATTAAAATACCATGCTAATGAAAATTTAGAGCAACTTTTGGTTTATAACTTGCTAATTACTTAGGTTAACTTGACAGAAGTGTGTACCGAGCCAGTCACTTAAGGTACACGTGGCAAAGGTGGGCAGTTCTCAGCAAACGAACTCGATCTATTAGGAGGGCCATCCGGGGCACGGGTACACACCATGTGCCTTGCTCCTAACCCCAGGCTACATACGCTCAGGGCGAGTCAGAGCGCGGGGTCACGGAGGTGATGGCCAGGACTCCCTTTTGCTTCCCCAACACAGCCACCCCTGCAGCGGCAAGTAGACACCTGTGCTTTCAGTCATGCTGGATCTGCTGGAGCTGTGAGCCTGAGCACTTTCTGTGACAATCAGAAGCACTTTTCGGTCCTAATTACGCTCATTTGGTTGTTAATAAAAGCATTTTTCCTTAATCTTACCAACCTAGGTATTTTGATGATTCCATAGCTCTTCAAATAGCACTTGGAAACAAAGACATAAATACTTTTGAACAGATCGATAACTACAATCCCGACACTGCTACGGTAACTTTCCACCACATGAATTACGTCCCCATGGTTTACTTTGTGATTCTTCCCAGCAGAGTATAATTTTCATAAAGGCAGGGCATTAAGAACTTGGCTGCTGTATTTTACCATGTTTATCTATGGAAGGAATGAATATCAGTTACATGACCTCTTTCATTCTCAGACTAGAACACTTGGAAATAAACTTTGGCTTCTCTTTCGTTGCTCAGTCCTTTTGCTTTGAAGTTGTACCCCTGAAGGATAGTTTCTTCTTTGACAAAGCTTCTGGTCTGACAATTCAGGTCTTTCCACCCTTGCTCACTAATTCAGTTCCTGACTGGGCATTTATTAAGCACTGTAATAAGCATAGGTTAGCTAGTATTCTGGAATAAAAACAAAGGTAAAATATAATTCATCCTCTCGGGTGCTCATTCCTTAGGGGAGGAAAATGTGGTTATATCTATAGAAACGTGATTCAGTTCTGTATTAGAGATGTATTCTAGGATCCATGAAAAAGAAAGGCCATGCACCTGACTCCACTGGAGAAAATGCTTCGTAATAATCGTAGCAAACATTTACTGGGCATTACTACGTTCTGAATGCAATTCTAATAACCTTACACATAGTAACTCATTTACTCTTCAACAAGCCTGTGAGGTCACTACTATTATTCCCATTTTAGAGATGAGGAAACAACGAGAGGGAGGTTAGGGAACTTGCCCAAGATCACACATTTAATAAATTGGGAAGTTAACAATCCCAGGCCAAGCTTTTGGCTGTCTCTTTGTGAACAAACTGATGTGTCCTGGGTTTGAAAAGATTAGTGGAGATTTTCAAGATGATGAGTGACTCCAGGCTGAAGCATGGGTGGAAGAGGGTAGTAAGTAGTTCATTATGGCTGGCCCAGGAGTGTCCCAGTGTTCCCACGTGAGGGAACAGAGGGCCTTGAGAAAAAAACAGGTGAGCCTGGAGAAGGTGACCACTGATAAACTGGTGACCAGTTGAGCGTTGAAAAGAAATCATTACTGTCAGCTGAAATAAGCCAAGCCTACCAAGGGGGCACAAATCCCTAATGATACTAGGAAAGAACCATATGTTGATCAACTCAAGTCATGTAAACCTTACACTCAGGGTGCTATTTCCTCTTTACTGTTTACCTAGAACTTCTCTATTAATTATGTGTTAGATTTCTTAGTCTTCAAATTTTACTTATTCATGTCTTTGTCTTTTGTTTTCTCTGGGAAATGTTTGTCTTTCAACTTTGCACTATCCAGTGTAATAGCCAGTAGCCACGTGTGGCCATTTAAATTAATTAACATTGAATAAAATTTAAAATTAGTTCCTCAGTTGCACCGGACACCTTACAAATGCTTAGTGGCCACCATGTTGGACAGCACACAGCATTTCTATCATTGCCGAAAATTCGGTTGAAATTTTTACTATTATTTTCATACCTAAGGGCACTTTTTTTTAATTGTACTTTTTTAAAGATCCCGTTTCATGGATCTTTCTCTGAGAATACCACTTATAATTTCTTGCACATTTTCTGTTGTTGTCTGCATTCTCTGCTCTGGATTGTTTTTGCCTACTTGTTTTGGCCTTTTTTCTTTCATGGTGGAGACTTTTCTTCAAATATCTGAGGCCTCCTGCCTATTTGTTCCTTTGTGAGAGAAGCACCGAGAAGCTCGAGAAGATTTGGTAAACAAGTGGGGCTTACGGTTTTGGGCCTTACTCTTGGGAGGTCTGGTTGCCAACAAGGGGGCTTGATTTTGTGAATTCCCAGATGTCAGCATGTTTTCTCTGCATGGTTCCATTTTTCCAAAAGAGATCCTACAGTTTGTAGTTGCACACGGAAACGTGGCAGTTTGCATTTTAAGAGCAAGTTAGGGAAAGTGAGTTGGGGTGAGCCTTCCACTTGATCTCTGTCTTTAGATAAAAGGATCTTCCACCTTCTGAAGTGTCTGCTGTTTCTGGGTTTCAACTGAACGGTTGGTCTGGTTCTGAAGGTAGGTAGGTGTGAGTTGACTGTATGGTCAGATGGAAGATAAAGGCCCAGGGGTCAAATAATCCTCCTCTTCGTCACATTCCCTCATGTAGGGCCTGTGTGGTACCTGGTGACTTAATTCCCTGAGCTTTTCTCATGTTTGTGTAGGTGAAATTGATTTCTCTTTGGTATTCTTTTCTGCAGACTCTTGGGCTTGACTTCTCTTCTGCTAAGTTCTTAAAACTCCTCTGTCTATACCCTGGATAACACAGATATCTCCTAATTTTACTGCAGACGGGAGTAAAATTTGTGTTTTGTTTTAGTTGAATGATAATCAGAAGGGGACTGAAAAGTATTTACTCTGCTATCTACTTTACACATTTGAATTACTGATATTATAATCTCATCAGGAATGATTCTTAAGTTGTTTCTTTGCCTCAGAAACTCTAAAAGAGTTGGCTGTGTGGAATCTGTCCAGTCACTAATGAGAGTATCATGGCTCACTAGGATGTCCATCCTTTTATGGAGAAATTTCTGTAGGAATCCTTAACTGTAGAAGCTAATTGATCCTTTTTATTTAAAATTTACTCTTCCCGGTCTGGTTTTCTACTTGCCTGTTCTCTTTTTTCAATAAAACTGTCAATGGGATCTTTTGCCATGAGCCATTATGATTAAGCTGTTTTTTTATAACCATTCCCTCAGTTATTCTAAATTATCTTCCTTGATAATTCTCAAAGTCTATCTTGAATAATGTCATCTTGTTTTATTTATTTTTATCCTTTCTTTGAGAACTTAGATTAGATTCCAAGTTAGGTGGGATTTTTGTTGAGTGGAATTCATGTCCTAAATACTAACATTTTTTATGCCTTTGTTAATTTTTCCCTTTGCCTCTCTGTCAGAGTATGATTGCTATCCTCTTACTAGATCCATAATGTGTTGTAATTGTGAATAACTTATATTGGCATTGAGAATGATTGCTTACTAGCACTTACTGGCAATAAACTCTGTCAGAGAAACTTTGATGAAAGACTCAGTGTAGACCAAAGTAGCTTTGTTTCTCCAGATTACCCACTAAAAATGGTACCAAGTGTGGTTCTAGTCAAAACTAGGCTTTCGCAAATTAGATTGTTTTGGTTTGAATTCAACCATTTTCTAGAGTTGGGATGGGTGATTACTTTAAATGCAGTATTTTATGGTTTCAATTTTCAGGTGCTTTCTAAAGGGTATGCAAATGACTATTCAGACGCTTACTGCCAGATTAGTTAATATTTTTTGAAATAATACTCAAATTTTAAAAGTAAGTGCCTGGATGGCTCAGTCAGTTGACCATTCAACTCTTGATTTCAGCTCAGGTCATGATCCCAGGGTCATGGGATTGAGCCCTGCATCAGGCTCTGCACTGAGCATAGAACCTGGTTAAGGTTCTCTCCCTCTCCCTCCCCGACTCTTGCACATGCACATGCTCTCTCTTTCTCTCTCTCTCTCTCTCTCTCTAAAGAATAAGTAAAATGTTTTTTAAAAATAAATTTAAAAGAAAGTACTTTTTTTCTGGCTACATTTCTTCAAGTGCATTTTCATTTCTTGCACTGTTCATCTTAGGAAGATTTACTTTTTCTTAAAAATGAGCTAACAAGGTCACTTGACCTTCATTAGAAAAGAAACAATCCAGGAATACAAGACACATTTAATGGAAAAGTGTAGTACCATCAAAGTAGAAAATGTTGTTAAAGAACAGATATTTCCTCAAAAACTGTTCAAGAGAGTAAGTTAATTATTTACTTATAATTTATGTTGATAGGGAAATGGTTTGACTATTTTCCTTCTTCAAATAACCCTTTTCCTTTTTGCTATTTTAGCCTGCCCAATCAAGAAGTCATAGTTGGAGTGACAAAACATGCCAGAAGTCATCTAATGCTAATAGCATTTGGCATAAGAATTATTGCCCTAGACTTGAGCTGAATATTGCTTCAGATGCTACAAGAAGGAAGGAAAATCCAAGTACTGTGGGCACTGAACAAGTGATCAGTGTTAAAGGGTTAAATCTTCCAAGGAAGCTGTCCATTGTGAAAAGACCAAGAAGTGGTATGTATTTTGCTTGTGGTATATATTGTGAAATATTAGTGAGTATTGATCACATTTAAGAAATCTTTGCCAAACCCAAGGTCAATAAGATTTTCTCCTTAATTTGTTTGTTTATTTGTTTGTTTTTTAAGAACTTCAATAGTTTTAGGTCTTAGGATCCATTTTGAATTAATTTTTTTATATGTTGTGAGGTTAGGATCCAGGTTTACTGGTTTTGTCTATGGCAATCCATTTGTTCCACCACCATTTGTTAAAAGATTGCCCTCTCCCTGTGGAATTGCCTTGGCACGTTTGTTAACAATCAGCTGACTTTGACCATATATGTGTGAGTCTGTCTCAGGCTCCTTTATTCTGTATCCTCTTTTCCCATCTTCATGCCAGAACAGTGTCTTAATTACCATAGCCTTATAGTAAATCTTGGAATTAAGTAATAGAAGTCCTCTAAGTTTATTCTTATTTTGCAAAGTTATTTTAGCTATTCTGTGATTTTTATAGTTCGACACAATTTTTAGAAGCAGCTTGTCAGTTTAAAAATAAATAGGGGCATCTCGGTGGCCCAGTTGGTTGAGTGTCTGACTTTGGCTCAGGTAATGATCTTGTGGTTCATGAGTTCGAGCCCTGCGTTGGGCTCTGTGCTGATAGCTCAGAGCTTGGAGCCTGCTTCAGATTCTCCCTCTCTCTCTGTCTCCCACCTCCACCAACACACACACATGAATAAACAAAANGATCAGTTTTGGGGAGAATTGACTTAACTCTATTGGGTTTTCTTTCCTTTTTTTTTCTTTTTAATGTTTATCTTTGAGAGAGAGACAGAGAAAGATAGAGCGTGAGCACAGGAGGGGCAGGAGAGAGGGAGATACAGAATTTGAAGCAGACTCCAGGCTCTGAGCTAGCTGTCAGCACAGAGCCCAACGCGGGGCTTGAACTCACAAGCCATGAGATCATGACTTGAGATGAGGTTAGATGCTCAACTGACTGAGCATTTTTCCCCTCCTTCTTTTCTTTTTCTCATCTTCTGGAACCTCCAGTTCAATGTTGAACAAAAGTGCTGAAGAGCTATGCCTGGAGAAAGGTGTTTTATTTTTCTCCAAGGAGATGTGTAGACGTAGAAAGGAGAATTGTAATCTGTCTTCTCTCTCTCCTTTCCCTCACACATCTACGTGAATGAATGAAAGTCTAACAACGAAAATAAAACAAGCCCTTTGTAAATTTAGGTACAGATTATTCATCTTTTGTCAAAATGTATTGATTCCTTCTGAACCTAAATCTTCTCCTGATAATATCTCTGGACCTTTGTTTCCTCTTCTGAAATAGGAACGATATTACATATTCACAAATTTTTGTATATGTTCTATAAGGTAACCTATAAAAGCCCCTGGTATGTAGCAAATACAGTGTACATGTTCCTTCCTTCCCTTCTGTTCCCATGAAAATCAGCTATTCAGTTTATGTAGGGAACTTCTTACCTGTCAGTTTTTGTGCTATAACTACCACCTATCACTGGATTTTGTGCCCTGGGCACACAAACAAAACAAAACCACAGGAAGTTTACCCCTTTAGTTAGCAGCCCATCATATATTTAGAGATGGCCATTGTGACTCTCCTGAATTTCTTTTCCAAGCTAACAGTCTTTTACCTACTATGTTGTGCTTTGGATACAATACAGTTTTTAATAATTGTGTGACTATAAGAGTCGGTGGTTGTTGAAATGCAGTCTTCTTACACAGAGCATAATAAATATTAAGAATTATGTCACTATTTCAGCCCTTCACCCAGAGACTATGCTTGTATTATTACAAGCTAAGATACTGTTAGCTTTTATTAACATTCCTATCATTTTGCTGCATTTACTGAGTTTATACTCAAAATCCACTAGTTGTTAAACCAGGTTCAATTATATTTTTAAACTGAAATGTGAATGAAATTATCTCTATTGAGGCAATCTTCATTATAATCCATTGTTCTGTCTTTATAAAAAAAAAAATCTTCATATTGTCTACTAATATATGGGTATTATCTGTGTCACCTGGAAATTAGTGAAGCATGGCTCCCCGTGTCTTAAAGTTTTGGTTAAAATGCGTTTGCTTATGTAACATTTGACGGAGTCAGCACGTGTGCGGACACTGAGGAAACGTGGGCTAGACCCAGACTGCCGTTCACACTTGGGGTTCTTCACTGTGCTGCAACTCCACAAAGTAACTAATATCCAGTTATTTTGCTCTGCATTGCCCACCAGGATGAGACACCGAGATGTCCTGCTCAATTCAAAACACACAAAGTCCGTGAAATTCCCCCAGATACCTAGTGTAACAATGTTGTCACGGGAGGAAAATGAGGCAAGCCCTGGCATGGCTGCTGCCTGGAGAAACCTTGCTGAGGACCCTGCAGCATTTGTGCTTTCTTTTTCCATAAGGGCTCACAGTTCTCTGCATAATAAACAAAAGTAGGCTTTTGCCAGGGATCAAAATCAAGTTTACAGACCTGTGGCTCCTTAAAAGTCTATACATCTTTAAAGTTGAGGCATCATCTTATCTCTCGTCTTTGGTACCCGCAACCATTTTTCTGACCTCATGAGGTAGTGAGCACTTACTCCTGAGCGAGGGAGGCTGCTCACACGGAACTCGCTGGACCGATTTAAAGCACCTCAGCACTCTCTCTGTGGCTGCCTATGTCAGGCGTCAACCTACTGTATTCCTTATTCTTATGATTTATTCTAATACCATAGAATACATTTGTCACAGAGGTTTCTAGGGCCCCAGAGCTCGGTAATGAGGATCAGAGCTAGAGCATAGACAACTTCACTACGTGACAGTCACATACACTTCCAAGGCCGTGACGTACGGGCGATGTATTGAAATGGCTGCTGGTTCTATGGAACATTTTAAAAGTCAAACAGGGAATCCTGTATTAGCATGTGGATTGCCTTCATTCCCTTTTCCTTTCAAAATCAAGTCATTAGTATGATAAGTATACAGCCTTACAGAACTGAGCATAGCCTGAAATGTTGGTTTCCATAATTTCACATAAAATCCTACAAACAATGGACATTAAATCTTAAGTAATTTGTGAAAATGTAAACCACAGCCAAAGGGAATTTCTTTTTCATTCTGAGTCATTCTTACGTCTCCTTTGCGACACATGGTTAAAGACAGAGGACTTCATCCTCAGGGCAGTGTGACGTGAAGGCCGGGTGTGCACGTGGCTCCTCAGGGCAGCGAGACGTGGGCTGTGACCTGAAGGCGGGGTGTGCACGTGGCACCAGGTTTACAGACCGTTTTCCTTTCTGTTTAGAGGAGCTGTCGGAAGACGATCTGCTGAGTCAGTATTCCCTTTCATTCACTAAGAAGACCAAGAAAGATAACTCGGAAGGTCACATGTCCTCGAACTCTGAAATGCTCCTGCCTGACCTGGTGGATGGAACTCCTAAAAATACCATAAGCACACCACCTACGACAAGAAATAAATTTGCAGCGTTTTTACAGAGAAGAAATGAAGCAAGTGGCGCAGTTGTGGTCCCCGGGACCAGAAGCAGGTACGGCTGCCGTGTGTCTGTTGTGTTAGCGACTCTGCCCATACTTCCTTCAGCCGTTTTAATAACCCCGGAGCGCGGAGCGGGTGTGGGCCTGCTTAGCCCCTGCTCGGTGCGTGCCGCCCCGAGTCCTGGTCCGGACCTGAGCGCGCAGCTATGTCTCGAGCTTCTCTTCATGTGGAAGTAAAATAAGAGTTGTAGGGGGGCGCCTGGGTGGCTTGGTCGGTTAAGCGTCCGACTTTCGCTTAGGTCATGATCTCGCGGTTCGTGGGTTCGAGCCCCGCGTCGGGCTCTGTGCTGACTGCCAGCTCAGAGCCTGGAGCCTGTTTCAG
>NW_027529596.1:4380492-4381435 GCF_008692635.1 Crocuta crocuta
AAAAAAAAAAAAAAAAAAGAGTTGTAGAAAAATCCAATTTTGCATTAGAAAAATTGTGTTGTTTTGGAGGGTCCCCTACTTCTTTGTTTCTGCTTTTTTTAAGAGCTAAAAATTTTGCAGAGTATTTTTGGAAGCACATTTAAATGTAGATGACAGTAGAGCTCTAATATTAATTGAGAACCGAATACCATACTAGGCATTGGGTTATGAAAATGAGAGACCTAGTATTTGCTGAGAAGCTTACAGTCCAGGTGCAAAATAGATCCATGAAGAAAATCTGTACAGTGTGGTAGGTACAGTGACAGAAGTGTGCCTGAGGTGTTCATGGGGCATTAAATGGACGTCTCATGCTGAGTGGGTAGTCGGAAAGGGTCAGAAGGAAGGGACAGGTGTCCGGTGCCATTACAGAGAATGCAGCCTCCCCCCTCCCAGCAGCTCAGGCAGCTTGGGCAGAGGCAGGGAGCCTGGGGATGGCTTCTTACTGTCACTCACTCTTCTCAGCTGCCAAAACACAAGTCTGCGGAAGGGTGCTGAGGGGGCAGAAACGGGCATGAGGTCAGTTCAGTTTGCAAGCCAGGCCAAGGGACGTCCCGTCTTTAGAGGTGACAGAAGATAATTGGAGGGTTTTTATCAGGAGAAGGATGAGAATTGATCCTGCTTCCGATGGATCACTCCAAGTGCACCCTGCAGGATGGATTCTGGAAGGCCAGAGTGGAACAGAAAGATGTGGCAGCTGTTCTGTAGTCCCTGTGAGTGATGAAATTTTAGAGTCTGGATAATGTAGGGGTCTGGAGTTTGGACCCTGGGATTGGACCACCTGGATTTGAATCCCATCCTGTTCCCTCACAAGATGTTTGACTTAGCCAAGCTGACTTCTGGGTGCTTCAGTTTCCTCTTTTTTTTTTTTTTTTTTTTTTTTTTTTTTTTTTTTTTGAGAGAAAGA
>NW_027529596.1:4381467-4479759 GCF_008692635.1 Crocuta crocuta
TTCTCTTTTTTTTTTTTTTTTTTTTTTTTATGTTTTATTTATTTTTGAGAGAAAGAGAGCATGTGAATGAGTGGGGGGTGGGGGCCAAAGAGGGGAGAGAGGAGCCCAAGCAGGCTCCACGCTGTCAGCGCAGAACCCAACACGGGGCTCAAACTCACAAACCACAATATCATGACCTGAGCCAAAATCAAGAGTCGGACGCTTGACTGAGCCACTCAGGTGCCCCTTTCAGTCTTCTCTTTTTTTAAAATGAAGCCAACGACTCTGACAACCTCGGGCCACTGAGAGGATTAAATTATTACTGTGAGAAAAGCTGCCTAAAACCAGTACTTGCTAGATGATCAGTACACAACGAATAGCTCTTTCTTATTCTGTTGTCCGGGTGGTGAAGTCACAGGACATTTCAGTGTCAAGTTACGTGGCTCCACGAGGAAGCAGCTCAACCCAGCAGCCCCCGCACTCCCCTGGGAGACAATTTAATGATTGATGGTGACGGGCACCTGGGTGGCTCCGTCGGTTAAGTGACTTCAGCTCAGGTCATGCATGATCTCACGGTCCCTGAGTTCAAGCCCCGCATCAGGCTCTGTGCTGACGGCCTGGAGCCTGCTTCGAATTTGGTGTCTCCCTTTCTCTCCGCCCTCCCCCACTCACACTCGGTCTCTCCATCTCTCTCTCTCAAAAATAAACATTAAAAATAATTTTATTAAAAAAATGATGGTGAAAGTCATAACCTCAATGTTTAAAATAGTGTGAAAGTTTATAGGATATTTATTTTAAAAGCCAGTAGAGTATGTACTCCTACAAGTTCCCAGATAATTCACTACTACAGTATAAGCTCAGATAAAGAGTAAATGGCTAAATATTTTTTATTTTGCATTTACAAAATAAGAGACGGTAGTTGTAAATTGGCCTTTCTGTTAGCATATTTCCATGCCTCCTCAAATATCTGACTGTCAGTCATACGTTAGCCACTGTTGTGGGTGCTGTGGAGGACGCTGTGGCATGAATGGTGCCTCTCCTCGGACTTCTGGTCTCTTGGGAGTTGATCAGTGGAGGTTAGGGGAAGGGACACCTATATGATGATGAGGGATCGATAGATTATGCCGGTTCCAAATACATGTAAGTAGACAGGCCTGCTCTTAGGAAATCCTGTCTACAAATTCAGGATTTTTCTAAATAAATTTTTAAATGTGTGAATGTTGGTATAAAAAAAATTTATAGACTTTCAAGGTCTGTTTTGTCTTTATTTATGAAATTATGTACTTAGGAGACTTTTTCTTGAAGAAACAAGGCCATTTTTCATTATCTGAATCTTACCACCTTTGTGAAAAAACTCTAAAACACGTATGCATTGTTTTCTGCTGTTAGGTTTTTTTGCAGTTCTTTGGATTCTGCTGACTGTGTATCAGTGAAAGCAGGTGAGGAGCCCCCAGAAAGAAGTGCTGTCACAGATGAAGAGGCCAGCGCAGCTGAGCCAGACAGTCAGGAGGGCAGGAAGCTGGCCAGTCCGGAGGGAGCACGGACTTCAGATGATGAGGTTCCGGATGAAAGTGCTGAGCCAGACAGTCGGGAGGGCAGGAAGCTGGCCGGTCCGGAGGGAGCACGGACTTCAGATGATGAGGTTTCAGATGAAAGTGCTGTCACAGCTGAGGAGGCCAGCGGAACTGAACCAGACCGTCAGGAGGGCAGGAAGCTGGCCGGTCCGGAGGGAGCACGGACTTCAGGTGACCAGGCTGCAGATGACATAACTATGACTGAGACCAGCAAATTCACAAGGACCATCTCACCGCCCACCATGGGGACACTCAGAAATTGTTTCAGCTGGTCTGGAAGTCTTGGAGATTTTTCACGCACCCCGAGCCCCTCTGCGGGCGCAGCGCTGCAGCAGTTCCGGAGAAGGACAGGTTCCCCCGCCCCTGCACTCGACCGCAGGGAGGTGTCTGCTGCGTCCCAGGTAAAGAGCGAGGAGTCTGGGGACGGCACGCCTCCCGTGCGGGCAGCGGCTTGGTCTCCACAGTCTCCCGGAAGCCCAGAACTGTCGCCACACAATTTAAATGTGTCAAAGCTTTCCCAGCCTTCCAGTAAAGATTCCGATTCAGACGTAAGTCACATTATGACATTATTTGTTTTCACATCCATATGCAAGAGAAAATCGGGTGTTCATCAGATCACTGGGGAAATGTTGCCTGCGTTACGGAAATAATTGGCTATCTTAATTTTTTTTTAAGTTTACTTTTTTATTTTGAGAGAGAGAAATCCATGTGAGTGTGGGAGGGCAGAGAGAATCCCAAGCAGGCTCTGCACTGTCGGCACAGAGCTAGATGTGGGGCTCGATCTCAAAACCGTGAGATCATGACCCGAGCTGAAATCAGGAGTCGGAGGCTTCACCAGCTGAGCCACCCAGATGCCCCTGCTGTCTTAATATTTTATTCTAGATCTTACTGTGTAGAAAGCTCACATTTTATTCATTGTAAGGACTTCTCTGTGTGTTTCATTCTTTAAACTCTTGTACATTCAGTTTAACTCCATGTCCAGAGTCACTTACCTTTTGTGGAATAGTTAAGGCGTAAGCAGAATGATAAACTTACAGTACAGTTAATATTTAATTCCTTAATATGCTCTTGGATTCAGATAACATTTGGAGCCTTATAAGGAGATAGCCTTATTAATTTGACGGTGTTCATGTTAAGCTTTTGGTACTTAGAAATATGTTCTCATTTACTCTTCTTTTTTTTTTTTTTTTTATTTTTTTTTTTTTTTTTGGGGAGAGGGGNAAGCCACCCAGGCGCCCCAACTCATTTACTCTTCTTAGCCTGCTAAACTTCCCCTTCCTAACAAAACAAAATGATAAGACATGTGATTATCATTCTGTTCTAAGTTAATAAAAGCATCCTAGCCATTTTTTCCCTTGTTTATAAAATATCTTTTAGTCTGACGTAAAACTTCAAATACGTACTGCTCATAAGATCCAGTGATGTTGTTGTAAAATGACATGATGACATGATAGCTTCCCTTACATCTGAGTCACCTCAGATTATAGCCCCGGTTACTATTTGAGAGAATTTTGATAATCCTCAATATTGAAGAAAGAGTGAATTTACGATGTGAGAACAAATTGTTTTCATTTGGAGAAAGCTGCGGTCAGTGAATATGTTGAACCCAAGCTCTGCCCCTGCGGTACTGAAGTGTGGAGGGTGGGCCTGGGCTGCCTGGGAGGCGTGGGCTTTTCTTCTTCCTCCTTTCATTTGTTTTGCTGTCAGGTCATCCATACTGGTTGCAACACTCTCCGTTTCTTTCTTCTTTTTTTTTTTTTTTTTTACAAATAGTTTATTGTCAAATTGGTTTCCATATAACACCCAGTGCTCATCCCCACAAGTGCCCTCCTCCTTGCCCATCACCCCCTCCCCCCCACATCCATCAGTCCTCAGTTTTTGTCAGTGTTCAAGAGTCTCTCATGGTTTGCCTCTCTCCCTTTCCCCCACCATTTCCCCCCTTCTTCTCCCCCATGGTCCTCAGTTAAGTTCCTCCTAATCCTCCTGTACGTGCAAACATATGGTATCTGTCCTTCTCTGCCTGACTTATTTCGCTCAGCATAGCACCCTCAAGGTCCATCCATGTTGCTACACATGGCCAGATGTCATTGTTTCTCAGCACTCTCTGTTTCTTGTAATATAATCCTCCATTTTGGGGGCACCTGGGGGCTCAGTCGGTTAAGTGTCTGACTCTGGCTCAGGTCATGATCCCACGGTTTGTGAGTTCGAGCCCCGTGTTGTCGGCCTCTCTGCTGTCAGTGCAGAGCCCACTTTGGACCCTCTGTCCTCCTCTCCCTGATCATCCCCTGCTCATGCTCTCGCTCAAACAAACATTTAAAAACAATAGTAATATAATCCTCCATTTCCATACCATCTTTCTCATAGTGCAGTGCACACTGGCTGCATCTGCCCTTGGCCCCATTTGGGCACCAGTACAGGAACCATCTCTTGAACGTCTTCATGAAAACATCATCTGCTTATGAGAATAGTCTTAGGCCTGCTGAGCTCTTTCAAAGCAAGTTCTTTCTCCTTTTCCCAGCGAGCATCTTCCTCTTTCACTTACTTTGTAAGCTTTTAGCCATGTGTTGCTAAGAAGCATACCAGCCCACAGGCTGTGTGCCGGTCATGCTGATGGAACTTTCCACGTTTCTCTCTTCTAGCTAACCATTTTCCATATTAATTAGCTAGAGAGACATGAGCCCTCTTCTCCCTTCCTCCCCCCAAAAAACAACCACCTCAACTAGGAATCATTCAGTAAGTCCTCTCTTGCCACCAGATGTTAGGATAAATGAATTGTTAATTCTCAAAGATTTGGAACACTAACAGTTAACATAAAATTATATAATCTTTCATTGATTCACAAAACGTTCCAGAAAGCCACAGTGCCACTGGGCTTCATCTTTAATATTAGTTTTTACTGGGTGGCTCTGAAGAAATTTCTGTATTGGGGCCTTCCATTGGTAGTTCACTGTGAAAATCAAGTCAATGAAGTATTTTTCACTTTGGGATTATTTTTTTTTTAAGTATACAATACTGTTAAAGAATCCCAAAATAAATTGGGGGAGAAAACCCTCTTGAAAAACGCAGAAATGTGAAGTCTTCATTGTCCTTTTTTATTTGAGTTTTATGGCAATCCAGATTTTTCCTGTGCAAAGGAAAGCTTTACGTGATGGGATAGGTCAGATCCCAGTGGCACCGGGGAAAGTAACTGCACTTGCCGTAATACGACTCCACTTCTTGAAAGCAGATGCTTTTTTTTCTTTAATGTTGAACATGTTTCACAATCAAAAGATATGGCTGTACTGGTTCAGCTTTTTGTAGCTACTAATTTATGACAACTATTAGCCAAACTTGGGTAAAGCCATAGTATCACAGCAGGAGCCTCTTGTCTTATGGAGTCAGCATTTTGACAGACTCGTGAAAGGGTTAGAAAAAGTCTTCAAATGTATCCTTTCTTTTATTTTCAATTTACAATTGACTTGCGTTAAAACGTTTTGCTAGTTTCTTCAGTGAAACTTGAAGAGGGACTTGCACACATCCTTTCCACTTAGATTCATTTTCTTTCAGCCCACTCCATGTTTTATACTTTATCAGAAATTCCACTTTTATTTATACCGATTTTCTCGTTTTAAAACTTTTTGTTGAATATTGGTTAGTTGTCATTAAAAAATGCATAGTAAAAATCTAATTTTATTTTATTTTCTTATTGGGGGATCTAGGAATCTGACTGCAGTCATAAGTCACCTGAGAATCAAGGTAATCCGAAGTCCAAGCTGCATTTATCTCAGTTTTCGAGAAAAGTCACACTTCTAAAAAACAAGGTAAAACAAAACATCTAATTTTTTTAAATTTTAGAAGCAGTGTTATGTTTATTACCAGGAGCTGAGAAATATCAACAAAATTTTTAAAATGCCTATATTTTAATTGACAGGAGAAATGTTTACTTTCAAGTCCTTCCAGGACCATGTTTATGCCGGACTGGAGGTGGTGATAAGGGTTGAAGAAACCCTGTCTTCTCCTGCACCATAAAGCTCTTTTCTCCATGTGCTTCTACACCATTACTTATAATGACTGAGTAATATGCCATTGGATGAGTTTAGCTGATCCTCTTATGTTTGTCATTTAACTAAACATTTTTTTGCAGTAACAGGCAAGACCGCAACCAAGATCATGTGGATAAATATTTGCATGTCAGTCTTGATTATTTCATAGGGACGAAACCGTTTCCATGGAATTCATGGCTTTGTATTACTGGTCCAAAAGTACCAGATTTAAAGCTTTGATATATGTTGCCAAAAGACCTTCTAGAAACTGTGTATCTGATAACCCAGGCTATTTTTTTTTTATCAAGATATATAAATGGTTTCATGACTGTGTAGGGAAAGCTCATAAGCTAAAGCATATTTTATATTTAAGTGTTCTTTCCCATTAATATGAAAAATGCTAAATTCTAACTCAAAAATGTACAAGGGACACAAATAGTACAAAAGAAAAAGTACAAATGGTTAATACGTGGAAGCATGTTCAACCTCATTAATAATCAAATAATGCAAATTAAAATAATGAAACATAATTTCTTAATTATGTTTAAACTTAAAACTCAGATTTTCAAAAAATATTTTTAATTGTACTCATTTTTATGAGAGTATAACGGTACAAATAATCACTTATTGTGTATAAATTGCTCTGCCATTTCAGGAAAGCAATTTGAATGAGTTTAAATAATTCAACCCAATTTAAATAACTCAAGATCCAATTCTAGAACCTGTCTAAGGAAATCATAAGAGTTTAAATGCAGTAACACTTGGGGGCCTGGGTGGCTCATGCGTGAAGCGACTGACTCTTGATTCTGACTCAGGTCATGATCTTGTGGTTTGTGAATTTGAGCCCACGTTGGGCTCTGTGCTGGCATGGAGCCTAGTTGGGATTCTCTCTCTCCCTCTCTCTCAGCCTCTCCCCTCCTTGTGCTGTCTCTCTCTCTCTCTCTCTTTCTCTCTCTCTCTCAAAATAAATAAGTAAACAGAAAAAGTACATGAACACTTATTCTGCATTAGTTACAATAGTGAAAATTTTTAAATCACCTATCTCAAAATAAGGGGGTGAATTATTAAATATATTATTGGTTTTAGCTCTTAGGTGGTAGGAATATAAGTGAACTTTTTTCTGTTGTTTTCTCCTGTTTTTCCATAGTGAACATATTTTTCTTTTCTTTTTTAATATTTATTTTTGAGAGACAGAGACAGAGTGGGGGGGAGGGGGGGAGGGCAGAGAGAGACATGGAATCTGAAGCAGCTCCAGGCTCTGAGCTGTCAGCACAGAGCCCGATGCGGGGCTCAAACCCATGAACCATGAGATCATGACCTGAGCTGAAGTCGGACGCTTAACCGACTGAGCCAACCAGGTGCCCCTAATTTTCTAACAGCGTAAAAGCTTTTTAAAAATTTCAGTAAATGGTCTCCATATCCATTTGAAATAAGACTCCCATCTCCTACTATACAAGCATAAATCCTAAATATATAAATGTAGAATATATAAGATTATTTTGGGGGGCTCCTGGGTGGCTTAGTCGGTTAAGCGTCCAACTTGGGCTCAGGTAATGATCTCACAGTTTGTGGGTTCGAGCCCCACATTGGGCTCTGTGCTGACAGCTAGCTCAGAGCCTGGAGCCTGCTTTGGATTCTGTGTCTCCTCTCTCTGCTCCTCCCCTGTTCACGTTCTCTCTCTCTTTCTTGCTCAAAAATAAACAAACATTAAAAAAATTACAATTATTTTTTAAATCTTTGAGTGGAAAAGGGTTTTCCAAACATCCTGTCTTTGAAAGGTATCCATGTTATTCTTTTTTAAGTTTATTTTGAGAGAGAGAGAAAACAAGTAGGGGAGGGGCAGAGAGGGGGAGAGCACAAAGGATCTAAAGTGGGCTCTGTGCTGGTAGCAGAGAGCCTAATGTGGGGCTCAAACTCACAAACCGTGAGATCATGACCTAAGCTGAAGTTGGACTCTTAACCGACTGAACCACCCAGGCGCCCCCATGTTATTTTTCAGTAAAGAGAAGAGACCTGGAATATATGTATGACACGGTATTTCTGCTTTCGTATTCACAGATACTCAGGCACACTGTGTTATGTTTATACAATCACAGTAAAAAGTCTGGAAAGATACCAAAATTATTTGCAGTGACAGGACTGGAGATGCAAAAGAAGTTATGTCTAGACATTAAGCCATCATTTTATTATTATTCGTGCTCTCAGTTTTTGTCAGGAGTTTCCCACTGACAAATTCCCCCAGAATTTTCCCCCTTGCTCTCCGATATCCATCTGTAATATCTACAATAAAACTTTTTTTTTTTTTTTTTAATAACATTTATTCCTTTTTGAGAGACAGAGACAGAGTGCAAGTAGGACAGGGGCAGAGAGAGAGGAAGACAGAATACAAAGTGGTCTCCAGGCTCTGAGCTGCCAGCACAGAGCCCGACGTGGGGCTCGAACTCATGGACCATGAGATCCTGACCTGAGCCAAAGTCAGATGCTTAACTGACTGAGCCCCCAGGTGCCCCAAACCTTTTTTTTTTTTTTTTTTGTGAACCTGGAACCAGTTCTCAGAACATTTTTATTTTTCTCTGCTACATAAGATCTATTCTCTTTGCCATTTAGGTTCAGAATCTCAGGGTTGCCCTTTTGGCTTCTGCCGACTCGATCCTCCTCCTGCAGAGGATAAAGGAAAACACCACACATCTGTACCTCTCCAGATTCTACTCTTTCTTTGTCCTGTTTCTTGCTCTCTGCCTTTTCCCCTCACCAATGCCCCAAGACAAAATTTCATCTTTCATGTGTGCACTTTTCCATTCTTCCTACCTCTCTCTGGCAGTTTTATCAGTTTGGAAGCCTGGCTTTATCTCCCTCCATCTTTATTATCCTAAAGAACAACAACAGAACGTTGATGGCTCGATTTTTCCCACAAGATAAAAATCAACACTTTGAACAACATATTCAAAACAAAATTCAATTCTACATGTGAAAAAGAAAACAATCCAAGATACTTATTAAGTAGAGTTGAAATATATCCAGTGAACATTTTTACACATTGCTTATCGGTTATTTTTCTGTTCTACTGTCCAGAGAGTAGTTCAAAGTTAACTAAAGGTAGTTGCTTGAACAGAACAGTATTAAAAGGAGCATTTACTCTTCAGGTTCCCGGGCTGTATAAATCTAGTTCTGTGGACAATCTGTCTACGACCAGGATCAAGCCTGTAGTGCCAGCCCGAGCCAGTGGGCTCAGCAAGAAGCCATCAAGCATCCAGAAGAGAAACCATCATGATGCTGAGAACAGGCCAGGATTGCAGATAAAAATCAATGAGCTCTGGAAAAATTTTGGATTTAAAAAGTGAGTTGCCTTGTTACTTCTTCTAAGATAGGATAAGTTTTTATGTTTAGTGTCTGTGCCTTCTTGTAGTGAAAAGATGCCCAGGTGTAAACGCTGAGTTGGTGTGGCTTCGGGGTCTGTTGTTTCAGCAGATGACTTTCTGACCCAAGTGTCTCTGCTACCTTCTCTTGTCCGTCAGGATTGTGACGAGAATAAAGTTGTTCCAGACACGGGGGAGGGAAGATAATGCTGCGTCAAACTTCGTGACTTAAAGCAATTTGTTTCCATAAGTTGTCACACCTAAAATGGGGAGAATCATCCGGTGTCTGATGGATGTGCCAGATTTCTAATGTAGGGGCAGACGCCATTTTAGAAGAATTGATCCTCTGTACATGTGTGTTTTTTGAGCCATAGCACTTCCTTCTGTTAGACTACAAAATTAGCCTCAGAGTAGCTTGTGGTTGATAATTATTCTCTTGTTCTTCTCAAAAAAGCAAATGTGCTAAGAATAAAGGGAGGGAAAGATACTTGGGGGGTGGGGGTAAACCTTACCTAAGAGAAACGTTGTTACAGTCAGATGAAATGGATGGTAGGAGGGGACACTCTTTAAATAAGCAAGTGCCAGACAACTATTTTTTATTTTGCATCATGTAAAGGCTAGGATTATATCATATCGCAGCAGTTCTCAAACATTTGCCTTCAGGCACCCTTTACACCCTTAAAAATGACTGAGGGCCCCCAAATACTTTGGTTCATATGATTGTACCTATCAGCATTTAACTATCTTAGAAATTAAAATAGACATTAAAAAAATGTTTTTAAAGTTTATTTACTTTTGAAGGAGAGAGAGAGCATGAGTGGGGGAGGGACAGAAAGAGAGGGAGACAAGTATCTGAAGCAGGGTCTAGGCTCTGAGCTGTCAGCACAGAGCCTGACGTGGGGCTCGAACCCCCAAGCTGTGAGATTATGACCTGAGCCGAGGTCAGACACTTAACCCACTAAGCCACCCAGGCGCCCCTAAAATGGACATTTTAAAATACTTATCTTTAAGTAACCATGACAAACCCATATTAAAATCAATAGTGTATTATTATATAAAATAAGTATGTTTTCCAAGAAAAAAAAGTGCAGAGTTCCTTTTTTTTTGGGTTACATTTTTGCAAATCTTTACTGTGGTTTAATAGCACTGAGCTGGATTCTGATGTCTGCTTCTGTGTTAGATCTATTACGGTTTAGATCTGTGTTGCAGTAGATTGTTTTGGTTAAAGTGTAGGAATAAAATCTGGCTCCACATGTATTTTTGGTTGGGGAATGTATAATTTCATAGACTTTTTATTTAGTTATAAATCTTCTTTTACCAATAGATAACAACAACCATCTTCCTTCAGCACCAATAGAAGTACCTTCTGGCTTTCCCATTTTCTCACACTGAGGTTGAAAGGGTTGAGATTTAATAAAATTAATGATTCTCACTGCTTTTTCAAGAACGTTCTTAAGTGAGATGGACTTTTTTCTTTTTTAATATTTACTTTTGAGAAAGAGACAGAGTGTGAGCAAGGGAGGGGCAGAGAGAGAGGGAGACACAGAATCTGAAGCAGGCTGCCTGGTTTTAAGCTGTCCACACAGAGCCTGACGCGGGGCTTAAACCCACGAACTGTGAGGCCGTGACCTGAGCTGAAGTCGGATGCTTAACTGACTGAGCCCCCCAGGTGCCACAAGACTAACTTTTTTAACTATAAGTACGTGGAGCTGGAGACTACAAATACTGCTTGTATTCCTCATGCAGTTTGGGCCACTGTCTTGACTCGTGCTAAGTTGCCAGTAGCTTCTACTCGGTTCAGCTTTTGAGTGAACACATGTCAGCATAGTGGAAAAGGCAGATAAAGTCTAAATATTATTATGCAATAAATTTGATCTTGTAAACCCCCTGAAACGGTCTTGGGAATTTTTAGGAGACTGTGGGCCATATATCAAGAAGTACTACGAAAGAGAAATTGAGGGTGCAGAAGTATTCCGAAGTGTCTTCCTAATAGGATGTTTAGAGACACAGAGCTCCTTTCCAGCCAAAAAAAGAAAGGTTGTGGGGAGGCAGGAAGAAGAGATGGGGCTTCTGTGGGTTCTTAGCCAGACTAAGGAGAAAGGCACTAGAGTTTCTTAATTGGAATCATTCTTTCCTACCTAGTACATATGTAGTTGTGGCCTTGCGCCTGCTTTACAGGGTGATTTAGGAAGCAGGAAGGGGAACTAAGAAGCAAAACTCAAATTTTATTGGGATTCTCAGAGGAGAGCCTGAATGCGTCATATATTACATTCAGACAAATTAAAAGGTCATATCCTCCTCATATACCTCTCTTTTGTCCAGGTAGACTAACCTCGCATAAGTAGCACCCTAAAAACACCAAATGCATTTTATTGTATTTTGCAGAGATTTTGAAAAGCTTCCTTCTTGTAAGAAGCCAGATCCCCTGTCACCGGTCAAAGACAACATCCAGCTAACTCCAGAAACAGAAGAGGAAATATTTAACAAATCTGAGTGCAAGCGTGTGCAGAGAGCGATACTCCAGTAACTGCAGGCAGCGGGGGGCTGTTGCCTGAAGGGGGTCTGTCAGCTGGGAGTGCTGTGGGGATCGCTCAGTTACCGGCCTGAAGATTTATTCACAGATGTAGCCACTTTTTAAATAGCGTACATTTTGTACATTAACTGTAATTACTTCTTTTGTTCAGCTTTTTATATTTTTGTAAGAAGCTAAAATAGACAAATAATTTTTATCTTTGACAGTTTTTGGAAGTTTTGATGTTTGGGGGCAAGTCCCCTGGAGTTTATAAAAATCTGCTCTAAAGCTTGCTGTCATGTTGCCACGTAGGATGGTAAATGAAAAGCCACAATTCTGTAATAATTTAATCCTGGAGGGAGTCCCTGTATTTCTCCAAACTTTAAATTTTCTGTACTGCCTTTTCCTCTCTTTCAGGGTCGAATTGAAAATAAAGTTTCTGGAATGGGAGGGGTAGTTAGAAAGGTTAAAGTGTGAGCTGAAAGCCCCTTAACTAGAGTCTTCGGTGAGGTGTAAAATACTAAGCCATCAGGGTCCGTGAGGTGTGCACCCTGCACCCTGGTCAGGGGCCGCAGGCTGGGAGTCTGGAGCTCTCTCGTCCAGCAGGGGAGCGGACACAGAATTGAGTGCGAGAGGCTCGTGTCCGGGAGGAGACAGAACCCTGAACAGAGCGTTCGTCTCCTTATTTATTGAGCTCACAAGATATTACCCACGAGGTGAACGTGAGGAAAACAAGATCTTACACACGTAAACGTGGAGAAAACAGACCATAATCATTAACTTACTTGTACATGTAAGAAGCAAAGGGCCTGGGGGGCAAGTGGAGTTTGTGATGAAGGTATCTTGGTGCCAGATGGAAGGTAGTTTCCTGCAGGTGACTTGTTACTCGTGGTCCCGTGAACAATATCACTAGCTAGGGGGCGCCTGGATGGCTTGGTCGGTTAAGCGTCCGACTTCGCTTGGGTCATGATCTCGCGGTTCGTGGGTTCGGGCCCCGCGTCGGGCTCTGTGCTGACTGCCAGCTCGGAGCATGGAGCCTGTTTCAGTCTGTGACTCCCTCTCTCTCTGACCCTCCCCTGCTCACGCTGTCTGTCTCTCTCCTAGAAATAAATAAAACATTTTAAAAAATTTAAAAACAATATCACTACCTAACCTCAGGTGCTTTTGCCCCAAAGTGGCGGCTTTCCACCCTAAGCTGTTTTTCTAGCCCATTTACATCAGTAGAACCTATTTCCCCACCGTCAGGAACCTGGAAAGAACCAGCCATGCGAGTGAATATCTGAAGGGAGAAAAAATCTGGCAGGAAACAAAGGGGTTACCTGCGATACAGAGGATAAAGGAAAGGGAGCCAGAGTATTTAAATTTTTAAATTTGATGTGGTAGAGGACTCGGAAAAAGAGTCAGAATGGGAGAAAAAACCCACAAAGTTGTAAGAAACACCATAAAAAAAATTTTTTTAAACAATCTGGAAAAAAAAAAGCAAATTTGAACTCTGAATGTTTCCTGTTCTAGGACAAATTAAGAATGTGACTCAGACATTGTGTACAAATGTTTACCTCCTTGCCCACTTAAAATGCCACTTAACTGACAAAAAAGGAATAAAACCATATAAATCCATAAAGGTTAACTGAGGAAGAGGCGTCGGGCAAGAAAACAGATGGATACGTGGTGAGCGATTTAGCAAAGAAGTGATCAGTTCTGCCGTGGCAGAAGCCAACAAGAAGCCGACTTCAGATGGGCTTAGTAAAGGGCCACGCAGCTTCCTCCAAAACCAGGGCTCGAGGTCAGTCTGAAAAGACCTGAAAACGTTCAAGGGCTAGTATGGGGGAGAGGGAGATGGCAGCTGTGGGTTTTCAGCATCCAAATCCCCACATAACAGCAGCTGGATAGCAAAATCAAAAGCCTACGAACAAACAGCATTGCAACAAATTTAGATGACAGGGTACCCTTAAATTGAGTGGGTCCCTCGATTTAAGTGGGTGAATACGAGTGGGTGAAGACAAGCCCCCAACGGGAAGATCACAGGATGGGGAATCAGGAGGGCAACAGGGTGTCTCCTAGACCTGAGAACAGGATTTCAGAATAACCATCAAAACATAGTGGGTGGCATTGGACCTGGGAGAGCCTTTCCCATTCCCGTGGTGAGTGAGTGCAAGGGGCCTGTGGTCACCTGTGAGGGAACAGATGCCGGCTGGGCCACGTGAACTTGGAATTTAGCGGGTGATGTGGGCAAGGCTCCTGGGCTGGGGTCCCCCACAGAAGAGAAACTGGTGAGAAGAGGCCCAGAATCAAGCAGGACAGAGGACAGACGCAAAGGAGAGATGGTTGAAATTGAAGTGGGAGGGACAACAGGTGACCGAGAAGTCTCAGCAGAATACCCTGTTTTTGAACACTCAAACATTTGCTGTCCAGGAAGCTCCCATGAACTGTGCTTCCTTGTCAAGGAAAACTAATTTTCCTTAGCACAGAAAAGCTTTTGGATCAATCTCAGGCTTTTCATTTAAAAAGAGCAGAATAACATCTTTATAGATAATGAAAATCTAATAAAAAGGCCCACAGAGCAGATGAAAAACAGTCCGTTTGAAAATGTAAAAGTTATTAACAAAAAGGAATATAGATCTGAAGGAAATTTAGAATTAGAAAAACTTAAGGTGAACTCAGAAAAGAAGTAGAAACAGACATTTCCGAAGTGGAAACTGAACCTATTTAAAAATTGGAGTTAAGGGGCGCCTGATTGGCTCAGGCCGGGTAAGCATCCAACTTCCGCTCAGGTCATAATCTCAGTTCGTGGGTTCAAGTCCCACATAGGGGTTTGTGCTGACAGCTCAGCCTGGAGGCTGCTTCAGATTCTCTCTCTCTCTCTCTCTCTCTCCCTCTCCCTCTCCCTCTCCCTACTTCCTCCATCCCTCCCCCACTCATGCTCTCTGGAGTTACAAGTGAGAGTATGTATACAAGTATGCAATGGCTGTATGTCCAGATGATAGAACAGTAAAACTAAAAAAGAAGAATGTAAATGAAGAAACATGTGGCTTAGCTTGTGGTAGTCCAATAGTGTTAGTTTAGACTGTTGGGTGTACACTGTGGACATTTATGGTATATTTTAATTCAGCCCCACTTTTCTTGAGAACCAGGATTCTTGATGTGGGAATGAGGAGAAACAGATATAGAGCAGGTTAATTTTTTAAAAATCCCTGTAGTTATAAATTTGAATTGAAAGAAGTGGTAGAAGCTTACATATGTATGTATGTATTTACACACTCATGTGCATATATGCTGCATGTATACATCCCGCAGAGGCCTAGGAAAAATTAGCCAATCCAGTACTAAGCATTGCTCAGCTTATAGGGTTTTTTTTTTTAACAAGTCTTTTTTATGTTTATTTTTAACAAGTTGGGGTTTTTATGTTTTTGTTTATTTTGTTTTTTGTGTATTTGGGGAGAGAGAGAGAGAGAGTGGGTGGGACAAAGAGAAAGAGAGAGAGAAGCCCAAGCAAGCTCCTTGCTGTCAGCAGAGTCTGATGAGCAACTCAGTCTCAAACAGATAATGACCTGAGCCGAAATCCAGACTTGAACAGTTAATCGGCTGGGCCACCCAGGTGTCCCACTCAGCTTATAGTCTTAAACACTATTTTTTGTCAAAGGAAACCAAAACGTCTTGGGGGAAAATTGCCTGGCAGAAAACCTAAAAGAAAGCCCTGGAATATCGTATTAAAACGGAACCTAAGACAGAAACCAACCTGATGAGGCCCAAACATGCTTAAATTTGATCTTGAAAAAAGGATAATAATTGCAACTTGCTGAAATGTATCAGAAACAGATTAAAGACAATTGATCCCTTTAGAATGATAAGAGTATCAACTCATGCTCTTTTTGAAAAGAGGGAAATAAAGGACAAATATCAATCATTTTCTTTTTTCCTCTAAACTGCCACCGTGTAACCAAACAGCAGATAAAGGAGGAAAAGAAACCTTTTTAGTGTTCTAATAAGGAAAAAGAAATGAGATCATAATCACCATTTTGCAGCACCTGACGGATTAATGGATTTAGACGCTGAGCATCAGCTGCAGTTAATACCCCAAAAAGAGACAACCAGACACATTATGCCTCTTGGTGAAAGAACTCCGCATCCTCTATATTCTTGCCAAGGGATGGGAGGGGAGTCTGATCATGCCTGTAGACACAGCTGCCAAATTTAGAAACAGGGAGGACAGAAGAACGTGTGGAGCTACATCTTCAATGTGCAATTAGCACAATCCAGAATGAGAAACCACAGATTTAATACACTGGGATTTTCAACAGGTGAACTAAAGAAAGGGATAAGGAAGGAAATGCCATACTTTTTTTGAAAACTGGATAAAATTAAACTAGATTGTTTAGGGATGCACACTGTTGGTAAAGCAATAAAGATACAAGGAAGTAATAACTAAAATTCAGGGTAGTGGTTACTCCAGTACCACTGGGAGGAGGGCGTTGATGTTAGGAAAAAGCACGTTGGAGGGGATTCTGGAGGTAGTGTGCCTTCTTAAAAAAATTTTTTTCTTAATGTTTGTTTATTTTTGAGACACAGGGCATGAGTGAGGGAGGGGCAGAGAGAGAGGGAGACACAGACTCCAAAGCAGGCCCCAGGCTCTGAGCTGTCAGCACAGAGCCCGACGCGGGGCTCGAACTCACGGACCGCGAGATCATGACCTGAGCCAAAGTCGGACACTTAACTGACAGCAACCCAGGCGCCCCAGGGTGTGTCTTATAATACTTTACTAAGCTATCCATATCATAAGGTAAAGTGTTAGCCTTATAATAACAAGCTATTTAGCTCTTTTGTGTGGTTTTGTTTCATAATATTTTTTAAATAGTAATTCATCATATTGAAGATGTAATTGATGGTAAGGTGCACCATTGTTTTAACCATCGAAAGAAAAAATCTATTATATTGACAAAACCAACTTTAAGACACCCTATTTTCAAAAGTATTAGAATATGTACCTTAGAAGAGATGAAATGCAGCAATTAGACATCACAGATCTTGTCCCTCATGCATAATATCCAGCAGCTTGGAGTTTATCCCAAAGACTTGGAGTTTACTCTGGACAGTCGGCACCAGACAGCCTCTGGTCGTTAAGGAGCACAGTGGAGGGAAAGGTGGGGTGTGTGCCATGAAAGGAAGCTGAAGAGCGTGAACCCCCATCCAATCTCTCTGCTCAGCCTCCCATTCTCACTTCTGCTGCTGGGACCTCAGTTACACTGCGTTACACTCTCACAAGTGTCCCTCACCTCTTAATGCTGTTATGTTTACCTTCTGCTCTGCTTTCCTGTTTTCAGGTAATTTCTACAGATCCATTTTCTTTTTTTTTTTTTTTAATAGTTTATTGTCAAATTAGTTTCCACATAACACTCAGTGCTCATCCCCACAAGTGTCCTCCTCCATGCCCATCCCCCCTCCCCCCCACATCCATCAGTCCTCAGTTTTTGTCAGCATTCAAGAGTCTCTCATGGTTTGCTTCTCTCCCTTTCCCCCACCATTTCCGCCCTTCTTCTCCCCCTTGTTCCTCCGTCAAGTTCCTCCTAATCCTCCTATACGTGCAAACATATGATATTTGTCCTTCTCTGCCTGACTTATTTCGCTCAGCATAACACCCTCAAGGTCCATCCATGTTGCTACACATGGCCAGATTTCATTGTTTCTCATTGCCATGTAGTATTCCATGGTATAGATAAACCACATCTTCTTGATCCATTCTACAGATCCATTTTCAAGTTTACCAGTTCTTTCCTTGGCTCTTTATTGCTGTGTTTTTGGTTTTTATTTCTAACATTTTTTATTTTATTCTTAAAGTGTCCATCTTTAGTGACATTCCCCCATCTGCTCATGCCTGTTCTCTGCTTTTCCCACTAGAACACATAGTCACCATAGTTATTTTAAATTCCTTGTCTGGTATTTCCAACATCTGGGCCGTCTCTGAGTCTGGTTCTGTATCTTATGGGTTTGACAGTTTTCTTTTGCCCTATTTATTTTTGTGTTTGTTATTGTTTTTGATTGAATGCCATCTATGCCGATATAGAACTATGGTGACCGAAGTAATGTGTGTGCCTAGGATTGGGCATGCCTCTTCTACTACTATTCGTTACAGCAGGGCATTGGGAAAAGCTAGCCAGGAGTTTAATGGGATTGGATTTATTGTTACTAAGATCATTGTAAGGGCACCACCGACTTCAGATTCCTCTAGCGTTGCCTGTGGTTGGGTGGGGCTCTGGTGCCAGGGTTGCATTGTTTTCATCAGGGTTCCGGCAGTATCCTCAGTGTCAGCCTTCCTCACGCACCTGTGGCCCAGAAGGTGTCTCTCTCCACGCCCTTGCCCCTCTTCAGCAGTAGGCCACTGTTGCTTACTTGGTACTTGTTTATTGACGAGGTGCAGCCTTGAGGTTACCCTATTACTAAATGCTATTATTAAATGTGTCAATTATTTTAGATTTTACAATCCACTACATAATAACAGCTCTATCCTCCATTGTTTCTCAACCCCCAGCAGGATCCTGGTAAAGCAACAGCGTCCCAGGATCCTCTTATTGACGTCTAGCTACCAGGAGCTGTACATTGTACCCCGCACCTCGTCCCTTTCAAAACACAGTTTGGTGTCTAACACTTGTGGGCTCACGATTTGGGCAGAAGAGTCACTGAAGAATTCCGGATAGGAATCAGAAGGCTTGCTGGATCAGTGGCCTTGGGTTAGCCACAGAGGCTGTGCTGTCGTCTTTCTTCTCGTGGGACAAACACGAGGGGTTGACCTGTAACTCAGAAATTTACAACTCCAAAATTCTGTGAACCAAACGCAATAAATTCATTTCCGAGTAACCATTTAAAGACTGTTCCAGAAGACCCACAAGAGGGCAGCCCCTCCACATTGCTGACTGTCTGAAGAGCAAGTGCGGCACCTGCAAGTCTCCTTTAAAATCCTCTCGTACAATGCTTTATTTTTATTTCTTTTAACTATACAAATAGAGCACAAAGATAGTCTCACTTATACAAATTCGAGTGTTACAGACCAGCTTCACGTCTGTTTTGATTAGTACCCCTTAATCCTAATCCCCTCTCCCTATTATCAGGTTGGTGGAAAATTATGAAGTTTTATTTTATGTGTTTTTTTAAATGATTTCTGCAATTAATTTTTTAAATCTACACGTGGCTTGAATATCTTTTCCTGCTAATATACATAGATTAACTTATTTTTAATTACTCTCACCTCCATGACACATTTCATGATTTACTTAGTTGTCTCTCAATTAAGGACTTTTGGGGGTTTTTTCAATACTCAAACATTTCCTGAAATATTTCAGTACTTCTCTTTGAAAAAAATGAAGAGCCTCACAAGATTTCATAGTAATGAAGATTTTAAAGCTAATTTGTTAACCAAAGTAGGAATAGTTTAATAATTTTAGTAGCCGCTTTACAGAATTTACAGAAGTCAATGTGCAGAAAAGGGACTAGAAGGGAAAAGCACCTGACAGCCTTCCTTGGAAGCATTAGGTTTCCTCCATTCCCTGATGTAAATCGTCCCGGATGCCATGCGTGTCAGGCAGGGCGTTTTACAAGTATATTTTTGCCCTAGACTAGATCAGGCCCAAACAACGAATGGCCTCATTGATGTGGAGGACAGAGGCAAGAAACGAATGACGAAGTGTGGCCATCCCAGTGTGGGTAGGAGCTGTGCCTTGGTTACCCCTGTGTCCTCTGCAATGTTAAGGAAATATTTGCTGGAAATGAGCCAGACTTATTCGTATTTCATGTACACAAGAGAAGTTAAATGTAAACATATCTGACAGTATTAATTAAAATGAGCTGTACCAAACAGCAAATATTTCTAGAGTAAAGGATAGGCACATCTTAGGGACATTTTAGGATTTACAGCCTGACTGAGCTTGAATGGGACGTATGTGATGGAGACAGGTAAGAGGCAGCAGGGTGGGGTCTGCGTCCACACAGGGACTTGGTGTGAGCAAAGCTTAGAGAAGGAGATGCAGAGTGTTTGCAGAAAAGAGACCAGCTGAACCAGATCAGATCCAGTGAGCAGTGGGATGGAAAGGGAAGGGGTGCGTAGGCTAAGAATTAGTCACTGAAATATAGTTCCAGTCACAATACTCACTGGCAACCCCCAGGTAATTGTCCTCTCTTGAGATCTTACTTTGTGTGTGTGTGTGTGTGTGTGTGTGTGTGTGTGTGTGTTATTATCATCTATCTCCTCAGTAAGCTATAAGCTCCATGAAGAGGGAAAATCAGTAACTACATAACTATAATGACTGCTTTTCATTGTAACCTTAGCACTTACCACAGTGCTGGTGACTGGGTAGGTATCTAAGACTTTTTTTTTCTGAGTGGGTAAATAAATGAATAAAAGTATGTTGCTGTGGAATCAAAATAATTAGTTCCATTACTATAGAAGAGGAAACAGAAGCTCAGAGAAAATATCTCCTGTGGTAGCCAGCCTCATGACGGCCCCTGATGAGCCCCACCTCCTGGTAGTCACATTCTTAGGTGACCCACAAGTTCCAAATCCGTTAGGACAAGCTATTGTATAAAGCAATAAATCAATTTAACCAATGAGAAAGAAAGAAAGAATGGAAGGAAGGAAGGAAGGAAGGAAGGAGGGAAGGAAGGAAGGGAAAAAAAAGAGAGAAAAAGAAAAGGAAAGAAAAGGAAAAAAAGAAAAAGGGGAAGGGGAAAAGAATTTGCTTAGAAAAAGCAAATTAGTTTTCTCCTACGAATTTGTGGAAGCGAAGGACTTTGAGAAGACACAATTGCAAGTGTAAAGCCACATGTGCACCTGGATTTCTTCTGGAAGGGAGCCAAACAGGAAAGCCTCCCACGTGAGTTGGGCTGTGATGTGGTAAGAGTTATGCTTTTGTTATGTCTCACCATTGGATGTGGCGTGTGTTTCTTACTGCAGCATAGCATAGCCTGTTCTAACTACAAAGTCATTAAATGGCAGTGTTGTGCCCGATTCGTGAGTCCCCAGAGACCACCAAGGAGCTGACACTGATGCAAGTACAAAAGGGTCTTTATTACAAGCTCGAGCAGGGGCTCACCCACCTACTGGTGTAATGGCAGCAAGGTGAAGCCCCGAGCAATAGTGAGCAGGGTTTTTATGGGGTAAGGGATGGGGGTGTTACAGTGCACACGTTGTATGTATGACATCATTACATAAGTTCCAATTACAATTGTACAGCAGCACCCATGGTAACAGCTTTGACCATTCAGTATCTGTGAGGTGTTCATTACATTTGGTGGGACCCAATCATGACTTTTGAGAATCCTTTGAAAATGACCAATTATGAGGTGAGTTCCCAGCCTTGACTCAGACCACAGGAATGTTTTTTGATTAGCTGATCTGAGGGCGGTCCAAAGATGGCTTTAGCCTTGAGCAATCTGAGGAACTGGGGCTATGTGCAGCCCAAGGTTGCTCTTAATGGAGGCCTTAATTTCAAAATGGCATTACTTAGGCTCTTCAGTAGTAATGTTCTTTTTTTCAAGTAAAATATAGATAACCATGGAAGGAAATCTCATGAAGTTGCTATGGACTATATAGATATGGAACATATTCTTTCTTCTTGAACATTAAGGAACACATTTTGAAAGCCCACAGCTCAAGGGATTGGTTGAATGATATGCATAGGGATAAGGAAGAAGGAGACAAGAGGCTGACATAAGAATGAGGAAGGGGTCCCGAAGCAGTCGTGTCTCTGTGGAAGAGGTGCCGGAGCCATACCTGGACTCTGGTACCTCAGGTCTCTGCCCTGACTCCCCCACTGGGCCCAGACAGGCAGGGATGGTGTTGTCCATGGACGAGGAGCCCTTGTGTTAAATCCACTGAGAAACCCTGTACCGAGTCCAAGTTCCCTTTCCTCTCTGTGGACTCAAAGACCCAGAGTGAGCTCCGCAACCACTGTCCCAGCCTTCTAGGCAGGAGGAAAAGCAAAATTAAAATAATAAAATAAAAGTGATTTTAAAGAATTATATGAAACACTACTTTTCCTTTTGTCCCTGAACAACCTGGAGAATGTTTGGACACTTTCCTCGACATCGTCATTTTTGACTGATGACTCTTCAAATGTCAGATGTCTCTTCATGGAATGGTGCCAGGGACACTGTCTCCATTAGCTACAGAGGAGGTGCAAAGGGTCCTGTTTATTCTCAGGACAGGGCTGGGCCTGAATACGACAGAGGGAGGTGAGGTGAGGAGGGCAGATATCAGTAGTAACATTGCGTTCCCGAGGGGGAAGCGGAGTCACTAAAACCACCCTGGTGTGTGACAGAAGCACAATGGGGTGGAACACCCTGGCCCGGAAAGGAGAACAGCTCTGCCTCTGTCTACCGGATCTGAGGCCAGTGAGTTAATTTCTGTGGACCTCAGTTCTATCACTTTCTAACTACAAGACCTTGCACATGACAACAACTGCCCTACCCACTTTCCTAGAAGGGCAGAAATATGACAAAACGTGTTGGAAAACTGCAGAGTAAAATGAGACTTTGATACATACCTGGGTTTTACCCCCAGTTTCACCTTTTTTTCTCTGAGCAAATCACCCAACCTTTCTGGAATATCTATTTCTTACCTGAACAATAGCAGCATATTTCAGGGTAAGATGAAATCGATCTTCAACTTGCTTCATAACTACAGTCAGTGCTCTCATGAAGCTGGTTCTATCAAGGGGTCCTAAGCTTAGGCCCATAGGTCCATGTTAGTGTGAGGACCAAGTCTCTACATTGTAAATCTTAATTTCTTCAACAAAAACAAATTGTTAACTGGCTGTGAGCAAAGTGACTTTCTTTGACCAGCAACCATCTCCATCCTCAGGACTGAGCTCCCTCTGCCCAGGGAGGGGGAGGCTTGGAGATGCCTGATGTCACACAGCCCTACATAAGGGCCTCCTTTAGGCTCCTGTGGGCAGTTTGGAAGCAGCTGGAGGAGTGAATTACGTCCTGGCTTGGGATTTTTTTTTTAAGTCAGACACAGACACAGCTGTTGAGCAAAATGCAGACTCCACAGAAACCCCAAAGCCTTCAAGCAGAGGAATAGTTTAGGTAAAGGTCTCAGAGTAGCTGTCTGGGTTCCGGCCCTTGAGACAGGGAGGCAGGAAGACACAGACTTCTATTACATGCTGGTGTATTCATTGGATCTTAAATGTTCAGAGCAACCGGAATAGAGGAAGTCGCTAGAATCCAGGCAAAGTTCCCCAGCAAGATCTTGGGAAGACTCCATTGTGCTTCCTGAGAGGGGCCTGCAATATCCTGCTCTTTGAAGCCAAAACTAACCCAATGACCTTCTTCCCTCTGCTTCAAGTTCCTAAGATACAAAGAACTGAGCACATTCTTAAACACTTGCTTCCAAAGAGATTCATGCAGAGATTCTTAACAGGTGATAGTGGAGCGCTACCCCAGGGAGCGGTTCCTGCCCGCGCTGGACAAGACTGAGTTCCTGGTCCTGTAGGAGCTGACCATGACCCTGTTCCTCCGAGTCATCTGGGAGGTGACAGTGCACATGGGCACGTGTGCTGTGTGTGCCCGGGATTTTTAGATCCTCTAGGATCTAGCAGAGGGAGGCAGGGAAGAATTTCTGCTTGACCTTTTCCCTTCAATTGTGCCTTGAAATAGGATGGTCTTTGGGCACCTGGGTGGCTCAGCCGGTTGAGTGTTTGATTTTGGCTTAGGTCATGATCTCACAGTTCACAAGATCAAGCCTCGTGTCGGACTCTGTCCTGACAGCTCAGAGCCTGGAGCCTGCTTTGGATTCTATGTCTTCTTCTCTCTCTCTGTCCCTCCCCCACTTGTGCTCTCTCTCTCTCAAAACTAAATAAACATTAAAAAAATTTTTTAAGAGAAAAAATAAAAAGGGTGGCCTCATGAATAACCATATTTTAAAAGGTGGTAAGGACCTTGCTGTTAACTCTAAAGAAAGTGCAAGCTCACAATTTGACATAAAAGCTGTTTTCTCTTTTGTTTGTCAAAATTTGTGGGTACTGTGTTCTAATTTCTAGCTTCAAATTTCTCTAAGAATTTTCCAAAGGAACTTTGGAAACGAGTCCAAAGAGCACTCCAGTTTCAGGTGTTTTAAAAGTGCAATGACAGCATTTTTGCCTCTAAGGAATTTTTGGTGGGGCAGTGGTCTGTCCACCTACTGGGATCACCGAGCAGAGAAGCCAGACCTTCCCCACATCCAGCTTCCTCCCACTCAGAACAAGGAAAAGCGAAGTCAGACAAGTGTTGCTGACTTTAAAAATAAAGCTTAAGGGATGGAAGTTGTCACCTGCCAGCTGGCCTCAATAAAAAAATGACCTGAAACTAAAAATAGCCGACTGGCGGCTCAGCAAATATGGCTGGTGTGAGTCTCCCTGTACTGGAAACAACCCCTCAAAGGTTTTGGCTGGTGCAAACAGCTTGTTCGGAGTGTTTATTAGGATTCTTTTTAATGAGCCCTTTGAGAACACTCTGCATTCTCCTCTGACCTGCTAAGGGTTAGGTTAGTCCAGTGGAAAGTCCGGGCAACTGAAAGAAAACCAAAGTCAGCCTTCGATCCCAACTCTGGTCAGTCTCCAGATGCTGGGGGTGGACGGTGACTCTCCCACAAAGTGAGTTTTGACACCATTTCTCCCTTTTTTCCATATAGGTGTGCCTCCAATTTTTGCACACTCTCCATTCTCCATCCCAGTAATTTTGAATCTCTACATTAATGCATTTAAACGTATTGAATTAAGCACCCATCATGTATCAGGCGCTGCAGGAAGAACAGCGGACAAAACAGATGAAAATCCCTCCCCTGAACGTTTTCCAAACCACAGTCTTCACTCTAGGGGACCCCTCAACCCTAAAAATGACTGCCCGGAAGAAGAATGGAGGTGAAGGTGCAATTTTGAGGCACGAGATTGCAACAGCCCCTCCCCCAGCCTTACCCTTTCCGGGAAGGCAGAGCTGCCATTTGCTCCCAGAGGGAGAGCAGTGCAATGGTCAGGGTTTGGTCTTCGGATTATCCACCGTTTGGTAATCAGGTTCTGGAACTATTTCCCCTCCCACCCACCACATAAATGTAGCCCCTCATACTGTACCCCAGGAGTGCCCTGGCTGTGCCCCGAATGTTTGGGCGAGGGGGATTAGACAGCACTAACCATTACCAACAGACCCATCCTGCCATGAACTCCAACCAAACAGCTGTTTCTCTACAGCATTAACCCGAGAGGAGGAATTTCAGACCTTAGAGCAGTAATTCCTTTCCAAATGCTACCCCAGAGATGCTTAAATGACGTCATAACCCTCGTTTTCCATATTCTCTTGGTACCACACAGGAAATTCTTTGCTTTCAACTCATAGCAAACAGAGACCTATTGGCTTCGCATTTTGGTGCTGTGAATTGCTTTTCTAGTTAATGATGGGATGGCCTTGCACGTTGAGCCCGTCAGGGGGTCCCAAGGCATTTTGAATCTCCAGGAAAGGGAACAGTCTTTCTGCAGGATTCTAACAACCACCTTGTCACCCCAGAGATACTGCAGAGAGCTATCTTTCCCTTTCTTTTATTATTTTACTTTTAATTGTGATAAAAATACCATCGTAACTATTTTTCAGTGCACAGTTCAGTGGCAGTAGGTACATTTGCTTTGTTGTAGAACCATCACCACTGTTGAACTCCAGAACTTCCTCACCTTCCCAAACAGAGACTTTGTATTCGTGAAACGCTAACTCCCCACTCTCTACCCTGAGCCCCTGGCCACCACTATTCTACACTGTCTCTCCGATTTTGCTACTCTGGGTACCGCATCCAAGAGGAATCATACAATGTCTTTTCCTGGGTATTTTATTTCACTTAGCATAAGTCCTTAAAGTTCATTTACACTGTAGCAAATTCTTGTCAGAATGTCCTTCTTTATAAGGATAATATTCCACTGTATGTACAAACCACTTGGGTTTATCCATTTGGCCCATTGATGGACACTTGGGTTCCCTTCATCCAATCCTTTAACTTCTGTGCCCTGGTTTCTTTTTTTTTTTTTAATTTTTTTTTAATGTTTTTATTTATTTCTAGGAGAGAGAGAGAGACAGCGTGAGNCTGGTTTCTTACCTTTTATTAGGAAATCAAATGGGACAAGAAATGAAGTTTTATATAAAAAGTTGAGTAATGACCACATATAAATGATTATATCGGCAGTGACCGGTAGAGGCAGGGAAATGTATCTGACGCTTTGAAAGCCTTTAGGCAGTAGGTGGACAGTGCTTCTTAGCATTTCTCAAAGTTAGGTCTGCCTGTCTCACAATCCTGCAGATTCCCAGGCTGCTTCCTGGATCTNGTGGGCAGGAGTCCCTTGTGCCCTCGGTCATTGGGAACCTCGGCCTGTGGTCGGGACTCTGGGGAATCCCCATGTGGGTACTTGTGAACTCGCTCATCTGGGGGCATCTCGTTCCAGAGATGACTGTTGTATGTATTTCCAGTCTCCACGCCCCTTGCCTATTTCCTCTCAGATTCATCTGCTTATCCTGTTTGAATTTATGCCAAAGATGCAACTACCCAGTTCCAAATCATTTGGATGAACAGTTCTCCTTAGAATAGAATTTTCTTAAATAATGGCTTTCATTGAAATCTTCATTATGGACCAGACTTTGTTCAAAGTACTCTATAGGTATTAACACCTCGTAATTTGTCCTACATGTTAAGTACTTTTATTCCCACTTTAAAGATAAGGAAATTGGGTCAGAGAAAGGTCAAGAAAAGCTCCTAAGTTCCCACAGCTGACAAGCAGCAAAACCGGGTTTTGAAATCAGTCTGGTGTAGAAAGAACCCACGCTCGTTAGACAGATGCTTCCTCACTTGGTGAGAACCTGCTAGTCTTGAATTGAACCTAAACTGCACTTCTCACCAGTCCACACAGGAGACAGAGGCAGACACATGCCTGTGGAGGGCCCTGGTCGGGTAAGAACAGTTACATACCAGGTACAGGACAGCCCAAACGCAGGGGTGCTCAGCTGTGCTGTGAGCTTTAGTCACAGAGGGCTTCCCAGGGAGTGAAACTTGACCTAGGTTTGAGGACCGAAAAGCCTTTTTTGGGGAAGGAATTCTTTTTCTCATTTTTTAGTTCACTCATGGCGAGTGAACATCAAATAGCATCTCTTGTGTGCCAGGTGCTTTTAAAAGCTGGAGCAACTGCAGTGAGTGAGACATCTAAGTGCCCAGACTCAAGTCGCTCCGTCTAGTGAAGGAAGAAAGAAAATACAGAGAAGCGTTCTAAGTGGTGTGAGGGCCGATGAAATGGGGTCCTGGAACAGGGCTGGGGGGGGGACACCATACCTCAGTGGTCCAGGAATACATACAGTCCATACAGTACAAAGGAGAGCCTGTACATTCCGCAGGATGGTGGTGAGCAGAGCCTATATGTTTTGCAGGATGATGGTAAGCAGAGCCTGTGCAGGATGGCGGTGAGCGGAGCCTGTGTAGGATAGTGGTGAGCGCAGCCTGTACGTTTTGCAGGATGGAGGTGAGCAGAGCCTATATGGTTTGCAGGATGGTGGTGAGCGGAACCTGTGCAAGATGGCAGTGAGCGGAGCCTGTGCGGGATGGTGGTGGGCAGAGCCTGTGAAGGGTGGAGGTGAGCGGGGCCTGTGCCTGGTGGGCAGATGTGGTGTTTGGTTTCTGGTTTGCAATGTTTTGTTTTGTCTCATTGCTGCGCTGCTTCCCTACATGCTCTGGCTTCTCCGCCCAGTTGGAGCGGGATATTTTTGGTGGCTTTATTTACAACAGGCACACGGGCAAGTTTAGCAAATATTTACTGGCATCTTCTTTCATTTAGTCTTTTTCCAGACGCTGCGTCTCCAATGAGCCCTCCTTCCTCTGTACCCATTCTTTGTTTTGCTTCATTTGAGCGTTTCTTTGCCACCCCGGCAAAAACCATAGTCATCTGGGCCAATTATTTTAAGCCATTATTTTAAGTGATCACATTACATTCGGTTAGGCTATTATACACGAAATATAACAGCAGTGAAGAGTATTCCCCGGGGTGCAGAGATGGGGTCGGGACGTCCGGAACAGAACGGGGGGTGGGGACGGGGTGCACAGGGCAGATGCGGGAAGAGCCAAAAGAAGATTCCAGGGGGCCTATTTTCTCTCCTCTGCTCCAAGACTGGTTTGACGTTCCCTTTGGGGGAACCTTTGGATTCTGCCCCTTTCTGCTTCCTTCAAGCCTTTCACGCTCAAGGGAAAAATTAGGAAACGAAACAAACCACACCCCCGGTTTTGTTAACTGGTGTTGTCTAACAAATCACCTTAAACCTTAGTGACCTACCAAGGAGGATTTGTTATTTCCCGTGGACACCGTGGAAACTCCCAGGGGCTGTGGGCAGGGCGGAGGCTCCTCTGCTGGGGTCTCCAGCGTGGGCAGCGCGTCTTGGCTGTGGCTGACGGGCTGGGACCACCCGCGCTGCCTCTCAGCCCCCAGTGGGCGGGGCCTGGCCCTGAGAGCCTGGTTCCTGGGCTGCATTCCAGTTAAGTTCAAGACCAAGTGTTCTTGTGGCCCAGGCTCTGGTACCTGCCCAGTGTTAGTTCTGCCGCATACTCTGGTCAAACCTGTATTTATGGTGTGCGGAAATCAACAGCACCGCTTTTTTTTTTTAATGTTTATTTATTTATTTTGAGAGAGAGAGAGCAAGAGTGTGTGCCCAATCAGGGGAGGGGCAGAGAGAGAGGAGGAGAGAGAGAACCCAAGCAGCTTTCACACTGCTAGTGTGGAGCCTGATGTGGGGCTTAATCTCACAAAGCGTGAGATCATGACCTGAATCAAAATCATGAGTTGGATGCTTAAGCGACTGAACCATCCAGGCACCCCAACAGCACCTCTTGATGGATGCAGCTTCAAAGAGTCGATGACCTAATTTCATTTACCATACACTTATAATAAATTCACACAGCCTATTCCTCCAGCAGCCACACCCTATACTTTCTGTAATTTATATCCATAAATAGGGGCACCTGGGTGGCTCAGTTAGTTAAGCGTCTGACTTCGGCTCAGGTCATGATCTCACTGTTCATGAGTTCGAGCCCTGCATTCAAGCCCCACGTCGGGTTCTGTGCTAACAGCTCAGAGCCTGGAGCTTCCTTCGGATTCTGTGTCTTCCTCCCCCACTCATGCTCTCTCTGTCTCTCAAAAATAAACATTAAAAAAGTTTTAATTCATATCCACGAATATTTAAATGCATATTTCGTCACTATTAAGCCTTCATTCACTGTCTTCCTCCAGTCCTCTGCATCCTTGGTCCACCTAACACATATTAGTGATGCTATCGTGCTGATGTTAGTTAGAAAGTAGCATGCCACAGGCTCATAGTGAAATACATATTTTCAAACTGGTATTTCATTCGCTAAACAGATGCCTACTGCATGCCCACAATTGGNGGGACCACCCGCGCTGCCTCTCAGCCCCCAGTGGGCGGGGCCTGGCCCTGAGAGCCTGGTTCCTGGGCTGCATTCCAGTTAAGTTCAAGACCAAGTGTTCTTGTGGCCCAGGCTCTGGTACCTGCCCAGTGTTAGTTCTGCCGCATACTCTGGTCAAACGTGTATTTAAGGTGTGCGGAAATCAACAGCACCGCTTTTTTTTTTAATGTTTATTTATTTATTTTGAGAGAGAGAGAGCAAGAGTGTGTGCCCAATCAGGGGAGGGGCAGAGAGAGAGGAGGAGAGAGAGAACCCAAGCAGCTTTCACACTGCTAGTGTGGAGCCTGATGTGGGGCTTAATCTCACAAAGCGTGAGATCATGACCTGAATCAAAATCATGAGTTGGATGCTTAAGCGACTGAACCATCCAGGCACCCCAACAGCACCTCTTGATGGATGCAGCTTCAAAGAGTCGATGACCTAATTTCATTTACCATACACTTATAATAAATTCACACAGCCTATTCCTCCACCAGCCACACCCTATACTTTCTGTAATTTATATCCATAAATAGGGGCACCTGGGTGGCTCAGTTAGTTAAGCGTCTGACTTCGGCTCAGGTCATGATCTCACTGTTCATGAGTTCGAGCCCTGCATTCAAGCCCCACGTCGGGTTCTGTGCTAACAGCTCAGAGCCTGGAGCTTCCTTCGGATTCTGTGTCTTCCTCCCCCACTCATGCTCTCTCTGTCTCTCAAAAATAAACATTAAAAAAGTTTTAATTCATATCCACGAATATTTAAATGCATATTTCGTCACTATTAAGCCTTCATTCACTGTCTTCCTCCAGTCCTCTGCATCCTTGGTCCACCTAACACATATTAGTGATGCTATCGTGCTGATGTTAGTTAGAAAGTAGCATGCCACAGGCTCATAGTGAAATACATATTTTCAAACTGGTATTTCATTCGCTAAACAGATGCCTACTGCATGCCCACAATTGGTTAGCCCTTTACAGCACAGGGTGGTACAGTGTTCTAGAAAAGCACTTGCAAGAGTCTAGCTCACATCTGGAGTCTGGGAAGAACCCCTGGAGGAAGTGATGTCAGAGCAGATAGATGATGACAAAGAATTAGCCAGACCAAGAAGGGAAGGAAAAACATCGTGGCCACAGAAAACGGGATGGACTATCTGAAGAACAAAAATCGTTTCAGTGTGGCTAGAACTTTGAGAGAAGCGAATGGAGCAAACAGGAGCAGGGCGATCAGAGGCAGGAGAGGGGTAAGAGCCTTATAAAAGACAGATAAAGAGAGTAAGCTTTCTCCTGAGAAGACCAGAAGGGATGGTTAGTGCTTTTAAAGACCATGGCCCAGGTCGTCTGTTGGAAAGATCACTCTGCCTAAGGGAGAAAGCGGTTGGAAGCTTTCAGTTTTCTTTTCAGGTAGGCCAGGCTGGAAGTTACTAAGGATATTATTTTAAACTATGCTAATAGGCCATCGAAAGATTTTTAAGGAAAAGAATGACAAAATTTGATGACTGTGTTAGGGGCATGATGTTCCGGAGGAAGTGTTAGGGCATAAAAAGATGAGGGGCTGAGGAGGTGGACAAGGCTTGGGACGGAGGGCGCCACCGGGAGTCAGGATGAAGACCAGGCCCCGAAACCGGCCAGGCTCCCGGGACGCTGGCCTCAGGCTCACCCCGGACGCAGCAATTCCGGCGTCCACCGCAGCCCAGGTTGAAGCCCCAGAGGGAGACCGGAGCCCCCTGTCTGTCCTGTGGACAGAGTCCCTTCCAGACCCTTCCCCAGCACTTGGAACAGCCCTCACAAAATGTCCCCAAAGCTCTATCCCGACTGAGGTTTGTTTCAGGGAAAACTCAGGACCACTGGGGATGTTTTCCCTGAGTCCGAAGAGCCCTGGTTCTCCCACTGTGTGAGGAGCCCAGTGGGGCCCACACGGGCTGGACCCTTCTCTCCTGCACAGAAGGGGGGAGGGGGGGAGGAGACAGCCGGCGCTGTCTGGGAACGCAGGAGCCCAGGGGTGACACTCAATGGGGGTGCCAGGTGGAGCTGGCGGCTGAGGCTGGGAGGGGGTCATGAAGCGGCACAGAAAGCCACTCGGGGCGTAATTACAAGCAGAGATATTTAATGCAAGAAATTTGCCATCAGATGTTTAAAAGTAGGAAAAGAAAAACAAGAAGGTTAGTTGGAGGGCGAAAGGGACGAAAGAGGAGAGAAACTGAGGACACGGAGGGAGCGCCAGGCCTCAGGCGGGCACCTGGGCTCTCGGCTCTGGAGGCCCCTGGAGCCAAAGCAGGAGGGCAGTGAGGCCCCCTGCTGCGCTGCCCTCACCCCGCGTCCCAGCCACTGAGGGGACGGAGGGACGTGGAGGAGAGAGACCCAGGGGCAGCGGGGTGGCAGAGATGGGGGTGTGGCTCCCCAGGTCCTGGGGGGCTTCAGGCGCAGAGGAAACATCAGGTAAGTGACCTGTACCTGCCCACTTCCTCGGACCTGTGTTTCTGCTGTCCAACATTAGTGACGGACGTTTAAGTGCATCGTTTTTAAGTTTAGTGGCTTTAAGTGCGTTCACATTTCTTATGCAGCCATCACCCCGTGCCCAGAGTTTGCCATCTTCTCAAACGGAAGCCCTGTACCCTCCGTTCTCCGGGCCCCCAGCCCCTGCCAACCACCGATCCACTGTCTTAAAGGAAGTTTTAAGCCCCATCAGGCATTAATTGTACCGTAAGTGTAGCACTTCCTTTGTCATTTCATTTATTGAGGGTTGCTAGTGGGGAGCCCTCGTCTTTCTTTTAAAATTTATTTTTAACTTTTATTATAAAAATATTCAAACACATATAAAAGTAGGATTGTGTGATGAAATGAATCTGAATGGCGCTTTTGCAGTTTCAATAATTATCGAATGTTTTGCCAATTTTTTATTATCTAAATCCAAGTTATAGTATATATAGTATAATAATGATTTCAGGAAGAGAATTTAGTGATTCATCACTTACGTATAAACCTAGTGCTCATCCCAACAAGTGCCCTCCTTAACGCCCATCACTTATTTAGCCCCTTCCCCCAAGCCCTCTTTTTGTTGACTTAAAAATTAAAAATGTTTTTGTTTTATCTTCATCCTTATACATTTTTTTCATTCAGTACAGAATTTTCTGTTTGTAATTCCTTTCTTTGAGTGCATTAATGAAGTCTTTGCTTGTTCTTTCCATTTTTATCTTTGCTAATGAGAACTTAGCTATCAAATTAACTACGGTTGCTTTGGAGGTAATTCATTCTCTCACTCTGTCTCTGCCTGTCTCTCCCTTCCCTCCTTCCTTCCCTCCTCCCTCTATGTTTTTAAAATATTCTCATTGATTTTGATTATCTGCAGTTTTACTGTAGTGTGTTTAGGTATGACTTTCTTTTTATTTGTCTTCCTCGGAGTTCACTAGGCTTCTTGAATTTGTATTTTGGTATGGTTAACATTTCTCGAAAATTCTCAGGCATAACCCTTTCAAACAGAGCCTCTGCCAATGCTCTCTCTCCTTCTGGAGCCTTCTTACTCTTCCCTGAAGTTCTCTCACCTCTCCCTAGTTTCTATCTTTTTCTTGCTCATTCTGTATAATACCTTCTGACATATCTTTCAGGTACGTCTTTTTCTGTGTTCAATCTGCTTTAAAAGCCATTTTACTAAAACATTAACGTGGGTTATTTTGTTTTTTCATGTAAAAAGTTTTTATTTGTTTTTTGTTTTTGGTTTATAAATCTGTTATTTCACTTGTTACAGTTTCCTATTTCCGGAGGATATTTTTCAGCTTCTCATATTTTTTAGACATAATTATCATTAAAAAAATAATCTGTTGCTGGGCACCTGGCTGGCTCAATCAGTAGAGCATGTGACTCTTGATTTCAGAGTCATGTGCTCAAGTCCCATGTTGGGCATGGAGCCTACTTAATTTAAAAAAATCTGTTGCTAATAATTCTAGCATTTGAAATCTTTGGGGTTTTTATGCTAGTTTTTCTGTTAGTTCTTGTTTATTGCACCTTGTTTCCTTTCTGTGCCAATTAATTTTATCCTACTTTCTTCCCTTGAAAATTTATCTGTGAGATTTTCCAGAGGTCCAGGATGAACATTTCTTCAACCAGAGAGAGGTTTTGCATTTGCAACTCTAAGTGCCTAGGTACTAGGAGCCTGTGTCCATTTAAGAGTAAATATGTCTCATAGCCAAAATATGGAAAGGGCCCAAATGCCCATCAATGGATGAATGGATTAAGAAGATATGGTATATATACACAATGGAGTGTTACTTGGCAATCAAAAAAGAATGAAATCTTGCCATTTACAACAACATGGATGGAACTAGAGAGTATTATGCTAAGCGAAATTAGTCAGTCAGAGAAAAATAAATATCATATGACTTCACTCATATGAGGAATTCAAGATACAAAACAGATGAACATAAGGGAAGGGAAGCAAAAATAATATAAAAACAGGGAGGTGGACAAAACATAAGAGTCGTAAATACAGAGAACAAACAGGGTTTCTGGAGGGGCTGTGGGTGGCAGGATGAGCCAAATGGGCAAGGGGCATTAAGGAGGACATTTGTTGGGATGAGCGCTGGGTGTTACACACAGGGGATGAATCCTTGGAATCTACTCCTGAAATCATTATTGCACCATATGCTAACTAAGTTATATGTACATTAAAAAATAAATTTTAAAAAGTAAATATATCTCCATGACTGATATTTTTAATTTGGTCTGCAAGTGTTCATAGAGTCAGCATCGGCCTTTTAAACTCAGGGGCAGGTCTTTTTCCCCACCTGATCCCAAAGCCTTCCTATTTGACAGGGAGTAGGAAAGGGAACCAGCCACACTCTGGTCAATCTGTGCTTTTGAGGCAGCTCTATTTCAGCTCACTTTCTCAGCTGTTTGCAGCCAAATCTGCAAATACCTCCAGAGCCAGAGTGAACTGTAGCCCACTAGCAATCTCTTGTTTCTTGACTTCCAAATTTTGAACTACCTCTTCTAGGACTTTTAAGAAGTTATCGTTTCAATACCTTCTAAGAAATTTTTTCTGATTCTATCATTTTAAGTCTGATTCTATCAAGTCATCTAGATTAAGAACGTGGTCCAAATAACACAGCCTGCTGTTATAGTAAATGGAAGTCTCCCTAATTATCATTCTACTCATTTTCTCATTTCAATCAGGTCTCCGCACAGCCCAATGTTAGCCATAGGGGTTTCCTCAACTCTAATATGGGGTTAATCACTTCTTCCTAGCCCACAGAGTCAGTGTGAAAGTCAAATAAGATACTGTAAGTGGAAGTTCCTATAAACTAGTGTGTCATCCAGAGAGAACAATTAGGAGGGATGTGAGCACAATGACTTGATCATTTGTGTGTTATTCTCAGCTCTCAAATTCCAACAGTCTATATTTCTGATGAATGTTTCTCATCTCCACTGACATATATAAATCTTCAGACCTTCCTCTGCTCATTTACAATACCAGCACCATTTTCTTTTCCTCTGTGATTCTACCTTTCCTTAAGGATTCATGCAAGTATATCTTCTACATAAGGGGTCCTCATGATGGCTACAAGAATCCAAATGTGTGATCCCCAGTTAGACCAATTTAATCAGAATCTTTGGGCTTGAGGCCCAGAGGAGGCTACTATATGGCCAAGGTTAAGAACCATGTTCTACGTGAAACCTTTCCTGCCACGGAAACACGGTAGTGTCTCCTTCTGAATCTGATCTCTTAATGAGTTTATCATCCATTGGGACAGAGCCCCCTGTGCCTCATGAGTTAATTATCTTGTTGAATTTGTAAATGCCCTATCTTTCTAAATAGAATACAAACTCATTTATGGATAGTTTAGCTTTACTTCCCATATCCTTTGTGAATAATAAAGAACCTAAACATAATTCCATACATGACTGTTGTCAGGTGTAGGAAAATGATCCATTTGTCCTAGGTAATATACTGATGCCACAGTTTCTAAAATGATTTTTAAAAAAATTCAATTGGTTGCATTTCTATACACCGATAGTGAAGCAGTAGAAAGAGAAATCAAGGAATCAATCCCATTTATAATTCTACCAAAAAAATATAAAGTACCTAGAAGTAAACCTAACCAAAGAGGTGAAAAAGCTTACACTGAAAACTATAGAAAGCTTATGAAAGAAATTAAAGAAGACACAAATTGAAAAACATTCCATGCTCATGGATTGGAAGAACAAGTATTGTTAAAATGCCACTACTACCCAAAGCAATCTACATATTGAATGCAATCCTTATCAAAATAACACCAGCATTTTTCACAGAGCTAGAACAAACAATTCTAAAATTGGTATGGAACCAGCAAAGACCCAGAATAGCCAAAGTAATCCTAAAAAAGAAAACCAAAGCTTCACAATGCCGGACTTCAAGATGTATTACAAAGGCATAATCATCAAGACAGTATGGTACTGGCACAACAACAGACACATAGAATGGAACAGAATAGAGAACCCAGAAATGGATCCTCAAATGTATGGCCAACTAATCTTTGACAAAACAGGAAAGAATATCCAATGGAATAAAGACAGTGTCTTCAACAAATGTTATTGGGAAACTGGACAGCAACATGTGGAATGAACCTGGACCACTGTCTTACAAAATAAACTCAAAATGGATGAAAGACCTAAATGTAAGGCAGGAAGCAATCAAAATTCTAGAGGAGAAAACAGGCAACAATCTCTTTGACCTTGGTCATAGCAACTTCTTACGTGACATGTCCCCAGAGGCAAGGGAAACAAAAGCAAAAATGAACTATTGGAACCTCACCAAGATAAAAAGCTTCTGCACAATGAAAGAAATTATCAGCAAAACTAAAAGNATGGAACAGAATAGAGAACCCAGAAATGGATCCTCAAATGTATGGCCAACTAATCTTTGACAAAACAGGAAAGAATATCCAATGGAATAAAGACAGTGTCTTCAACAAATGTTATTGGGAAACTGGACAGCAACATGTGGAATGAACCTGGACCACTGTCTTACAAAATAAACTCAAAATGGATGAAAGACCTAAATGTAAGGCAGGAAGCAATCAAAATTCTAGAGGAGAAAACAGGCAACAATCTCTTTGACCTTGGTCATAGCAACTTCTTACGTGACATGTCCCCAGAGGCAAGGGAAACAAAAGCAAAAATGAACTATTGGAACCTCACCAAGATAAAAAGCTTCTGCACAATGAAAGAAATTATCAGCAAAACTAAAAGCAACCGACAGAATGGGAGAAAATATTTGCAAATAACATATCAGATAAAGAGTTAGTATCCAAAATCTACAAAGAACTTGTCAAACTCAACACCCACAAAACAAATAATCCAGTTAAGAAATGGGCAAAAGACATGAATAGACACTTCCAAAGAAGACATCCATATGGCTAACAACACTTGAAAAGATGCTCAACATCATTCATCATCAGTGAAATACAAATCAAAACCACAATAAAGTACCACCTCACACCTGTCAAAATGGCTAAAATGAACAACTCGAGCAACAACAGATGTTGACAAGAATGCAGAGAAAGAGGAACCCTTATGTACTGCTGGTGGGAATGCAAACTTGTGCAGCTACTCTGGAAAACAGTGTGGAGGTTCCTCAAAAAATTAAAAATAGAACTATCCTATGACCCAGGGATTGAACTACTAGCTATTTATCCAAAGAATACAAGAATGCTATTTCGAAGGGGCACATGCACCCCAATGTTTATAGCAGCACTATTGACAGTAGCCAAAGTATGGAAAAAGCCCAAATGTCCACTGACAGATGAATGGATAAAGAAGATGTGGAATATATACAATGGAATATTACTTGGTGATCAAAAAGAATGAAATCTTGCCATTTGCAACTATTTGAATGGAAATAGAATGTGTTATGTTAAGCAAAATAAGTCAGTCAGACAAAGACAAATATCATATGACTTCACTTATATGTGGAATTTAAGAACCAAAAAAAGATGAACATAAAGAAAGGGAAGCAAAAATCATATAAAAACAGAAAGGGAGACAAACCATAAGAGACTCTTTAATACAGAGAACAAATTAAGGTTTGTTAGCGGGATATTAGGTTGGGGGATGGGTAGATGGGCATTAAGGAGGACATTTGTTGGGATGAGCACTGGTTGTTATACGTAAGTGATGAATCATTAAATTCTATTCCTGAAATCATTATTACACTGTGTTAACTTGGATTTAAATTAAAAGAATATTAAAATTAAAATTAAAAAAATTAAAACTTCAAAACATTAGAGAATTGGGGGTGCCTAGGTGGCTCCGTCAGTTAAGCATCCAACTTTGGCTCAGGTCATGATCTTGCAGTCTGCGGGTTTGAGTCACGCGTTGGGCTTTGTGCTGAGAGCACAGAGCCTGGAGCCTGCTTGAGATTCTTTGTCTCCCTCTCTCTGCCTCACCCCCACTCACACTCTCTCTCTTTCTCTCTCTCTCTCTCCAGAAATAAATAAACATTTAAAAAATTAGAGAATTGGTTGAATAAATTATGTGTTAACCCTATGGTGGAATACATTACAGCTACTCCAAAATATGTTGGAGAAGACTATTGCATAACATGGTAAAATGATTTTGATACATTATACAACAAACCATAAATTACAAACGGTATGTAATTTTTAAAATTCAGGGAAGAATTTATGGATAAGTGGTATTATTGAACATTTTTAAATTCTTTCTTTTATTTTTTAGAGAGAGAAATTTGGGGAGAGAGAGAGAGAATCTCAAGCAGGCTCCTTACTCGGCACAGAGCCCAACATGGGGCTTGATCTCATGACCTGGAATCATAACCTGAGCCAAAATCAAGAATCAGACACTCAACCACTGAGCCACCCAGGTGCTCCTTCAACATTTTGTATTCAAAAAACAAAATAAAAACAAAAGCAGCATTGTTTTCCTAAGGTGCCATGGGCAAGTGGGGGAGGGGCAAATAGAGAGGGAGGCAGAGAATCCCAGGCAGATTTCAAGGCTGTCAGCACAGACCCCAACTCGGGGCTCAAACTCAGGAGCAGTCAGATCATGACCTGAGCTAAAGTCAGATGCTTAACAAACTGAGCCACCCAGGAACCCTTCATCATTGCCTTTTAAACAACACCTCACTTTTCTAAATTTCCATCTGAGATCATTGTCATCCTGGGAAATGACTTATCCAGCACAAGCAGAGGCACCATCTCTCACTGTTTTGCTATCAGTCCGTAGCCAACATCTGCTGTTTCCCTCCGTCTAATACAAGATAGATGGGCTGTGGACATAGCCTGCAGGTTTGAATGTAAGTATGATTAGTCACCTGGCTAAATCCTGGTTACTAAGTATTTGGATTCACTAAAGTTCTAAAGGCATGAAACTGGAATATAAAAGGAAGCCATAACAAGGTTCAGCTTTTCATAACCTTGGGTGGGGTCAGCTATGTAAGTGACATGGAGAAGAGTGTGATGAAAAGAGTAGATCACTTTTCTACTTGGAGAATAAAATAGTTTTACTAAGAAACTAAAGTAAAACTGTGTGCCAAAGGATCCCAAGATATTAAAAAGAAGAAGAAGAAGAAGACGACGACGACGACGAAGACGAAGAAGGATATGGAGGAGGAGGAGAAGGAGGAAGAAAGAAGGAGGAGGAGGAGGAGGAGAATGAGGTAAGAAGGAGGGGTAGGAGGAGGAGACGGGGACAGGGAGGGAGGAGGGGGAGAAGAAAAGACAAATCCTGGAAGAGAATGTATCAAAACGTCCCCTGCCATCAGAACTCATCCATTGCTGGCTGGAATGTTATTTGGTACAAACTCCATTGAAAACAATTTGGCAATACCTATCAAAATTACAAATTCACATATCTTTTGATGCAGCAATTCCACTCATAAAGATAATTTAGGATACGCTCACACATTCGCCAGACAATATATGTGCGCCCTTACCTAATGCAGCATAGTGTGGAAAAGCTTGAAAATAAAACCCCCGTCAGAGGGAACTTGTTAAATAATTATGATGTGTGACTGAAGTTTATGCAACTGTAAGGTAGAAAAATAGAAACACTTTATGAACTCGTATGGAATAATCTCCATTTTAAGTGAAAAAACTTGGATACATATGTAAGATGGTTTGGATGTTCTATGCTATTTGCTTTAAAGAAAAGAGGGCAGAAGTAATAGGCATACTTTTCTATGTGGTGTATATATAAAATTTGGTTGCCTTTGGGGAGAGAAAATGTGTGGAGACAGGGAATTTTTCTAAAGACTTAATTTTTCAGGGCAGGTTAAGGTTTACAAAATGATTGAGAGGAAGGTACCAAGATTACTTGTATAGTTCTTGCCCCCACATGCATGACCCCCTCCATTAACAACATCAATCACCCAAATGGTACATTTTTTCTAAGGAGGAACCAACATTGATACATCACAATCCCTAAACATTCACAGTTTACCTTAGGGTTCACTCTTGGTACTGTAACATTGTATGGATTTGGAAAAACGTATAATGACATATCCATCATCACCATATCATACAAAATATTTTCATTACACTAAAAAGGAATGTTTACTTTGTGAACTCTTTTGTAGCTCTTGAATTTGAGCCATGTAAATGAATTGCCTAATTAAAAAAATATTTAATCATTTAAAATAGATTTAAAAATAATTTAAAATATTATTACCAGCCTGCTGGAGTGTAAGCTTCATGGAAGGGGAAGGCTATGTCTACTTTGTATTTGGTATTATGTCAGCACAGTGCCCAGCATATAGAGTAGCTACTTAATAGTAGCCAATGAATAAATGAATGATTAATATTTAGTAATGGGATTGCTAAATATTTAGTAACATTAGTTTAGTAATGGGATTCTAAAAAGGTTTATTTTTGTAATTTGTAAATATTCTATAGCATAGAGGTATTGATTTCTTAATAATCAGAAATAGAATTTTTAAGTGGAAAGGAAAACTCAGGTACATTATAACTTTTAGACCCAGGCAAATGGGGCCCCTGCTCTGGGTCAACCTTGTGCCTCAGGTAGCCCTGTGCATTGGAGCATCTTCCTCAAAATTTTCTGAGACCTTGTAGGGGGTCTAGCTGGAGCCTGTAGTGCCATTGCAGCAGGATGCTACAGGTGCAAGGTGTTCCCCAATCCTTGCCCACTGTCCCCCTCCCAGGATGACCAGATGCCCCAAGCAACTTCAGGATTTGTGTATATGAGTTATCCCTCCCTGGCCCCGTGGCTGGGTCCTGGTTCCATGAGGGTGACCAGAGAACAGACAGCTTTCATTGGCTGGAGTGGAATTTCTTCTGTGGAATTACGTGGCATGGGCCACCAGTTTGTGCTTATACCGTAATTTTGAGCGACTGTCACTCAAGTCAGCCACAGTGTAGTGGGTAAGTTCAGGTCTTGACCACTGAGGATTTACCACTAAGTCTTGGGCTTGCATCCTCATAAATCCCAAGCACTGGTCAGTTCTCACCTACCATGTTCAGACATGTTGTCGCCAAACTGTTTACATAAGACAGGACACCAAAAAATATTTGCTGGGACTCACAGACCCCAAGGGTGACCCTGTTCTAATACAAGCATTTGTATTATTTGAAAGATTTCAGTGAGAGCAAATGAGAGCAAATTAACATTCTCACAAATCGAAGCAAACATTGTCTTCTAGAATAGAATATAAGAAGTAAAATGGTGAGGGAAGAGACCTAAGCCACTGGGGTCAGAGTCCCTAGCCACCAAATCCAGAATCAGAGGAGCCCGGTGAGTTAGACAGTGGACTCTTTCACAACTAAAGTCAATAGTTTTACGGTGATTTAAAAAATTATATGTATGAATACATAAACTCCGACCCCTTTGCCCATTCTTGGCAAGTTCAGAAGAGGTCAAGCCCTACCACTCCAGCACAGCAGCTCTGGACCCCCTGCCACACGAGGCTATGGTCCACCTCATCTTACATGAACATCTCCCTGCATAGTCAACACACTCTTGCAAAGAAACTGAGCTTTAGAGAGAGCCGAGGGTCAGAGAGAGACCAGCTGGAGAAGAAGCCACCTTAGGGAGACAAAGTCAACTTCTTTCTCCTAAAATTAGAGACTGAAACCCTCTTACTTTTCTGTTCCTCAGCTGTAACGTGCATCGCTGAGTTGAGTCAGGCAACTCTGCACAACCCAAAGAAAGTGCCGTGTCTCTGACTAAAAACCCCTCGGTCCTTCCCTGCTCTAGACAAGTCCTTTCTGCCCCTTCCAGAAAGTTCCAGACTTTCCAAGTCTGAAGCTGTGGAGAGACCCTCGCTGAGGCCCTCCAGCTCCTTCCCTGGTGTCCTGGGAGGGCCACAGAGGCAGCGAAGCTGTGACTCATGACTTCCGTCAGGCCGACACGCTGTTGCACTCAGAAATTCAGCAGGGTCTCTTTCATTTTCATGGATGTGCCTGCTTGTTGCATGTGAGGAGATGTGCATGCGGGTACAGGCAGAGAGGGAAGGGGTGACATGGCTGGAGCACTTGTCACTGAAGGCTGGATCCAGCTGGGTACCATGGACACAAACACCACTTCAGGGCTGTGCGCCATGGGCCTGAGGATGTCTGGCTCCTGTGTCTCCGGCATTGCTCACCATGCCATCAACATCTGGATCCTGCTTAATCCACAGAATCTGAGAACCTTGTTCAGTTCCTCGTCCCTCACCCTCTGCGCCAAACTGAGTGAGAGCCCACCCAACCAGACAGAGTGGCCTGTATTTACTTTGGAAAAGAGTCACAAGTACCCTGGGCCAGGATGTGAAAATCTAGTAGTTTTTGAGTGGAGGTGAGGGAAGTAGATATGTTCAAGCAGCCAGGTCTTGACTGTCTGCTGATACTTGGGACTGAACATCCAGGTGTCAGCAGTGGACAAAGCCACACGGAAGGCAGGCCAGTAAACGTGGAGGAAGTGCCCAAAAAGCACTGTTAGTGGATCACTTATTACTGATGCCCATTCATGCATTTATTTAAAAATACATTTTAAGCACCTACTATGGGTCATTGCAGCAGAGGACTCAGCTCAACTATCTGTGCCTGGTCTTGCATCTGGGTGAGGACAGCATACATAAACAGATAACTGCGATGGAGTATTGCTGATCTGATGATGGGGAGGTTCTGACATGGAGCTGTGGGGGCCCAAAGGGCAGAGCAGCCCCTTGCACTTGGGCCTTGCAGGTAGGGTGGAGGAGCAGATGTGTTTTCTTGCACAGCATGGAGCTTGAGCTGAATCTTCAAAGGTGAGGAGGTAATTGTATTATCCCTAGATAACCTTTTGCAAATATTCCCATTTATGGAAGCAAGTTCATTACTATAAATCAAAACAAGACAGTAGATGTAGCCATGGAGAAACCTCTGCCTTGGGCTTTTAAAAAGTCATAGCAGAGAACCTGGGTGGCTCAGGTGATTAAGCATCTGACTCTTGGTTTCAGCTCAGGTCATGATCTCATGGTTCGTGAGTTCCGTTCTTGGCTTTGACTCCGGTTATAATCTCACAGTTTGTGGGTTCGAGCCTCACATCAGATTACAACATGGAGCCTGCTTGGGATTCTCTCTCTCCCTCTCTCTGCCTTTCCCCTGCTGGCACTCTCTCTCTCTCTCTTTCTCTCTCTCTCTCAAAACAAATAAATAACCATTTAAAAAATAAAAGTAAAAATAAAACTAAAAATCACAGGAAAAGCAACCAAGGGGATGGGCTGCTGAGCACCAATGCTTGCAGAATAGGCCAAGTGGAAGGGCCTCCGGGAGGGAAGTGAGTGGTCTTGGTCAGCCAGTTGGCCAAAGGCCCTAGAGGAGCTGGAAGTGAGAACAGAAAACTGCACAGTTGGGGAGGAGAGTGTTAGGAAGGTAGAGGTCAAGGGAATGTGCTCAGAAGAATTTGGCAAATAGGAGATCATGGGCTATTTTGTCCAAGAATGTTCACTGGAGTGCTGGGGTGGGAGCCCAAAAACAGCAGCAGGCAGAAGAGGGAGGTTGAAGGAGGAAGGGGAGCCAGTGAGAGTGCAGGCTGATCTTCAGGATCCCGGCTCTCGCTGGATGGAAGGAGGTAGCTCCCCAGTAAGTGAAGCATGAGGGACCTGAGTGCTATTGAAGCTGAGAGAAGGGGTGAGTAGGGGAGGGAGAAGGTTAAGTAACCGTAGAGGTGGGGGAGGCCAAGCCAGGGGTTCTGACCTGGCAGCATCAGGGAGAGATCTCTCTCTGGAAAGGCAGGGATCATTCCAGAGCAGGAGGAAAGACATGTCTTCTTCCAGAACCGCTGGGAAGGTAGAGGAAGGCCCCTGTTTAGAGCACGAAGCAGGAGGCAAGGTGACTTAGTATCATTCTCACCATTGTCCTGCAAGTTTAAAATTATTTCCAAATAAAAAACTTGAAATTGTGAGGCATTTATAAGTTATATTTATATATTTTTTAATGTTTATTTTTGAGGGAGAGAGAGAGAGACAGAGCATGAGTAGGGGAGGGGCAGAGAGAGGAGGTGACACAGAATCCAAAGCAGGCTCCAGGCTCTGAGCTGTCAGCACAAGCCTGACGTGGGGCTCGAACCCACGAGCCGTGAGATCATGACCTGAGCCAAAGTCGGACGCTTAACCGACTGAGCCACCCAAGCACCCCAAATTTATAATTTATATTTTGAAACAAAAATAGAATCATAACAACTATTTTTAAAATCTTGCTTTTTTAAATGTATCTTGTTGATAATAAGACATAGCGTAGACCTCATTCTGCTCTGTGGGTGGACACTATTGCTTTGTCTGGATGCAGCATAATTTATCCCATCTACCTCTTGGTAATGAACTTGGACCTGTCTACAGTTTTTGCCTTTGCAAATGGCATGTGACCATATGTTTGAGCAAACACTGAACAAGATTTGCTTCTCACAAATACCATGAGCTTAAGCATATATCTCTGTTCTCAGCCACAGTTCTATCATTTGTGAAATGAACATTTAAATTTGTACATTGATTTAGTGGTTGCAAGAATTTAATAATAAAGTACTCTACATAGAACCTGAGACACAGAAGGCCAGACTTTTATAACAACAGCACCTATTATGAACGCCTTCTCTGGACATCTCTCTGCACGCGCGTGCACGCGTGCATGCATGCGTGTGTGCATGTGTATGTGTTGGCCTCCCTCCTGGCTCAAGTGTATGGATATTTCAAACTGTGGTAATTATCACTGACTTTCTCGCTACAAAATTGTCCCAGTTAAGGCTTCCATCAAAAGTGACTGCCCCCCACCTCATCATTACACTGGAAATAGAAATCTTTAAAAATATTTACCAGTCTATGAGGCGGAAAATTGCCCAGAGCTGTCCTGTTTTGTGCCTCTTTTTCAACACCTGTCAAGTGTTTATGGCAATTGGCACTTTCTCTTTATCAAATTCTGCCTATTTGGGGGTAGGAGTGAGCTCATCAATTTTCTACTGTTTTGTAAGCCTCTTTGCATATAATTCATCTGCCACGTGTGCTGCAAAAGGGTGCCTTCTCATTTTCTTTATGGTCGGCTTTTCTTAAAGAACTTCTAAATTCTTTATGAGATCCAGTCTTTCAGTCTTTTCCTTTGTAGCGCCTGGGCTTCTTGTCATGCTTAGGATAAGTGTTCCACTTGGCGATTATGAAACATGACACAAATGCTTTGTGTTTTTTCTAATACTGTTAAGATTGTGTTTAGTTTACACGTAAACCCTCATCCACCGGGGATTTATATTAGTGTAATAAATAAGGGAAGGAAGGATTCAACTTCCCTACTTCCCAGATGCTTAACCACTGTTCCAGCCCATCTATTGAAGAATTTGTCTTCTGGATCTGACACTGGGTTGGCTCTGCTGTGATTGCTGTGCAACCTTGCTGAGCTCTGCGAGGGCCAGGGCCACGGGGTTTTCTCCTCTCTGACCCCCCAGGACACCTAGCAGAGCGCTGAGCACAGAAGGGCACCTCCCATGCTGAGAAGACAACCTGGGGAGCCCATCTGGAGTCTCAGCGAGGGACCACAGCTGTGCTAGAATGAGGTGTGGCCCCTCTTTGCCCCTGGCGGTGCTCCCACAACCTACCCACAGATGGAGCCGGCTTTTCTTCATGTCCTCACCCAGCTCGGTGGCTCCTTCATAAGCCTCTCAGCGGGAAGGGCAGGTAACAAACAAGTAACTGTTACCTGAAACTGGGCTTGCCTCTTGGTGTGTGTTGAGCCCAGACACAACCAAGTCAAGGAATAGAAGAAGGAAGGGTTTTACTTGCAAGAAGTAAAGGAGAACATCATCGAGTGTCTTTTCGAAAGTGCTGTCTCCCTGGCCAATTTTGAAGCGAAGGGTATGTTCATCTTCATGGAGGGCTTGCACAATGAGGGATTCAGCATAAAACTGCGATAGAAGTGGGACGCCTGGGTGGCTCAGTTGGCTAAGCAGCTGAGATCATGATCTTGCAGTTTATGAGTTTGAGCCCCGCATCGGGCTCTCTGCTGTCAGCACAGAGCCTGCTTCAGATCCTCTATCTCCCTCTCTCTCTCTACCCCTCCTTGCTCATGCTCTCTCTCTCTCTCTCTCAAAAATAAACATTAAAAAAAATTTTTTTTTTTAAATTGGGGTAGGAGTGATCTTACGGGGGGCAAAGTCCAGGTCTTGGTAGATGGAAGTCACAGGGCCTGCAAGGATTGGCACCATGGGTATCTGGCTCCAGTCAGCCAGATACCGAGTGCTCGGAGGGGCTCAGATCCTATAAAGATAACTCGAATATGTTCCAGGTCAGTCTCTACTTTTGAATCAGCACTGGGAGTTTCACCACTGATTTATCATCCCTGAAATAATTAGGCTACCTCCTGGCCTGACAGCTCTTATTTTCTTTTGTTCCCTTAAAATTATTAAAAACTGAGGTCTGTTTTTCTGCAATTTCAACATATCCCAGGAAGTCCTACAAGAAATGTGTTTTGGGCAAGTAGTGCTGGTCAGACAGAGATCGTTAAGACGGCCAGGGGCCTACAATGACTTTTCTTATGTCGAGGTGCTAGGTCTCATCTTTCTTCTTCCAGGGAGCCCTAACTCTCTCTGCTTACACAACCATTAACAAAGGGGGAAGAGGTCCTCTGTTGTTGTTAGTTGTTCACCAGAATATTACAGAGCTGCAACAAAGTGATGGGCGTCACATGTACATGCTTACCTGGGACTGTGTTTATGATGTATTGCGTGGAAATAAAATTATATAAGGGAATATTGATAATCCTGCTTTTGTAATAAACAAATAGTGAGAGGTATGTGTGTCTTTTCATGTAAACATTGGAAAGATCTGGAGACACACAGCCAGGTGTTCTGCGTGGATGTAGCAAGGGGTCCGAGAGCTGAGTGGTGGTCCAGAAAAGGAAGAGATGCGACAGGCCCCTGGGCCTCCAACGGCCTTCTCCAGACTGGAACTGGGAGGTGCCAATCACATACTTTTCAAGAACCTTCTGGTTATGAAACGGTTTCCAATGCAAATAGGCCTTTAGGGAGAGAACATCAGGTTCACATTGATGACTTAATCACCCTTAATCAGTACATTGTATTGTGTTGTGGTTTTTCCCTTTACCCGTATGAGCTCGGAAAACACAAGTCTACCACCTAGTGCTGGATCTGGGTGCCCCTGTTGACTCTTAGTTCATAGGATGCCGGCCAAGGAGGGCCCAGGAGCAGCTCCACTTCCCACCCCTCCCAAGCTTCCTCCTGAGGCCCTTTCAAGGCAACACCCACCCCCTTAGGCTAAAGTCAAGTTTAGATAAACTGTCCCACGTGAGCCAGGGTCCTGGGAACACGGTGCTAATTCTGTCTATCCCTCCTCTCCTGTTCATCAAAGGTTTCTGCCCTTTTGGAGGTGATTTGTTTGCTGGTTGTCCTGTTTCCCCTCCCCTGGGATTAGCTGATCTTTTCGAATTCCATTTTAAATTTGCATAATCGGCTCTTAGCCATACCTCCTTGGTGTTATTATTATTATTTTGTGTCTCCTAAGTGATTGAAATATACATTGTTAGCTTTCCACAGAGAATAAACAATGTGCCACTTCACATAAAATAGAAGAGCCCTGCGCCCATGCAACGCCATTGCCCACTCCTCCTTTATTCTGTGATTGTCATGTGCGCCTGCGCGTGTCCTTCCCTGCACAATGCAAAGCTATAAATCTTTGCTTTCGAGGCTCATATGCATTTTAAAGGAATTAAGAGAACAAAGCAGTCTTTCATCCTTAGCCACATCCTTACCGTTTCCAGTGCTTCTGCAAGGCAGTTATGCACACTGAGGACGAAGACAGAGGTATGGTGTGAGCAAGAAGAGTTAGGGGTTCCCGTAGTTTTCAAGAAACTAGAGAAGTCATTTTAGGCCCTCAGCTATGTTCCATGATCTCTGCCCTGCTTGCCTAAGCCCACTACTTGCAGGACTTCCTAGGAGGTGTCAGAAATTCAAAGAAATGGGAAAACCTCAGCAGTTAAGGATTTTAAGGAACAAAGAAAATGCAAGACTAATAGCCTCTATCAGCAAGGAAACAGCCCAACCTTATCAGAGACAACGAATCACTGGTAAACCCCCTAAGTGCTGACCCAAAAGTAAGTAAAGCCCTGCATTCCTTACTCCAGACAAGGAGCCCCGGTCCCCATACAGTTTATAGGGACTCTCAGAGCAGAAGAGTCCCTTCTCCTTCCGCAAGTTACCTCTGCTTCATTATAATATTAATGTCATTAACATAAGATACACATACAAGCTTGTTTTCTAAGTACACCTGCACAGCCTTATGCCTACCTTTACGTGAGATGACAAAGCTCCCCTTTCTCCCTAAACCCTGAATAGAAAGAACCTTCTCATCCCTGCTTCAGGAGTCATGGCCTTGGAAATTATTCCCCATGATCTCCTTACTTGCTGCAAATAAAGTTTCCTTTGAGTGACAAGTCCCCATGGTGTAGTCTCCATTTGTGTCTCATCAAGGAGCAAACTCACATTAGTTTGGTTACAGTGGAAGCCAGAGAATAATCCAAGACAACATACAAGTATTGTAGAATTTATAGGTCACAGGGAGAGTCCCAAAGAGTTGATGGAATTGCCTAAGTGATTCAGGTACTGACTTTTGTCAGGGTGGAAGAATATTCTCTGCCTTTCAAAGTCCTTCTAGCTGGACTTAGAATCAGGTTGACACGAGAGATCAGCAGAAGAAAATCGAATTTAACAGCGTACGTATAGGGAATCCACACAATCATGGACATTGCAAAGACAGATAACATGATACGTATTATGAGCCAGAAGACGGACAGGCTCTGAGGACACAAAGGGCAGAAAGACCATTAGCAGGAAGGTCAAAGGACTCGATATTTGAAAAGCAAAGTCTGCCCTGTTATATAGAAGAGTTTCTTAGATAAAGAGGAATCTCTCTTAATAGCTGTCTTCCTGGTAAAACAGGCAGTTGAGGGGGAGGTAAAGAGCTTTTCCTGAATCTGCTGGGTTTTGAATGCTTTTAACTCAAAATAATGCTCATGCCAAAGTAGCCCATCTTGGGGTGACCTTTCTCTACTCCCTATACCTTCACTTTTCAGGGATTGGGTTTTATTTCTCTGATCAAATATCCCCAAAGACATGTGGTATTTTCTTTTTCCTTTGCTGCTTTGAGGGGCTCAGAGCTAATAAAATCACTTGTACTCTCTGTCCTCAAACATTTGACAGCTTGGCTCTGCTTTATGATTACATATTGGAGGAAGAGGAGGGTCTTTGTTCCATCAGTGGAAACATTGCAATCGCTTCTCTTAAGCCTTCCTGGAGAGTCTGTGTGGCTCAGATAAATGCATCCCTTTGCTCTTTTAGGGGGACCATTTGCAGGAGGGACCCAGCAGGCTGGCCCTCCTAGCCCCCAACCCCTTCGGCCTTCCCTGCTGATCCCTGCAGGCCCTGGAGCACATGGCCTTTGTTCTGAAGACCGTCAGGAATCAGGAGTTTGGATCAGGAGGAAGGAACAGTGTGGGGAGAAGTAGGTGGAGAGGCAGGCAGGGGAGAGGTTGGGCAGCACCTTTGTGATGTCAGGAATTTATTCTAAATGCAGTGAGAAAGTATTACAGTTACAAGCTTGGCAGTGAACATGGGATATATGAATAAAGACATTTCATTTCATGGGAACTGGCCCTAGTACAAAACAGTTGCAAACTCATTTGAACCCCCCAAATTAAATCTCCTGCTTTACCAAGTGTATCTCTAACCTCATAAATAAAAATGTAAGGTTAAAGGAAAATTACCTCTCAACAACCACATTGATTGTGTAAAATAAAAAAAAAAATTACAATTAAAACGGAGGGTTGTAATGAGGAAATGGTACAAATATGCTTTTAACCAAGGGGGAGGGACAGAGGCATGTCACTAGCAGGGATGAGCATGACATGTCTATTCCAGAGACAAAAATCACAGAGTTTCTTGGAAAACTTACAAATAACTGAAATTACCCTCCCTGGCAACTCCCCTTTGCTTCTTTACTCAGTTCTTAGCCTGAGACAGAGGAGCAGTCCCTGAACCCGGAGTCTGCCTGGCGCACATGACTAGCCCATGGGGTCTCCAGTGATAAACAGTTTCACAGAATGAAAACACCTCGTGATAGAGACGGATCGGACAAACCAAGGCCACTCCCTAATCATGTGTGAGCACAGACAAAAGCAGGAACTGTCATCCAAACCACAAACCAATCCAAACCGATCAGACATCTTATCCTGACTAATGAGTGATGGCTGATCCTTTATTTTTATTTTTTTCATTTTTTTTTTAAGTTCATTTATTTTGAAAGAGAGATAGCACGATCAGGGGAGGGGCAGGAGAAGGAGACAGAATCCTAAGCAGGCTCTGCACCATCAATGGAGAGTTGGACGCAAGGCTCAAACTCACAAACTGCAAGATCATGACCTGAGCCAAGATCAAAAATCACGCTTAACCAGCTGTGCCACCCAGGTGCCCCATGATGGCAGATTCTTGATCAGATATAGCTTTAGCCACCATCTGTTCTTTCCACCTTCTAGGTATGAATTATCTAGATAGTCAATCATAGAATTAGCTCTACTACTAACCTTGAACAAAGCCCTGTGTCCTAAACATTCCCCAAATCCCTCATATAGCCCCAAATTCTGTGAGTCCTTTCTACCCCTATTAATGGGACACACCACAGTTCCCCATGGTGTGAATTGTGAAGAGTTAATAAACTCAACTTTGTTCAACTACAGTTGTGTTTCTGGAAAGTACTGACAAGTCAATTAATTTATATAAGGAGGGTGGGGGTCAATATTCCATAGACTTCGAATTTGCTTTTATAAACTCTGCCTTGCTTTTGTTGATAGACTAGTCTAGTGATCTGAACATGTTACTGTAATGATACATCTCCCTTTATCTCTTATGATATTTTTTACTCTAAGGTCAATTTAGTCTGACATTAATACAGCTACATAGATTTGGGGGGGGGAATTGGTATTTGCATGGTATTTTTTGCTTTCAGTCAATATGTATGTTTAAATGTATTTCTTTTAACTGGATAATGAATTTTAATAAAATTTCCTTAAACTGTAGACAATTTACACTTAGTGTAAAAATGTGACACATTTGGGTTCTATTGTACCATGAAACCTATGCTTTTTATTTGTTTTCCTGGGGTTTTTTTTCCTGGTCTCTGCTCTTTATTTAGCATCTATTATATTTTATTACTCTACTTTTCCCCACTTTACTAATTTAGAAGTGCTAGAAAAAAAAAGAAAAGAAAAGAAAACCTCAGGCCCAAAATGATTTCACTTAGACCAGGTTCCCAAATCAGGGATTAATACCCAATCTAATTGTAGTTTCAATGTCCTCCAGAAATGTGGCCTTAACTGGTCAGTCAGGAATTTTCTTGTCAGCACCAATCAGTTAATTTGTCACTGGGCCCTCTCTATTCCCCAAAGGAAGATAAACCATCTGAATGATAAGATCTCCCTTCAGTTTCCCCTGAAAGAAAATGATCCTGCCTGGAACAATCTTTTCTTTTCTTTTGCTAATAACTTCCTTGCCCCACTTCTGTCCTGTAAAATCTTCCATTTTGTACAACTTGGAGTCCCTCTCTACTTGCCAGTTAAGGTGCTGCCTGATTCTTGAATCATTTAATAAAGCCAGTTTCCTCAAATTTACTTGGTTGAATTTTTTAAAATGTTTTTTTAAATTTATTTCTGAGATACAGAGACAGCAGGGGAGGGTCAGAGAGAGAGGGAGATACAGAATCTGAAACAGGCTCCAGGCTCTGAGCTGTCAGCACAGAGCCCGACTCGGGGCTCGAACCCACAAACCATGAGATCATGACCTGAGCCAAAGTCGGATGCTTAACCGACTGAGTCACCCAGGCGCCCCTTGGTTGAATTTTTTAAACAGATTTTATGCATTTCTGTAATTGTGGTGGTCAAAAAATTACAGCGTGCTTTATTAATTTATTAATGTCTAAATTCAAACTTATTTATGTCATCCTTGATAATAAAAGAAATTTAAAACACTTTACCTCCAGTAACCACTCCAACTTATTTCTCTGTTTTATGTCTTTCAATTTTATTCTCTTTTTAAAAAATTTTTAATTAATTTTTTGAATGTTTATTTTTGAAAGAGGAGAGAGACAGAGACAGAGCACAAGCAGGGGAGGGGCAGAGAGAGAGAGACAGAATCTGAAGAGCAGGCTCCAGGCTCTGAGCTGTCAGCACAGAGCCCAATGTGGGGCTTGAACCCACAGACTGTGAGATCATGACCTGAGCCAAAGTTGGCCTCTCAACCAACTGAGCCACCCAGGTGCCCCATCTTGTTTTTTAAAAAAACTCTATAGGATAATATTTTTCTGCTTGATGAAATCAACATCTGTCTAGATATTCCCACATATTTACCACTTCCTTTAGAATTTTCTCCAGATGAGAGCCTATAGGTAAAGAACACTCTTAACGTTTACTTGTTCTGAAAATACCTTTATTCTGCTCATGTGCTTGATAGATATTTTATTCAACATAGGTTCTAGGTTGACAGTTTTCCCCCAGCCAATGGATGGCTTTATTTCACTGTATCTTAATGCAGTTGAGAGGTCAGCTTCCAGTCTCACCTCTGCTCCTTTGAAGATAATCTATTTTTTTTTCATTGACTGCTTTTAAGACATTCCCATTACCTTCAACTTTCTTCAGTTTTACTATGATATACTAGGTATGCATTTTTCAATATTTATTCCACTGGGGCACCTAGGTGGCTCAATTAAGGGTCCAATTCTTGATTTAAGCTCAGATCATGATCTCATGGTTTGTGGGATCGAACCCTGTTTGGGATTCTCTGTCTCCCTTTCCCTCTGCCCCTCCCCTGCTCATTCTCTTTCTCTCTCTCTCAAATACATAAATATTTTAAAAATATATCCTCAGGCCCTAACTGACGAGTGGGCTACTTACAACCAAGCATAGCTACCAAAAAAGGGAAATTTCTATACATGCCCATACCTCCTCACCTTCCTGCTTTAATTTTTAAATGTTTATTTATTTTTTTGAGAGAGGGAGACAGGGTGTGAGCTGTCAGCAAGCACAGAGCCTGATGCAGGGCTTGAACCCAATCCTGAGATCATGACCTAAACCAAGGTCACTTAGCTGACTGAGTCACCCAGACACCCCCTCATCTTCCTGCTCCCACCCACTACCTGGTTGCAGTCTTTCCTCTGCCATCCTGCCCACACTTCCCTTGCAGTGTATTCAATAAATTTCTATCTCTTTTGTTGTGCTTTGGATGAATTCTTATACCCCCTGAGTCACTGGCTTCCATCAATTGTTGCCCCACATTTTGGGACTCCCATCTGATGGAGACAGACACCGCAGTGGATATACTCTAGTCATTGTTAAAGAAAAATAAGACTCATTTACATGAAAGGATACCTCTATGTACACAGATATGAAAATTATAGAAAGGAAAAAGTTACTGAAGTTTCTGCACCTAATTCCAATGTTTGTGTCAGAGGGGGAGGGAAATATTCCCACATCAACGAGCAATTCTCCAACACCAACTGTGTGTCCTACATTCAGCCAAATTCTGAGACTGTCTACCCGGAGATAGCCTCAGATCCTACATGTTAAAAGCTCAGTCCTCGAAGTCTTCCCTTCCCCCCAGTTCAGACACCAATCGTAATCTAAGTTCTCACCTGGGGTTCTGACTGGTTGGCTGTAGATTGGAGGTTCTTACAGCCCCATTTGGGTTTGATTAATTTGCTAGAGTGGCTCACAGAATTTACAGCAACATTTTACTTCTTGGTCACTGAGTTATTATAAAAGGGTCATATAAGTCAGGAATAGCCAGATGAAAAAGTTGCATGGAGCAAGGTATGGGGAAGGGGTACAGAGTTTCCATGCTCTCTCTGAGCCCACCACTTCCCCCAAATGTCATGTGCTCACCAACCTGGAAGCTTTTCCAATCCTGTCCTTTTGGAATTTTATGGAGGCCTCATTACATGTGCATGATTGATGAAATCATTGGCTACTGAGGACTGATCAACTTCCAACCGCTCTTCCCAGCCTAGAGGTCTGGGGGGCAGGACTGAAAGTTCCAATGCTCTAATCGCATGGATGGCTCAGCTGGCACCCTGCTCTCATCCTGTGGCAAGGTCCAAAGGTTGCCTTATTAACATAGTAAAAGACACCTTGATCACTCTCTCACTTAGGGAATTCCAAGGGTTTTAGGAAGTCTGTTCCAGGAAGGGGGTCAAAGAACAAATATATATTTATAATAAATCCCAGTATCAGTTAGACAAAAGGGAATAAAAACTTGCAAAAGTTACTTGGGGGAGAGGGAGGGTTTAGAGGTAGAGAAGAGAGAAAGGGGGACTTCCTCTGCCTGCCATTGCCTTAGAAGTGCAGTAAAACACTGGTTTGCGAGTACAATTCATTCCAGAAGCATGCTTGTAATCCGAAGCACTTGTATATCAAAGCGAATTTCCCCATAAGACATAATGGAAACTCAGACGATTCGCTCCACAACCGAAAAATATTCATATAAACATGATTACAATTCTGTAATATAATACAAAATAATAAAGAAAATACAAAATGTGAAGAAAAAGAAACAAACTATTCTGCACTTACCTTGAAAAACCTTCGTTGCTGGTGTGAGAGAGACAAGAGAGAAGAGGATTATTGTGGAGGATGACCTTCACTATCACTAACGGAATCACTATCTATTGATTGGCTCAGTGGAATCTTTTTCTTTTCATGCAACTTTAACAAGGAACCTATCCAATGACCCAGAATGAAGCAAAGCTTACTCTTGTATGGCAAAACAAAGGACTGCCCATACATGCTTTGAAGTGCCAAAAAATACACTAGTGCAAAAAACACCCTGAGAAATCACAGATTTCTGTCCAACACCGTGGCCCGAGACCAAACATCCAAGCATAGGAGAAGATCACCCACAATCCCTCAGAGAGAGAAAGAGAGGGAAGAACCATGGCTCGGTTGTGATCATGTGACATCCAGTGTTATGTACTACTCGTGTTACAAGACATTGCTTGTTTATCAAGTTAAAATTTATTAGAAATGTTTGCCAGTCTCGTGGAACACTCACAGAACAAATTATTCTGTGATTCTTGGATTCTGAAAATCCAAGGTTTTACTGTACTTGAAATCTCTATATCAGTAAGTCTTCATATATTGCTTACGTGATACAATTTAGCAACATTTTCAAAGAAAAATCAGGACAGGGGCCCCTGGGTGGCTCAGTTGGTTAAGTGGCCGACTTTGGCTCAGGTCATGATCTCTCCGTTCATGGGTTTGAGCCCCACATCAGGCTCTGTGCTGACAGCTCAGAGCCTGCAGCCTGTTTTGGATTCTCTGTCTCCTTCTATCTCTGCCCCTCCCCTGCTCTTGCTCTGTCTCTCTCTTTCAAAAATAAAAAAACATGAAAAAAAAAAGAAAAATTGCTGCAGAATTCAGCGGTTAATAGCAAAATGATAGTTGCCTTTCAGAGTTGATACAAAGGTGCAATCTGTCACTCATGCATTCAGTCACGTCACTGAGTGAGTTCCTGAGGTGCCGCGGGCACCAGCAAGCCAGGCATCTCCTAACATGACAGAGCTCTCATCGTGATGGGAAAGACATGATAAACAACTAAACCACAAGTCACTGTGGATGGAATTAAGTTTGGTAAAGGTGCTCTAAGGGAAGGTGCTGGGGAAACCCACTGCACAGAATGGCCTCCTTGGGGAGGTGAAGCCTAAGCTGAGGCCCCAAGAGTGATGAGCCACCCCCTTCCTGGGAAGAAGGAGGAGCAGACTCAGGGGGAGAGCCAGGCATGTTCCAGAGAGAAAAGAAACTTTCCAGTTCTGCATAACTGAGAACAAACAGTCTCCCAGAGCTGGTGACGTGTCAGGCTGGGTAAGTTCCCAGACATCAGAGGAACAGGACGGGTGGGGTCGACCGCTGTCAGAGGAGTTTCTTCATAGGCTACGCCGCCATGTTCAGCTGCCTGCAAGGCCAGTCTGACCCTAAATGCAGTAAATTTGGAAAACATTTCTGGCTGACTCCGTGAAGGCCTGCTGTCCTTCCCTGGCTGATTTCCAAACAGCCTTTCCATCCCACGTTCCGTGTCTTCCTTTTCCTACTTTCCAGTGGTAAGGGATTAGTAAGCCCTATGATGCTTCTTTATGCCAGAGCATCATTTTTCATCCCAAGGGTTGCAAACACCTGCAAGGATGACTCAGAGAGGAGAGGAGACAGGGCTTCCTGACAGAGGAATGTGGGAGCTGAGAAACAGGGTCATATTGTTTCCACTCCCCCTGCAGTTACTGGAGCAGCCTGATTGTATTACCTCTGGATGCTGCTCTGTGTCTCTTCCTGACTGCACTGTGTACTCACACAGGTGGGAAGGAGGGAGAGAAGGGGCTCTCAGAGGCCTGCCATTTGCACCTTTAAGGCATCTGAGGCTGCTTTGCTGATGCAGAACCCCCATCAGGACCCCCATTCCTGAGAGGGTCTAGGGCTCTTGTGCCCAAGGCTCTGAAGGAATATTCAGTTGGCATTTTCTCTAAGGCCACTTTTCTATTCTAAGTCAATTACTGCTCTACTCGTTAAAGACCAGCGTCATCACGTTTTAATGGGAAGCATGGCTTTTGATCGGATGTCAAACACGCCTGGTCCCAAAGCCCCTCACCTGAAATCCTGTTGCTTGTTTCAGAAACATTAACATGAGAAAATAGATGTAAGGTAATTAACACTGTCTTAATTACTCAGCTTGTGCCGTGATAATAACCCCAAGTTTCAGTGGTTTACAACCCAAGCATTCGTTTCTCATTTGGAGTTTTGTAAGGTGGCTGGGCTTGGCTCCAGATGCCTTCGCGCTTGGGGACACAAGGGGAAGGACCGGCTCCTCCATGGGATCTGCTGTTCTCACCGTGGAAGACAGGGACACAAGAGCAGTAGGAGAAACTTGGGCTTGGAACTAGCACACTGTCACTTCAGCGCACAGTCCATGGTCCAAAATAATTCCCATGTGGAGGGAGAGAAAGATGAATATTTGCTTAACAATAATACAATTGCCACACTAAGCCAGGAAGATGTCAGGTCCTCCAAAGGTGTTAGCCTCCTCTCCCCCTCCCAGGCCAACAGCAGGATTCAATGAATGCATGGCCAGAATGATAAGCCAGCCCTGTTGCCAGCCTAACTTTGAATGTCAACCCTTGGCCAGTGTCCATTCTGGCCCCACAACCTTGACCTTCATTCCCAGTCTTAGCGCCCTGAGCATCATACCTACCTCAGCTTCCTCATCCTTTCCAGACCCTCACTGCACTATTCGGTGTGATGTACCACCTAACCCTGTGTCCTGACAGCTGATTGCCCCCCACTTTCCACCTTCTCCATGATCCCAACAGGCCATGCATGGTCCATGTAGCTTCCTGCCATCCCAGTCCATTGTGAGCACTGATTGCTAGGCTCATTGAAAGGGTGTAGACAAAAATATGACATCAACCACCAACTCCTTTGTCATTAAAACGAAGACCACTGAGCCTAAGCTGGCAAAAGAGGTGAAAACATAGTCTGTGGTCATATGGTTATATCACATGGCTATCTTTAGGTATAAGCCTATGCATTTTAACAAGTTCTGGTCCTCAAATTAATTCTCAGTGATATTATTGTGGAGATTAGGAGAGAGTGTGGGGTGAGCACAAGAACTAATTGACATCCTGACCTAATAAGAGGCGGAAAATTTATAATAAGTGAAGTTGTGAAGACTTTGAATATCACCTGCTCTAAATCCCTTATTCTACAAATAAGAAAATGGAAAGGTACAGAGAAGAATTTTCTATAGTAAATTATGAGCAGAAACCAAGCCTCTTGAGTCTTTGGCCAGAGCTCTTCCCACTCTATCAGAGCAAAGTGGAAGAAATCTTTAGGTTACCAAATGTCCTGAACCCCAGAACAGGCTGTGAGAGGGTGGCTATGTTAATTTAGCCTTTGATTGAGGAAAAAGATGTTAAATTGGGGCCCAGTGGCACAGACAAAGGCATTGGAAGCAGTGGGCATCATCCAAGGGCGGGCAGCCTTCAGGCTTCAGCCAGTTTGGCCTTAGGTATGAAATACAGTCCTGCCTGGGGGCATTCACGGTCTTAAAGGGACTGTTTCTTTTCTTTTTTTTAAATGTTTTTTTTATTTATTTCTGAGAGAGAGAGACAGCATGAGCAGAGGAGGGTCAGAGAGAGAGGGAGACACAGAATCCGAAACAGGCTCCAGGCTCTGAGCTGTCAGCACAGAGCCTGATGAGGGGCCTGAACCCACGAACCGTGAGATCATGACCTGAGCCGAAGTCAGACGCTTAACCGACTGAGCCACCCAGGCGCCCCTTAAAGGGACTGTTTCAAGACATCAAGACTTTGGCTGCTTTCTTAGGACTTTCCTTGTTAATGATTATGAGGATGGTGAGAATAAAGGCCCAAGTCCAGATGTGAATGGTGGTGCTTTCCTTATTCATATAGCCAAGGTCTTGGGGAATGAGTGATCCTCACGGTCATCTTGTGATGGAATGATATATCATCATCAGGAATTTCTAAAGGCATTCCTTGTAACAATGAAGAACAATTCAGTACATGCAATAAATTTCTCCTCCTAGATTTTCAGTCTAATTAATCGTTATGATTAGCAGGAAATTCTCTGGAAAAAAAAAAATGCTACCTGTATATTTTAGTAGAATGAGCTGTCCCCTGTACAGAATTACATGGTGTCTAGAAGCTCTTCTATAGGAATAAAAACAAAAAGAAAGAAGAAAATAAAGAGCAAAATGGATGAATGGATGTTAAGGATACAAGATGGATTTCAACAATATTGTCAAAAGACGTTTAGTCCAGTGCAGGGGCAGATATGCCACGTGCCATCCACGGAGACCAGTGGATGCATGTGCCAGTGCATAGGTGGGAAGTTTCAGTACCCACAGGTGGATTGACTTGGAACGTTCTGCCTTTCAACTGGCATTGACTCCCAACACTTTAATATTGATTATAAACACGTAGTGTTCTGTAATGCCCAGTAGCCAGCAATCTATTTGTAGAAATCTTGTGAATCTTTTTGCAAAGAATATTTGTTTTATGCAAACAAGTTAGCTCTGCATAAATCTATATTTTGTTTTTCTGGCATGGCATTCAATGGAGATTAGTGGGGAGTGGCAGGAGGTGGGAGCTCCAGTCTCTCGGGCTGAGCACTTCCATGCATTGGTAATGCATCCAGAATCTAGCAACAGTTTACTGAACACTTACTTGACACCATGCAGTGTGCAGAGCATGGAGGGAGCTTGGTGTAGACATCTGCCCACAGCAGCGATTGTGAGCCATGTTTCATTGCTAGCATTGCACCCGTTTCACAGAGTTTAACTAAGCAGACTGTGCGGTTAAGTGGCTTCCTGAATCAGCATCTGACCTGGGACAGAAAGCCAGAACCTTGGTTCTTTTGATGGTTTGAGTCTTAAAAACTATTCCCATCGCAGCTTGTTGTGATTAACTTCTGTGGAGTCTTGCTAGCAAGAAGGACGTTGACTAGTCTGACACAAAGCAAGATGAATTAAAGCTTAAAATCCCTTTTAGAAGTTTCTTATGTGAGCCAGAAATCTGGGCTCCCTTGTAACTATGAGCGTTGCCTTCCCACCCTGTGTGAGTCACTTCTGGGCCCGCAGGTGTTTGGCCTCTGCAGCCAGAAAAGTCCTTCCTCAGACACTCACATCCCCACACTGGCCTTTGTGAGGCTACAGTCAAAGTATGTGGAGGTTTACAAAGGAAACAGGGGACATCTGAGGCCCATACGCCTCAGTGCAACCTTGAGGTTTTTAAGCTGTGGTAAGAAACACATAACACAAAATTTTTTCACTTTAATCATAGCAAACAGTTTAGGCATATTTGCTCTGCACATTTTTGAGCTGTGACTATTTTTTTTCTAGTTAATGTTGGGCCTTGCCCTTTGAGCCCATCTGAGAGTCCTGGAGCATTTTAAATCTCCAGGAAGTTTTCTAAAAGCTATCTTAGCATCCCAGGGACACTGCAGGGAGAGAGCCGCCTTAGAGAGGTCCTTTAACTTCTTTTATTACTTTTTAATGGTGATAAAATACCATCGTTACCATTTTTAAGTGTACACTGAGTGGCATTAAGTACACTCACCTTGTTGGATGGGGGATCCAACGTGAATCACTCTGGAAATGCCACTTTGGCATGGGGATTACCTTGAGCTGAAAACAATCAAAGACCAAAAGACTCAGGAAAAACTTTGACTTTCCCCCTAAATGTCTAAGAGAATTTTATTTGTTTGTTTGTTTATTGGTTGTCAAATGATCCTTTATTAAAATATTCTCCTTTGTAGTTCTTAATGAGCTGGGCATTCCACTGCACCACTGTCAATGTCATCTATGATGTCATGAGGGTGGTGGCCATCAACATTGCAGCCCACCGACTGGGCGGTTCCCAGAATCTCTTTAATGGTTCCAGAGAGTTCCCTGGCTAAAGATCAGTGCTGCATCCATCAGGCAATGTTGACAATTTTGTCAAAAGTCGTATTTCCACTGTGCTTAATGTTTTTCTGCTTCCTTCTGTCTATCGTTGGTTCCTTGAGGGCTTTCATCATCAGGGCAGAGGCAGAAGGTACCACTTTAATCCGGGCCAGTCTCTTCTGAATGGTCAATTTCACGGTAATCCTCAAACACTTCCAATCACCCATTGCTTTGGCGATTTCATCAACAACCTTTTTTTGGAGACAGAGCCAGTGGGCCCACCTTCGGGGCCAAGGCAGACGTGTCACCGACTTCGCCACCAGTGCATCTCAGGTATATGGCTTTGGTCTCATTAGGGTTGAACTTAGGCAGCATGGTGGAGGCAGCTGGTGTTGGATGAACCCAGATAAGAGACAACCAAAGACTGTTGCACCATAGCCTCCTCTGAGCTGAAAGTCAAAAGCTGTTTTTATTTAAGTTTATTTATTAATTTTGAGAGAGAGAGCATGAGCAGGGGAGGGGCAGAGAGAGGGAGAGAGAGAATCCCAAGCAGAGCTCTTAACTGGCTGAGCCACCCAGGCACCCCAATAAGAGAATTTAGATAGAGGACCCGCTCCAGGAAGGAAGCTATCACCCTAGATAACTATAGTGTTAAATATGAATGAGGGGTAGCAGATGGGGGAAATTTTTTACGTTTTTTAAAAATGCTAATTTATTTTTTGAGAGAGAAAGAACATGAGTGGGGTGGGGGAGTGGAAATAGAAAGAGGGAAACACAGACTCTGAACAGTCACAGGCTCTGAACTGTCAGCACAGATCCTGATACAGGCTTGAAATCACAAACTGACAGATCATGCCCTGAGCCAAAGTTGGTCACTTAACAGACCGAGCCACCCAGGTGCCCCCGACAGGGAAGAATTTTTAGCAGTCCTTTGTTGAAATTCCTCTATGTGTCCCATTATTTCTGAATAGCCTAGCAAACATTTGTTTACCAAATATTTACCCCTTTTCATCTTCCCGCGCATTGTTTTCCTTCCCCTAAAAATCCCAGACTCCAATCCCCTTCTCTTTATTTCAGGTTGACTTATACACCTCACTTTTGCCTGTCTTAGGAATATCAGTTCTCTGTGGATTCCCCATACGAAATTAAATGCTAACTTATCCAGTTAATCTGTCTTATGTCTATTTAATTCTGAGGGCTACTAGAAAAACCTTGAAGGGCAGGTAAAGTTTTTCTTCCCCACATGTACAACTGTCACCACCATCCATCTCCAGAAGTTGCCAAATTACAATCTGTTCCCATTAAACCCTAACACTCGAATATTCTGACACTAACGAGCATTCTGCTCCCAATTCCAGTGTGTGGGTATTTTCCTGACACCAAGCAATTCTGACATCAAATGAGTCCCTTGACCCCTCCTCGGATTTTATTAATTTCCTAGAACAGCTCACAGAACTCGGGAAAACATTTACCTACGAGATTACCAATTTATTATAAAAGAATATAGCTGGGGCGCCTGGGTGGCTTAGTCGGTTGAGCGTCCGACTTTCGCTTAGGTCATGATCTCGCGGTTCGTGGGTTCGAGCCCCGCGTCGGGCTCTGTGCTGACTGCCAGCTCAGAGCCTGGAGCCTGTTTCAGTCTGTGACTCCCTCTCTCTCTGACCCTCCCCTGCTCACGCTGTCTCTCTCTCTCTCTCCTAGAAATAAATAAAACATTTTTAAAAAAATAAATAAATAAAAGAATATAGCTTAGGAATAGCCGTATGAAAGCATATCCATATATGCATATGAAAGAGATGCATATAGCAAGGCATGTGGGAAGGATGCGGACTTTTCATGCCCCTCCAGGCTCACCACTCTCCCCAAATTGTCACGTGTTCAACCCAGAACTTCTCTGAACCCACTCCTTTTTGGATTTTCATGGATGCTTTATTAGATAGCACAGCTGATTAAATCATTGGCCATTGGTGATTGATTTAACCTCCCGCCTCACACCCCTCCTGGTGGTCAGGGGGTGGAACTGAATGTTCCAACCCTCCAAACACATTGGTTCTCCTGGCAACAGGCCCCATCCTTAGATGCTTTCTGATAGTCACTTCATTAACATAACAAATGACACCTTGATTGTTTTCATTGTTTAGGAAATTGCAAGGGTTTAGGAGCTCTGTCTGTGGCATGAACAGAGAAGATCATATATATATTTCTTATATAAAGTGCAATATCACAGTGATTTATAGAGGGAACCCTCTTCCCCCAGTCCCCGGCAACCACCAGTCTACTTTCTGTCTCTATGAATTGTATTTGACTACTCTAGGTACTTCATTTGAGTGGAATCATATTTGTCTTTTCGTGATTGACTTATTTCATTTAGCATAATGTCTTACAGTTTGACCCAGGTTGCTGTATAAGTCAGAATTTCCTTCCTTTTTAAGGCCGAATAATACTTCACTGTATGTATACATAAGTAAACAAAAAAAAAAATTCAGAATCTCTCGGTGGGATAAGAGTCAGCAGGGTGGAAGACCTGAGATCCAGGAGAATCAGAGACAACGATCCTCTGGAATCCAAATAAAGACTTTGTCTTCCTCTTTTCCTGAGGAAAGGATAACAATCACTTTACATGTTAAAGAATGAGCGCCAACTTGGAAGAGAAGAGAAAAGATGCTTTGAGATGTGCTATTTAAGAATCCATTGCTAATCTTAGTAAGAACCATTTTATTCTGTTAATTATGGAGACAGAAGCCAGATTGCAAAGGTTGAAAGAGGTCTGATGAGCATTTGGAAACAGTGAGAAGTAGTTAACTTCTCTTTTGAGAAGTTCAAGGTGCACAAGGAGCAGAAGAAAGCCAGGCTATGGCCACATCGGAGCTGGTGATGAGAGGAACCTAATGTCAGTTTGAGGTTCTAAACATCATCTTGTTTAATCATCAAAGCAATTCTCTTTATCTTAAGAGAATTCTGTTCAATCCATTTTCAAATGAAGAATCTGAGCATCAAGACATTTAAGGAACTTAGCAAGCAAGCAAAATTAGAACCCAAGACCCTCTGACTCCAGAATATTGTGTCACATGCCTGGAGGTTGTTTGTCTCAGGATGGGCAGTGGAAAGATGCTTATAGATCATGGGGAGCAAATCCTCTGTTGTGTCTATTTCATACACACCCTTTGACTACCTCTTGTATTTACTCATCTGGTCTCCTGATGTGCTGACTCCAACACTCCTTCAACTTCCCAGAACAGAAGTACATCAGCTCTACCATCTTTTCATTGTGTCTCCCTCCCAGCCCCATCCTTCCTTCCCAGTATGCATTGCAGTCAACCTTCCTAACCACTTCCCTGCTGGCACCTTCTCTCCTGCCCCTCTGGTTTAGTCTTGCTTGCTTGACAATGTCCACGCAGGTGAGTGTCCGGACAAAAATGTACACCTACTCATGACAGCAAGTCCCATGTGGATCTTTACAAATGAAGAGCAATCATGCCACTTCTCTCCTCTATTCAATTTCCTACTCACTGAGGTGACTCTCACACACAACTCTTCCTCATCCTCAATTTTTGCTGAAAAACTTTCTTTCTATTCAGCTGAGATTAAATTTAGCAACACAGATAACATTTGTGACCTTGTTATGAAGACTTTGTGTAGAGTGCTGAAATTAAAAGTTGAATTATGATGGGCTTAAGAGAGAACAGAAGAAGAATTAGAGACAGTAAGTACAGACAAGTCTTTCCCGGAGATTTGTGGCAAAGCCAAGGAAAAGGAGCAAAGGTTGCAAAGGGAAGAGGGGACAAAGTTATTTATTTAAGTGCTGATGATACAGTAGTGCATAAACCCCCGTTGCCAGTCCATAGAATCCTCACTCTTGGGCTTCTCAAGCCCTCCCAAAGGATACCCAGGAATGCGGAGGTGAGAATTGGAGGGAAGATCTCCAGAAATCAGGGATTTCCTTCCCAACTAAAAACAACACTACAGTTCCAATCATTCCTTCACTAAAGAAATGCTTCACAGATGGATTCTGTATTATACAGGGAGCACCATTCAGTTGCTAGATACTCCCTGTCACCTATGTCTTTCCTTAGCTTGTTTGTCTCTCTGGGCTGGATCAAACTCAAAGCCAGGTATGGCTTGAATTTGTTTGGTTTTGGTGGGTGGGTAATTAAAATGAGTTTCAGCCATTAGCAATGAATATACTTTGCCATTCTACTCCCAAGGATGAATCAGGACTCTGAACTGACCATTGAAAGCAATTCCAAATTTATTCTGTCATTCCCCAACCCTTTGGGGAGAAGTATCAGAGCGAGGAAAGGCATACCCTGTGTCATAGATCCTTTCTAATCATTACTTCAGAAATCACGGGGAAGCCATGGATGAGGGTAACAAGAAATCATGAGAGAAGAAGCTGGGAAATTGGGCAAAGGCCCTGGTGTAGGTTAAGATGATAGGATTTTATTTTAAGGTAAGATAAGGGCATCAGATCATTTTAAGGAGGGAAGTGTCATGATCAGGACTTAGGTTAGAAGGATTACTCTCAAGATATGCCTTGGAAATGTTAAAGGACAAAGTGAGATGATCAGATTTTCCTTTTAGAAAGAATCACTTGTCTAAAAGGATCTAAAGGAGGCCTGGAGGTATCAAGGAGGGCACCCTGTGAGGGTGTCAAGTAAAAGACTGACAAGATGAGATATACATTTTGAAGGAATTACTCCTCTAAAGACATTTAAAAAGGCATAAATGAACAAGTAAGTGGGGAGCCAGAGGAAGCTTAGAATCAAAGTAAGAGCTAAGGCCTCCACCATGTCCTCCATCCGCTTCATTTGCCAGTGCTGTGGGCAGCCGCTGAAGCTGAATCAGTCCATGGAGACCTCGGGTCTTGGGGCCACCCAAGAACCTACAGCTGGCACACTCTCAGCTCAGCAGGAGCCAGGAGGTACCCCGGAGCCAGGAGGTACCCCGGAGCGAGGCCCTACCTCCGAGGCAGAGACAGATAGTGAAAAGCTGCAGGATGGTGCCTCGCGCTCCACCCTCCCTGGTGACAACGACGGCAAGATGTCCAGGGACGATTCTGGTAACTTCATCTTACTTGGAGAATTTACCACTAGAAGCATGTTCAGCAATGTCCAGAAGACCTCTGGGGACATTTTCGACATCCTGACTGGTGAAAGAGATGTGGACCACCCCCTGTGTGAAGACTGTACTGACCAACTTTTAGAGGAACTGGATACCCAGCTCATCCTCACAGAGGCGGACAACCAGAACTACACACATTGGAGGACGAGGAGGCTGCGCGAGGAGGAACTGGCAACACTGCAGGGGGAGCTGGAGGGCCTGGAGCTGCAGGAGGCAAGGCTGGTCCGGGAGCTGGAGGAGGTGGACAGGAACCGAGAAAGGGTAGCAGAGGATCTTGAGGCAGCCCGAGCAGAGACGCGGATGCTGGCCCAGCAGGACGAACGGTGCTGGAGGGACTACAGTCACTTGGAATGGCAGCAATCAGAGCTTCAGGATGAGCTGGCCAGCAAGAGGAACCAGCTGGCACACGCCCAGAGGCAGTGGGACCGGCTGCAGAAGACCAACGTCTTCAGTGCCACCTTCGAGATCACACATGATGGCCCTGTGGGCATCATCAACAGCTTCAGATTGGGCTGCCTCCCCACTGTTCCCGTGAGCTGGAATGAGATCAACATGGCCTGGGGACAGACAGCTTTGCTGCTCCATGCCCTGTCCAACAAGGTTGGGCTGAGGTTTCAGAGGTATCGACTCTTCCCCCGCGGGAACCGCTCCTATCTGAAGTCTTTAACAGATGACACCATTGAGCTGCCGTTGTTCTGCATCTCAGGGCAGAGTACTTACTCGGATGTCAAATTTGACCTCGCAATGATGGCTTTTTTGGACTGCATGCAGCAGTTCAAGGAAAAGGCCGAGGAAGAGGAGTGGGGTCTCTGCCTGCCCTGCAAGATTCATGTGCAAGATGGCCTGATGGAAGCCTCCGGAAGCACTGGTGAGCTCTATTCCATCCGAACCCGCTTGAACAGAGAGGAGCAGTGGACAAAGGCACTCAAGCTCATGCTTACAAATTTTAAGTGTACTCTTGCTTGGATCTCTTTAAAATATTGTCAAAAGTAACTTTCTCCTGAGGGAGAGGGAGATTGTTTTGCTTTAAACTATTTGTGAACATATCAAAAATTGTAAAATTGAAAGAGGTAACATGCTTATTTTAAAAATTAGTGGCAACACAAGCATTAATTGTTCAGAGCAAACCAAAAGCCATTACTATCTTCTCTTGCACGTCGTTGTTCTTTCCTCTCCTCCTGTTCCCTCCTTGCCCACCTGGACAAACATCAAATGGTAGCAAAGATTAAGTCACAAGATTACCAGATTACTAGTACAAAAAAGGGCTCAAGAGGGGTGCCTGGGTGGCTCAGTCAGTTAAGCACCTGACTGGCTTGGGTCATGATCTCCAGGTTCATGGGTTCAAGCCCCACATCGGGCTGTATGTTGACAGCTTGGAGTCTGAAGCCTGCTTCAAATTCTGTGTCTTCCTCTCTCTGCCCTTACCCCACTCTCACTCTTGTCTCTCAAAAATAGCATTAAAAAAAAGGGCTCAAGATACAGCCCCCCTAGGGAGGGGCTGGACGAAGGGGGTGGAAAGGAGAAATCTGGAGTCTTCATAAAAGTCTGCATCACTAATATAGTGGGACTTTTGCAGGGATGGTGAATAGTCAAAAGTTTTTGCTGCAATATATAGTGTAAACCTCTCCTTCATCCCTGAGAAACTTTGAATAAACTTCTATACATTCTACAATGATTTAAAGTGAGAAGTGTGTCATTAGGCTGTGCCATTATATTGAAACTGACCTGGTGGGGCTGTGTGGCCAAAGAGGATGGTGACATCTTGGCTAATAGGTCAATCCGATAATCTGTTAAGAGTCATCAGGTGAATTGTTACAGAGACTTGAATGTTGGGAGCCGTTTTCTGAACTCATAAGTTGAGTAAGAATTCCTTATGAGGTTTAAGGTAAGTTGCACAGTCTCTTACCATTAGATCCACCCCCACCCATTATTTCAGTTTGAGTACCAACCCCCAAGTCACCTTGTTAATGGGTTTAGGAGTGACTCATTCTGGCCTTGATACAGTGATTGCACTTTGTGAGGTAACTTACTGTAGGAACTTCTTTTATGGTTATGGGGGCAACATTGCGTTCCTGAAAAATCTTGATACCTCCCATTAAGCGATGAGTGGGCTATTGACCCCTGTTCAGAGAACTAACTTTTGCCTTTACTATGCAAATGCCACTTCTGGGCTCTTCCCCACATTTTTGCATATCAGTGTTCTGGAAAGTTTTTACTGATGAAAGGATTTATCCTCAGAATGCCACACCTGTGCCGACTCCCAAGCACTAAATCATAAAGTTTTGAGTCTCAGACAGAGCAGAGAGGTCTGGCTGGTGACCAGAAAGAATCTCGTGCCTCTCTCACCGACACCGTCCATCCTTCAGGGACCCCTGGACCCGGCCAGAGTGGGACTCTGGCACTTAAAGTCCTCAGCTAGAGGACTTTTTAAAAATGCAAGTTGCCCGGCGCCTGGGTGCTCAGCTGGTTAAGCATCCGACTGTTGCTTTCGGTTCAGGTCATGATCTCAAGGTTCGTGAGTTTGAGCCCACGTCAGGATCTGTGCTGACAGCTCAGAGTTTGCTTGAGATTCTATCCTCCCTGTCCCTCCACGTGCCTCCCTCTCTCTCTCTCTCTCAAAATAAACATTAAAAAAATGCAAATTGTAACATCATTTGCCTGTTGCTCCGTTGCGCCCTCAAAACAAAATTCAACTCTGGGTCTCCCTGTGTGTCTCCAGGCTCACCTCACACTTCTTCTAACACCTTCTTATCCCAATACAAGCTAAGTCCAGACTTCCTCTGCCTTCTGCCCAAACTCTTCCTTATGTGTAAGATCTTCTAACCAAACTAAACTTCCTGAGAGCTATGTTTATTTTTGAGAGAGCATGTGGGAGTGGGGGAGGGGCAGAGAGAATATCTGAAGCTGGCTCTGTGCTGATAGCAGAGATCCCTATACGGGGCTCAAACTCAGGAACCATGGGTTCATAGCCTGAGCCAAAATCCAACACTTAACTGACTGAGCCATCCAGGCACCCTGGAAGGTAAATAATTTGTCACACACTAAGAGTAGGAGATTAGTTAAATAAAGTTTAAGCCTATGATGGAATACTATGTATGTATGTTCAGAGAGGAATATTTAATTCACATAACATTTAATGACAATGCTGGTATAAATATATTAAGTAAAAAGATTAAGTTATAAAACATATAAAAACTCAGAAAGGTAGAAAAAATCCAAGAAAATATATTCCTTGTATATAAAGTTACTTCATAAGTTTTGGGTTTAAAACAAGTCTCCATTTGAGATAAGAAAAGAAACAGGATATTGGTTACTGGTTATCATTCTATTTAATATGAGTTGGTGATCCTAGCCAGTGCAATAAATAAAAAATTAACAGATAGTGATTAGAAAAGAAAAAATAAAATTGCTATTTTCATATGAAATAACTATAATAATATCAAAATAAAACAACAGATAAAACATTAGAATTAATAAGTGAATTAAGAATTCAGTGACTACAGTGGTGCCTATAGTCACTGTTAAATAAATGGCTCAGTCACTTGAGTGTCCAACTTTAGCTCAGGTCATGATCTCTGCGTTTGTGGGTTCGGGCCCCATGTCGGGCTCTGTGCTGACAGCTCAGAGCCTGGAGCCTGGAGCCTGGAGCTGAGTCAGTTCTGTGTCTCCCTCTCTCTATGCCCCTCCCCTGCTCCTGCTCTGTCTCTCTCTTTCAAAAATAAACTTTGAAAATTAAAAAAAAGAACTCCGTGACTACAAAGTCAATACAAAAATAAAATATATTTATATAAAGGCAACAATTAGAAAAAGAATTTAAAAATAGTTCAAATTGTCTAATACCTAAGAATAATTTGACAAAAGGCATAGAAAATGTTATCAATTGCCCATAGAGCAAGAGTTGGCTTGCTCTTGGAGTCATGAATTATGTCCATCTCGTTTACACTGTGTCCCTAACTGTCTGCACAATGCCTGCCACTAGTCAACGCTCAATGCATACTTGAATGAATAAATCATTGAATTATACTGGGTGATGGGATTATTGGAAATTTTACTTTCTTCTTCATGGCTTATATTCTCTGGTATCTATGTGTTTGTCTTATAATAAAAGAAATTAAGGGATGTGACTAGACATCACGTTAATCTGTTACATCATTCTCATTTTGTGACCATCCATCTCTATCCCGGCCCACCCCTCCTCCATCAAATTTCTCATTCAGGCACATATTTTCCAGTAAAATCATTTGAAAGGCAGAAACTACTAGACCAAGATATTTTAAGAATCTGAAATAAAAGGTAAATCAGTTTTTAGGCTTTCTTTCCTTTTTATGTGCGTGTGGTAAGAACTCTTAACATGAGGTTTACCTTTTATTAGATTTTTAAGTGTGCGGTATAACATTGTTAACTGGTTTATTTATTTTGAGAGAGAGAGTGCATGAGCACAGGAGGGGCAGAGAGAAGGAGAGCAAAAGAATCCTAAGCAGGCTCCTCACTGTCAGCATAGAATGTAATGTGGGGCCTGAAATCAGGAGTCATGAGGTCATGACTGGAGCTAAAATCAAGAGTCAATACTCAACCAACTGAGCCACCCAGGTGTCCCAATAGATCACTTTTAGAAAAGAGACATTCTGGGGTAACTGGGTGGCTTAGTTGGTTAAGCGTCTGGCTCTCAATTTCTGCTCAGGTCATGATCTCATGGTTCATGAGATTGAACTCCACACTGGGCTCCATGCTGACAGTGCAGAGCCTGTTTGGGATTCTCTCTCTCCCTCTCTCTGCTCCTCCTCTGCTCATGTCTCTCTCTCAAAATAAATACAACTTAAAGAAAAGAGATGTTCTGGTTTCCTCAAAGTGAGGTCTGGAACAGCTGTACCAGCATCACTTAAAAACTTGTAAGAAACGCAAACTTTCAGGCCCACTCAAGATTTACTTAATCATGATCTTTATTTTAATAGTGGGGGATGAAGACAGAAAGTCATGGTCATGGAACAGCCAGGAGCTCAGTATCAACAGAGCTGGAACTCAATGTGTATGGGTGTTAGGGGACAGGGGTTGCTGCTGAGAGAAGGTAGAAATATAGGAAAGAGCACTGTCTTGGAGGGCAACCAATGTCATGCCAAGGAGTTTAAATTCCTAGTCAATGCAGAGCTACCCATCCCCACCCACCTTGGCCATGGCAGACAAGTACCCAGAAGTCATAGATTCACTTTTGGAAGCAGTGTAGACAATAGAGGATTGAACACTGGCCAAGTTTGCAAGCAGGAGTGGGGTATCCTCAAAATCACTAGCTCTACCCATGAAATGGCAGGTGACAGAGGATGAAGCAAATAACAGAAGTGAGAAAGAGAAAAAGGGAGGCGGTTTTGAGACAGGCAAGGGAAGAAAGACAATTAGGCAATTAGGAGTTTTTTTGTTGGTTTTGATGAGAGAATTCTCAGAGCAGTGAGCCCGTGATCCAGCTGGCAATAAATGGAAGAGTGAAAGGAAAAGAATTAGAGAGAGTGAATGCACCCGATTATTTGAGACCTTTAACCATTGGGACAAGGACATAGATGAAGCAAAAGCTTTGAAATTGGGACAAATCTGGGAATTTTTATAGTATAAGAGGACAGTTGTAGTAGGAGAAGAATACAAATACTGTGTGTGCATGACATAAATTGATAATGTGAGACAAGAAAGTAGAAATCTAACCATGAAAGAGGTTGGGAAGACTGCTCTTGGACAGGAGGAAATATGTCCCTGAGATGAGGTGGGAGGGGGTGCAGATACCAGATCATTTGTGGTGGGAGTGTGGGTTGTTAACAGGAGGCAGCTCAGGCAGCTTTGAGGAGGTTGGTGGAGGAATGGTGTACATGGTGGGTGAACCTGGATTGTGAAGGAGACTGTAAACCAAGTTCCAAAGCCTGCAGCAAATGAAGGGGAGTGAGGGCCATGGATGAAAGGTGGAAGAAGGTGGGAAGTTTATCATAAAGCAGGAACATGAAGACGACTGCACTGAGATTCAAGACCAGAAGGAAGAATCTGAAGGGCAGTGGAGGGGGGGCGCCTGAGTGGCTCAGTTGGTTGAGCGGCCGACTTTGGCTCAGGTCATGACTCATGGTTGGTGAGTTCGAGCCCCGCGTCGGGCTCTGTGCTGACAGCTCAGAGCCTGGAGCCTGCTTCAGATTCTGTGTCTCCTTCTTTGTCTGCCTTTCTCCTGCTCACTCTCTGTTTCTCGAAAATAAATAAACATTAGGGGAAAAAAAGACACAAATTATTTAAAAAAAAAAAAAAGAAAGACAGTCGAGGGAAGTGTGTGGTTACGGTATGTGACAGAGAGAGCTCTCAGATGTGCTGGTGTCAGACCTGTGACCAGTGGTGACAGAGACAGGAGGCCTGCCTGGATTGCCTGCCCTCACAGTTGTGACCAGCAGAGACTGAAGTTCCCACTTGTGTTTGGGGTGTTGGAGTTGTGATCACACCTTCTTTGCTCCATTGCTCTAATAGGAAGTTGCTAAGAAAGCGGTCTGGGACCTCTAACTTGAGCTCACTAGAGAGTGAGGAGGGTCATTTGGGTCCTGGACACTTATCACCCACAGGACTGTTGATCTCTAGAGCTCGGGGGCTTTGTAGAGAAGAGTCAAAGAGGTCTGATGCCACTTGAGAGATAAAATCACCCTTAACTAGAGTTTTCTTCAAGCATTTGGGAGGAGGCTGGTTGAATCCCAAATGATTGCCTGATGGAATCCCAGTGGCTCCCAGTGATTAGTAAGTAGTTCTATCCAAAGATAGAAGCTCTCCTATGTAGGAGACAATGATCTAGCTTCTAGACAATGTCTCAGGGCAGCACTTGCTACAGGGAGCTTGACTGAGTTGAAGTCCATTGACATGGCTAGAAAGCCATGGAGAGTCTGCGGATTTGAACAGTAGAGGGGGAACAAGCCTTGAGGAGAGTTCTTCTCAGTCTGGGACATCTCAGGGGAGACATTTGAACTCAGAACTGCACACTCAAATGTCCTTAGCTACAGTCAAGATGGTAACAAAGTCTGGCTTGGGACATGTCCTACCTAAAGGGGTCACAGGCTTTACGGCTCCACCCAGTTTCAACCTGCAATCCTAGATCCCTGCATCAAATCTTCCAACTTTTCTGGAGAACCTAGATATCTGGACTGAAATAAGAAATCCCTTTGTTTCTAAATCACAGCACCTAATGAAAATAGTCAAAAACATTTTGAATCAAATAAAACAGTTATGGGCCACGTGTGACCTTAAGGCAATTAATTTGCAACCTATGGCTTATTTCATGTGATTCGCCTGAGAACTAATGATAGAAAGTTTCTGAGAGACTTTTGTCAGTGAAAAAATCCTGTAAGAACAAGTTAATTTTTCTCGACAAGGTTAACCGGAATGAGGAGGGGAGATCTTTGCTTCTTAAAGGTGGAGAATTGGGGCATTGGATCTTTTATATAATGTTTGGGTTTCAATCAGCAACTTTCAGGAAGTAAGATACAATACAACTTCCAGATCTTTGAAGATTTCTTTTAGAGAAGAGGTTAGTATCAGACAATGGGACAGGGAGACAAGTTTATCGTATTTCTTTCTTTCTTTTTTTATTTTTTTAAATATTTTCTTTATTTCTGAGAGAGAGAGAGAGACAACGTGAGCAGGGGAGGGTCAGAGAGAGAAAGAGAGAAGGAGACACAGAATCAGAAGCAGGCTCCAGGCTCTGAGCTGTCAGCACAGAGCCCAACGTGGGTGGGGCTCGAACCCACAAGCTGTGAGATCATGACCTGAGCCAAGTCGGACGCTCAACCGACTGAGCCACCCAGGCGCCCCCGTATTTTTTTTTTTTTAATGTTTATTTATTTTTGAGAGAAGGAAAGAGACAGAGTGTGAGCAGGGGAGAGGCAGAGAGAGAGGGAGACACAGAATCTGAAACAGGCTCCAGGCTCTGAGCTAGCTGTCAGCACAGAGCCCGACGTGGGGCTCGAACTCACAACCCGTGAGATCATGACCTGAGCCAAAGTTGGACTCTCAATTGACTGAGCCACCCAGGTGCCCTAAGTTTATCATATTTTTGATGATCATTCTATATGTACTGATTTGTAAAATCTTTATCTCTTTTTAAATGTCATTTTATTCTTACCTAACCCCAATATCATACCCATATTAATACAATTATCATCTGTACCTTGGTTTCACCTAAAACTCAGGGAAAGAACCTAATTTACCTATTGTCTCAAAAAATATGAGTTTTGGCCATGAAGTGTAAGGGACAGAGATGGATGTAGGACTTTCCTGAGCATATTTTTCATAGATTTTTAACTTTCAAATAATGTAAATGTTTCATATATTCAAAAATTGTGAAAATACATCAAAGAGAAATAAAAACAAAGTGTAAAACTAAAAAGTATGGGAACAAATAAACCTAACATATCAAGTTTTTAACATAATCACAGGGAAAATACTCAAAAAGGATTGAGTATTTTTGAAAACAGTAATCTGACAGCATATTTTTAGTAATCATACTCTAAAGTTTAAAAATACACTACACTTAAACAATATAACAGTTAAATATAAATAATACAGTTCTATTGGTGGTAGTAATACTGATTTATAATTTTTTTAAAAATTTAGGTTTATTACTTTTTAATTTTTTTAATGTTTTGCTTATTTTTGAGAGAAAGCGAGACAGATATAGTGTGAGCAGGGGAGGGTCAGAGAGAGAGATACAGAATCCAAAGACAGTCTCCAGGCTCTGAGCTAGCTGTCAGCACAGAGCCCGATGTGGGGCTTGAACCCACTAACCATGAGATCATGACCTGAACCCAAGTTGGATACCTGACCTATTGAGCCACCCAGGTGCACCTAAAGTTTATTTTTAAGAGAGAGACCGATAGAGACAAAGTGTGAGTGGGAGAGAGGCAGAGAGAGAGGAAAACACTGAATCTGAACCAGGCTCCAGGCTCTGATCTGTCAACACAGAGCCCGATGCGGGGCTTGAACTCACGGAGTACAAGATCATGACCTGAGCCGAAGTTGGATACTTAACTGACTGAGCCACCCAGGTGCCCCTATAATTTTAAATAAAATAATTTAAATAATAATGTGTGTTGGAAGATAAATTTATCAATATTTGAACTGGAAACAGTATGAATTCTTGTGTGTGCTATGTGTTTCTGGAGGCAGTGATAAGCTGGCTGCTGTCAGTTCCCCTGATTTCCCATTCTCCACAGAAAGGACACTTCTCAGAGAAAAAGTGCTTCATCATTTCCCACCCTCCCCCCAACTCCATGTTGAATTTTAGCCATATCAGTATCCTCCGATCATGACCAATGAGTGTTTTTCTCCTTCCGTTCTGGAATCATTCTCCTTCCATATCTGGTATCACTAAGAATTCACAAATCCTTTTTTTGGGAGGAGCTGCAGCTCATCCCCAGATGATAAGGGAACATTCTTTAGAGAAAAATGCCACTTCATAAATGTGGAAGGAACAGCTGAATAGAAAATAACCACTTTGCAATCCCTGAGGAAATAATTGAGTCAGTAAGGATAATCAGAAAGCCTGAAGGAGGGCCCTGGGGAGGAGGATGTTTGCGGAGTACCAATATTATCCCGCAGGCTCACTAATGTATGTTTGTAATCGAGAAGTTTACTGCCACACTTTACTCAGGTTGTCAAGCAACGTCACTAATCAGGAGGTGATCTAATATTATGTGTCTCCTCACAGCATGTATTAGCCTCATGGCATCACCTGTAAAGGCTTTTACTCAAAAAGTTTAAGTCTTACCGAGCCCTTAGACCTATTTCCCAATTTACAGGAACAAACGAAATGCCGTCACAAAGAAGTAATCAGACTGATCCAGAATGTAAGACTTTCTACAAGATGACTGGACTAGGTTTCAAAAAGTTACAATTTTTTAAAAAGTGGGAGGGATGTATTAGGTTAACAGAACAAAGAAGGTGTAACAACCCAATATGGTGTGAACTCAGAGAAAGAACCCACTAACAACGAGGCCCTGGAGTTCTCAAACTGAACATAAACAACCTCACACAACACCACAAATCAGGTGACTCTGTGACCAGGCTGGAGCAAGACAAAAACCAGACCACTCTGTAATCGTAAGGACAGACAAAAACAAGAACATTGTCCAAACCACAAAAATGGCGGAACGTTTCCCGTCCCTGCTTTGTATCCCCGTTTCCAGAAAAACACTAAGGAAGTCACAGAATTGCCTTTCCTTTTTGACAGCGCGCAATCCAGAACAAAGCCACACCCTGACTCTTACCAAGAAGCATTTTCCGCCTTCCACCAGGCTCTTCCCTGCCCCACACCCATTGCAAAGTGTCAGTCAATCCAGCTTTGTTCAAGATATGTTTCCTCGGAATCTGGCAGGCGGGGCATCAGTAACTCATGCTAGATCCTGGTTTAGAAAAAAAAATAGAAGACAACTGTAAGACATTTGGGGGAAGAGTTATGGAAATCTGAATATAGTTTTGTATTAGGTGATATATAGTAAATCGTGAATTTTCTTAGGTGTGATGATGGTATTGTTGTGTCGGACAATATAATTTTGTTGTATATATGTAGGTTTATGTGTCTTCAGTGGACTCTGAAATGATTGAGCAAATTAGAAAAATGTGTTCATAAAGTCATTGTGGTAAAATGTTGAAACTTGGTGGTGAATAGTTATGTGTTTATTGTGCAATGTCTTCAATTTATTTTTTCATTGTGTACTTCTCTGAGATAATTTATGTACAATGTTGTATTAGTTTAAGGTGTACGACATAATGATTTGATAGATGTATCTATTGCAAAATGATCACCACAATAAATGTAGTTACACCCGTTCCCACACAATTAAACAATTGTTTCTTGGGATAAGAACTTTTAAGGTTGATTCCCTTAGCAACTTTCAATATATAATACAGTGCCATTAACTGTAGTCACGTTGCTACATTATATCCCTGAAACTTATTTATCCTACTACTGGAAGTTTGTATCATTGACCCGCTTCACCACCCCCACACCCTTCCCTACTAATCTGTACTCTGTACCCGAGTTTGGGTTTTTTTAGATTCTACATGTAAGTGAGATCATACGGTATTCGTTTTATCCTGTCTCACTAACTTTTTAAAAGAAATAGTGCAAAAGACACATTTTTATAATGTTTTTAAATTTGAAAGACACCATAATTAGAAGTTGAAAGAAAAATCTTGACTCCTCAGCTCTGCCACTTATAAGTTAACTGAATGCTAACTGGGTTATCTATCTATCTACCTATCTGTCTGTCTGTCTGTCTGTCTATCTATCTATTTATTTATTTCAGAAGAAAAGATATTTTATTTTAAAAATTTAAAATTTTTAAATTTTTAAATTTTAAATTTTAATTAAAAATTTTTTTTCCTTAAATAGTTTATTGTCAAGTTGGTTTCCATATAACACCCAGTGCTCATCCCCACAAGTGCCCTCCTCCATGTCCATCACCCATTTTCCCTTCTCCCCCACCCCCCATCAAGCCTCAGTTTGTTTTCACTATTTAAGAGTTTCTTGTGGTTTGCCTCCCTCCATCTCCTTAACTATATTTCCCCTTCCCCTCCCCTATGGTCCCCTGTTAAGTTTCTCCTGTTCCACATATGAGTGAAAACATATGGTATCAGTCCTTCTCTGCCTTATTTCACTTAGCATAACACCCTCAAGTTCCATCCACGTTGCTACACATGGCCAGATTTCATTCTTTCTCATTGCCATGTAGTATTCCATCATATAGATAAACCACATCTTCTTGATCCATTCGTCCGTTGATGGACACTTAGGCTCTTTCCATGTTTTGGCTATTGTTGAGAGTGCTGCTATGAACATTGGGGTCCATGTGCCCCTATGCATCAGCACTCCTGTATCCCTTGGGTAAATTCCTAGCACTGCTATTGCTGGGTCATAGGGGAGTTCTATTGTTCATTTTTTGAGGAACCTCCACACTGTTTTCCAGAGGGGCTGCCCCAGTTTACATTCCCACCAACAGTGTAGGAGGGTGCCCGTTTCTCCACATCCTCACCAGCATCTAGAGTCTCCTAATTTGTTCATTTTAGCCACTCTGACCAGCATGAGGTGATATCTCAGTGTGGTTTTGATTTGTATTTCCCTGATGATGAGTGATGTTGAGCATCGTCTGGGTACTCTATTTAATTTTCTTTTCTATGAAACAGAGATAATAGTATTAATCTCATCTAGTTGTGGGGATTCAGTGGTAATATTTAAAGTGCTCAGCAGAGTGCTTGGCACATTTTGTTACTATTATTATTATTATAATTATGAAGATGTTAACATCTTTGTACTTAAAATTTGTGAGTACTTATATGACTTGTATTTCTACATTGGAAGTTTCTGGACAGGGAATTTCTGGGTGAACAAATATGAACATTTGTAAAGTTTAAACGTTTTTACCAAGTATTGTTTTCCACATGATTATATCCAGACCTACCCTAACACTTGTGGAGCCCAGAACAGAAAGGAAGATGTGCATATAACATGTGTAAGTACTTAAATCAAGCGACACATGTTCTATCCTCCTATCTTGGCAAATACACCTTCATTATTAACTAGAAGTCCAGTTGCAAATGTAGAATTTTCAGACACCTGAAGTTCTAGCCTGGATCTTCTGAGCAAGTCCACAGCCCATGGACCATCTTCTCCTCCCACCCCTGGTTTGACTCTACAAGGCAGAGTTTCTTGTGCCTCGTGTGAACACATCAGCTTCAAGCTTCATATCCAAGCTTTATTCGTAGCCTTGAAATCAGCCATCTATTGGCTACCTCTCCAGGCCAAAGAGGCACACACCAGAAGCACCATCTTCCTTTGAGAAAATGGTCTAAGGAAAGAAGAGTCCTGTGTGGTCCTGACGTGGACATCGAGCCACTTTCACAGAGAAGTGCAGGGCCCTAGATGTCTGGAGAAAGATCTAGAAGGGGTGGGGGAGTGAGTGTCTTAATGCTATAGTCTTCCCCTCAATGGGGAGGTCTGCAGCAGATCAAGGTCTGAATGGGGTCTTCTAAATTACAAAGAGGCCTCTCTTGCTCATGTGTAAAGGGGTGCTGGCTTTACCAGTTTATATTCCCACTGAAGGTACCCATTCCATCACAGCATAATCAACACTGGATAATATCAAGCTTTAAAAATGTTTACTCATCTATTACATGAAAAGAAATCTGCATTGTTTCAAATTAATTTCTACAATCATTGTTAAACATTTTGGTGTCCACGGGTCTTATAGGTTTCCCCTCTTGCCAACTAAGACGATCTTAATTTTTAAATTTTTTCTATTAAGATACAAGATCTTTTTGTTTATCAGGGAAATCAGCAGGTGGCCATAGGAGTTACAAGTATTTTTTCTCCTCAGTTCTCCCTTTGATTATAATTATAGGTTGATTACCTAGAAATTTGTATTTTCATTTTTTATGTGGTCAAGATGAGTACTCTTTTCCTTTATGACCTCTGGGATTTGTGTCGTGATGAGAAACATGGTCTCCAGGCCAAGGCTGTCAAATTATACACCCACACTTTGTTTTCTTCTAGTATATTACATTTAATATATCACAGTTAGTATATCACAGTTAGTATATAACAGTATATCACAGTATTTCACAGTTAGTATATCACAGTATATCACAGTTAGTATATCACAGTTACTATATCACAGTTAGTATATTGCAGTTAGTATATCGCAGTTAGTATATCACAGTTACTATATCACAATTAGCATATCTCAGTTAGCATATCACAGTATATCACAGTTACTATACCACAGTTAGTATATTGCAGTTACTATATCACAGTTACTATATCACAGTTAGTATATCACAGTTAGTATATCGCAGTTAGTATATCACAGTTACTATACCGCAGTGAGTATATTGCAGTTACTATATCACAGTTACTATATCGCAGTTAGTATATCGCAGTTAGTATATCACAGNTAGTATGTCACAGTTACTATATCACAATTAGCATATCAGTTAGCATATCACAGTATATCACAGTTACTATACCACAGTTAGTATATTGCAGTTACTATATCACAGTTACTATATCACAGTTAGTATATCACAGTTACTATATCACAGTTAGTATATTACAGTTAGTATATCATAGTATATTACAGTTAGTATATTATAGTTTCATTGTTTTTACATTAAAATATTTGATCCATCTGGAATTTATTTTAATGTAAGATTTGGCTTAGGGCTCATTGTTCCCTTTTATTCCAAATGGCAAGCTCCATGTCTCAGATGCATTTATTAAATAATCCATCCTTCAGCACAGATAGTCTGACTTGCACGGAGCATGATCATACTTTAACTCCTTAACAACACTCTATGGTCTTCAAGGACAAAGATTGCCTTTCTTTTCCTGAGACCTCATGTCAATGGGCAGATCCTGGGGTGCTCAACAAATATTTGGGAAAACAGCAGATCTTGATGCCATCTAGAAAGTGGTTATTGCAAAGATGAAATGAAATAATACTTATTAAGTTCTTAGAATAATAGCATTGCCACATTTTAAGGTACTATTGCTATTCTTTTGTTTAGGTTTTTCAAAAGAATTACATCTAATCTTATATTTAGATATTGGTATTAATAATATATTAAAAAGAAGAATGATTGTTCCCCTGTGAGTCAAGACTTTTATTCCTTGTTGGCTTTAGTGCATGAGTCAATCTTCCCCTCCCCTGATCCCCCATCCCCCTCCCCCCAATCACACAGTGGCTAATAAGTCAAATAGCTCTATACCTATTCCCAGTTGACCTCAGGTTTTTTGTTTTGTTTTGTTTTGTTTTTTAATTCACATGGCTTACCATCAAGATCAAGATATTATGGGGGAAGAGGAAGTAAAACACAATAGTAAAGGCGTTTTGCTTGTTTTTTACTTTTGTTATAATAATGAAGAAAAAGTCTTTTTCAAAACTTATGTGATTTCATACTTACAAATATGTAATCCTAGCTGTGTCATTCCCCCAGGTCTGTCCCCTGCTCCATCTCTGCATGCTGGTCCCAAAGCCTGCAATGAGATTCTAAGTGGGTAGTTGTTACTTCACTGGGAAACTGCTTACTGTCTGTTACCCACCAAGCTTCCTCAAGGTCAGAGCTTCTCAAGGCAGATGGATCAAGTCACATGAGCCAAGGTCTAGTGTCTGGACAGTCCTGGGCAGTATGATCACTCTGTTTCTCTTCTACTGATTGGAGAAGTGCCCTGATTACAGTGGATCTGTGCCCATTCTGTTTCAGCTCTGGTAAAACCAACTCAACAGCATGTTTTGAGCAAAGACCTTGGCCAACCACGGTCCTGGTGGCTGAAATGCCCTGGAAAGAGCCTGTGCTTTATAATTAGACAGATGGAGTTTCAAAAGATGTTCCTGGCACTGTGGCCCTGGGAGAGTTACCTAATCTCTTTTTCGGGGTTTTCTCATCTGTAAAACCTGATCATGAGATTTGGAAAGATCCACATGCAAATAGGCAAGATCAGTTATCTGTAGGGAAGTTATCTGGAAGAGAGAAGTTCCAGAGAGAACCCCCAGGAATAAAGACCACATAGTGATGTCACTGGCAAGACTGCCCCTCTCCAGTATGCTCTAGTCACTTGAAGTCTACCTCTTCCCTCACCTGTGACATGGGCCAACAGTGCACTTGCATCAAAGGCCTTACTGAGAGGATTAAATGAGGTAATACAGGTAAAGCACTTAGAATCACTCTGGCCATAGTAAGGAACAAGCTGTGCCACCACTATCTCCTCTGTTTTTGTTTTTTTTTTTTAATTTCTATTTTTACATCTTTAGATAATGGAATTAACATGTCTAAAATTGATAAATGACAAATAGTTGTTAATTAACCCTTTGATTCAGAGACTCCTTGCAGAATGCAAGAGAGTGGAACAGGCAAGTCACAAATGACAAAAGATTGATAATCATCACCACATTGTGCCCATGAAACTAATATAACACTGCATATTAAATGGAATAAAAGTAAAAACCTAAAAAGATTAATAATCAATATACTTTAAAGTTATTTACCTTCCTCTTAACTATAGAGAACAAATTGCTGGTTACTGGAGGGGAGGTGGAGGGGGTAATGGGTGAAACAGGTGATGGGTAAGGGGTACACTTGTCATGATGAGCACTGGGTGTTGGATATAAGTGTTGGATCACTAAATTGTACACCTTGAAACTAGTATTACACTGTTAACTAACTGGAATTTAAATAAGAACTTAAAAGAAAGTTATTTACTCAAGCCTAATCATTTTCCTCTTACTAGAGGAATATTTTCCTCTTACTAGAAGGGAAATGTAATATGATATCAAATACATGTGATATTGGCGGGGGGGGAAGGTTGAGATATTTACTGTTAGGATGGATACATGGGAAATAATCTCATACATTTTAAAGCAGTGTAAATTCGTGTAACAGTTTAGGAGGATAATTTGGTAGCACCTGTCCAAATTTTGAAGGAACTTTCTTATACACAAATCATCCCAGTTATAGGAGCCCTGGAATATTTGTATGAAAGTGTGCAAATCAGACAGGAATGTATTCAACAGATACTTTGTGAGCATCAGCCCTGGACTAGGCTCACTTCTAGGCACAAAGGGAGGGGAAAATTGTTTTCAAACCAAGACGGAGAAGAAACATAGATAACTACCATAATTTCAGGTTGCTTTAAGAAGTGATGGAAAAAACGACCCTATGAATAGAAAGCAAGTCAGGGGGAAGCAGGTGAGGAATGGGCTACTGAGGCCAGGAAGGGTTTCTTTGAAGCAACCGAGGGCATGAGGGCACTGCCCAGGGGAAGGTGTGCGGCAAGGGTGTTTGGCTCTTTGGAGAAACAGCATGAAGAATGATAACAATGTAATTCACCATAAACAGAGACATGGGTAAATAAAAACAACGATACACCATTTTTTTGGTATATTGTGCAGTTGCTAGGAAGAATGGTAAAAACATGTCTGAGGAATATATACATTTTGGGAAAAAGTACTGAACAATATATTGTATATAGCCTTGAAAATGTAAATATACATATGAATGAATCTTTTTATTGGTATAAATATTCTTTGAAAAACTAGAATCAGTTACAGTGGATTTAGATTATATTACTAATTTTTATAAATTATATATGTATATATAATATTTAAACTTCAATGAATTGTATGAACTCATGGATATAGGAAACATGGACCAGTTTTGCATGCGCTTTTTGGCAGCTCCTCTATCAGATTAAGAATTCCCGATGCAGGGGCACCTGAGTGGCTCAATCGGTTGAGCATCCAGCTCTTGATTTCAGCTCAGGTTATGATCACAGAGTAGTGGGCTCGAGTTTAGAGCCTGCTTAAGATTCTGTCTGTCTCTCCCTCCACCCCTTTGCCCTTTGCCCCCTCCCAACTCACATTCTCTCTCTCTCTCTCTCTCTCTCTCCCTCCCTCAAATAAGTAAGTAGAATTCCTGATGTAGAGTTTAGGAAAAGGAGAAAAAAGAATGTGTCATGTGACATCAGCATTATTTGGAGGGCAAATCACACTGTATGTTTGGGAATTAAACTCTTTGAATGAATTCTTGAGGCTGTTAGCTCTGGAGCTTAATAATCACATAATTTGTCTTGTTTTGTCTTCAAGTTCATCAAGCAACTGTCTGATTATAACTTGGCCTCTCATGTGAATTAGTTTCTAGGGAGGAAATGTGCTGATCACATTGGTCAGTTGATGGTGCTTCTTTTTATTTTTTTTTTAAGTTTTTTAATTTATTTGTGAGAGAGAGAGAGAGAGAGAGAGAGCATGAACAGGGGAGGATCAGAGAGAGAAGGAGACACAGAATCTGAAACAGATTCCAGGCTCTGAACTAGCTGTCAGCACAGAGCCTGACGTGGGGCTTGAAGCCACGAACCATGAGATCATGACCTGAGCCAAAGTCAGAACGCTTAACCGACTACGCCATCCAGGTGCCCCTATGGTGCTTCTTTTTTAAAGGTGTTCATGATCATTGGTGTTTCTCATTGGTCATGTGTGAATGAAATTGTCAATGAGAGGTAGCCATCCACTGGGTCACAGATAGGTAAAGGCCAGGATCATGAAGCTGAGGAGGCTTGCTGTGAGGACACAGCAAGAATGTGGATGTTTATGAGCCAAGAAGTACACTCTCATCAGAAACCAAGTGCCCGAGTGCCCATAGTATTCCTCCAACAGCACCCAGCCTCTCAGGTGGATGTGAAGATTAAATAAAATCCTAGATGCCAAGTACATGGCAAGGTACCTGGACAGACAGGGTGCCCAATAGTGTTAATTTTGTCTATGCTTCCTTGATTATACAGCAAAGATCCCTGCTCTCAGAGTTTATAATATTTTTTAAGAGAATGGATTGTTTAAAGGAAACTGGAGGAAAATATGCTATAGTGTAAGGCTAGAAAAATATAAAAATTGGCAGAATTTGTAAATAGGTAAGGAAGTTACAAAGGCCTGATGGAATTATCTGGATAAATTTCATTCCAAGCTTGACTTTCCCTGGATTTGATTGCATTTCCTTGGTTAAAAAATCTTATAAACTATATGGATTTATTTTCCTTTGCTTATTAAAGGAAGGCCTGACCTAACAAAATGAGGTCACTTGCCTGCCTTGAAAAGATTTATAACAATTTGGTTGTGCTGAGTAATACCTTTCCAGGGCAAGAAGGATGAGAGACTTCTGTCTCTGTCTCATTTACCGTGACACAGACACTTTGACCTGGAGACTCCTTTATGGTTTTGAAAAGGGAACTCGTTTAGTCTTCCAAACAGAGAGCAGTTCACAGAAAAGGACCAGCAAGATTTTAGTACTTGCAGCCAGATGGATACCCGGGTCTGTATCCTGACTCACACAATTTCCTGTGTGACCTTGGGCAAGACATTTAAATTTCTTTGCTTCCATTTCTTTTCATCGGTGAAAGGGGATAATAGTACTTTCTTCACAGAGTAATTGTGGGAAGAAGTAGGTAGAGGTTCTTAGGAAATGACAGGGCCCATTGTAAACTCCCATGAAATGTTATTATTGACAGAGAGAGAGGAGTTTGAGAGAAAGACAGAGGCAGAGAGGCTTAGTGATGCCCTAATTCAAGAGTTCTCAAACTCTAGAATCATCTGGAATACATGTTAGATTTCCAGATTGTCTAGGGTGAGAGTGAGCTTCCTGTTTCTGCAGTTTTCTCAGACTCCTTGAGCTTAAAATATTTAATAAGCCGAATTACCATATTTATGGGTAGCATGTCCTGAACCCCATTGAGCCTATGGCATGATTAGGTTTAGTTGAGGTCATGAGGGTGGGGTCCATGATGGAATTAGCACTTTTACAAGACACCAGAGGGACTGCTCTGCCTGCCGCCAGCCCCCCATGTAAGGACACAGCAAGAACATGGATGTCTATAAGCCAAGAAGAAAACCCACACCAGAAACCAAGTTGACTAGTACTCACATCATGGGATTTCCCAGGCTTCAGAACTGTGAGAAATACCTATTTGTTACTTAAGCCCCCCAATCTGTGGTATTTTGTTAAAGTAGTCCGAACAGACTAAGATACCTGTTGTTGCTACCATCCCTGGCTCGTTTAGATTTGTAGGTCTAGTTTGGGGCCTGGAATCTGCCATTTGAACCAGTTGATCCTGATGCAGGTAGTTTTCAGCAGCCTTGAAGGACACAGGATAGTCTCTTCACTCTCTGGGAACTTGGCGCCCGGTTTTATATCTGTCTTGTCCCTTTCTAACATATGCTCCCCTGCCTCCTGCCAACTCTGCTGTTCTGTAGTCTCTCGGAACTTTCTTTTCTTTTCTTTTTTAAGTTTATTTATTTATTTTGAGAGAGTGAGCATGCATAAGCAGGGAAAGGGCAGAGAGAGAGAGAGAAAATCCCAAGCAGGCTCCATACTGTCAGCACAGAGTCTGATGTGGAGCTCAAACTCACAAACTCATTAGATCATGACCTGAGCTGAAACCAAAAGTTGGATGCTTAACCGACTAAGCCACTCAGGTGCCGCTTGGGGGCTTCTTAAATAAAACCATCACCAACTCCTTTAAAAGGTCAAGGAAAGAGTTATTTTCAGGTCATAATATTTGTAACTCTTCAGAAAGGCAAAAGATGTAATCATTATAAAGGTTTAAAATACATTACAGAAAATTAAGAGGAAAATAATACGGTTGAGATAAACATGATAGAATTATTTCTGAGGTCTTGTTTACATTGTAAAAAAAATTTTTAATGTTTTATTTTTTTTTTAATGTTTTTTTTTTTAAATTTATTTCTAGGAGAGAGAGAGAGACAGCGTGAGCAGGGGAGGGTCAGAGAGAGAGGGAGATACAGAATCTGAAGACAGGCTCCAGGCTCTGAGCTGTCAGCACAGAGTCCGAAGTGGCGCTCGAACCCACTAACCATGAGATCATGACCTGAGCCGAAGTCGGACACTTAACTGACTGAGCCACCCAGGTGCCCCATTGATTACATTTTAAAACTGAATTAAAAATATATAGACACTCAGCCAAATGGCATCTGGATCCATCCTGTAAAATGGAATGAAACTCTGGTCACAGCTTGCTATTTCTGGGTTGCATTTCCAGCACCAACTTATACCAAAACTTTTCTCCTTGGTAGATGTCTTGCTAGCTTACTTTTCAGTTTGCCAAGATCAGCTTTTCTTACTGCCACCTCACATTTTCTCTTATTTATCCATTCTTTCAAAGAATATGAGAAAGCACAGGTAAACAACCCATAAATTGTGTGTGTCTTCAAGATCTTCCATTTCGTTGGGAAGATACATGAAGATCAAGATAATCTAAAATTGTGATGACTTCAGGGGCACCTGGGTGGCTCAGTTGGCTGAGCGACTGTCTTTGGTTCAGGTCATGATCTCACGGTTTGTGAGTTTGAGCCCCACATTGGGCTAGCTGCTATGCAAGCCACTGTCAGTGCAGAGTTCGCTTCAGATCCTCTGTCCGCCACTCTTTCTGCCCCTCCCTTGCTCACATGCTCTCTCTCTCAAAAATATTAAAATTGTGACAAGGTCAATAAAGAAAATAAATATAACGAACTTGGGATGAAGTGGGATGAGGAGAATAATATCTATTTTGTGGCTTGGTATTATGGATATTTCCAACACACAAAGATGTAGATGTGCGATGAATACCCATCAAACAGCTTCAATAGTCTTCTAGACCCAGTTAATCCTGTTTGATCTGTACCCCCACTCATTTACTCCATTCCCAGTTGCTTGGAAGCAAATCTGAGACATTATGTCACTTCATTCATAAATATTCTTGTATGTATCTTCCAAAACATAGCCATGAAACCATTACCACACCTGAAGAAAAATGAGCTCTTCTTTTTCTGTCTAGTCAGTGATGGACTACTACTATGATGACGATGACGATGACTACTACTACTACTTTGGAGAAAGTGGTCCAAGAAGGCCTCTTTAAGATTAGATTGGAGACCTAGAGCAGTATTTCCTAAATTATCTAGTATTATGGTCAAGAAATAGTTTTCTTGTTTTTTGTATTTTTGGTTTCATTTCCAATGATGTGGATGGGCATTCTTGTGAACTACGATGAAAATAAGTTGCCTCCTAAGCAAAGTTTAAAAGGATTACATAGAATAGGTGCTGGGAGACTCTGCGCTTTCTGGCAAAATCAGGCCCACACCCTGTTTGTCTATGGCTCATAAGTTAAGAGTGTTTCTTTACATCTTTAAATCGTTGGAGAAAGTAAAAAGAAGAATATTTCATGATATGTAAAAAGTATGTGAAATGCAGATTTCAGTGCCCAAAAGAAAGGTCTATGGAAGACAGCCCCTTTCACCCATTCATGTACATTCTCACATGCTTTTGAATACACTTTCAAATGGCTTTATGCTACAGTAGAAGAGTTGAGTAGTTATGACAGAGTCCATGCAACCTGCGCATCTAAAGTATTTGCTATCTGTTCTTTCACAGAAAATGTCTTCTGACTCTGACACTAAATTCAAGCTCCAACTTATTATGCTCAAGAGAAATAAAGTTACTCTGTCAAATTGCTATAAATGTTAGTCTCAATTTTTGTACTTTTCTTCCTGGAAACCTATGACAAACAGTTTGCAAACTACATGTTAGTTCTCCCCACTTTAGAGCAAAGCTGTTCCAAATCCATGGGCCACATCCCAAGTAGCTTTGAGGTGGGAAGCAGAGGAAGGAGCCTTGCAGGAGGAGCATTCCAGACCATGACTGGTGCAAACTCAGTCACAGGAAAGAGCATGGCGTGGCCTAGGCTGATGAGTCGATGGTCACGGGCAGCATTCCCATACACAAGTATCTTTTGGTCCACACAGGGTTTTAAAAGAAATTACCATTCTGTGCCAGTGTTTTTGAATGGAATGATTTATTTTCTCTCTTTATTTTTTAAATATTTACTTGTTTATTTTGAGAAAGAGAGACAGAGAAAGAAAGCGAGTGAGCAGGGGACCAGCAGAGAAAGAAGGAGAGAGAGAATCCCAGGTGGGCCTCTGTGCTGACAGCATGGGGCTCAATCTCACCCACCATGAGTTCATGACCTGAGCTGAGATCAACAGTCAGATGCTCAACCAACTGAGTCACCCAGGAGCCCCTAGACTGATTTCTTTTAAAATCTGGATTTCTGAGTTCTTTTGAGAAAATTTGAAAATGTGGCAATCGTGGACCTACATAGGGATTTAATACTTCTAGGGCAGAGAAGCATCTTCTTGCTGGAAGGGGATGTGTGGGTGCAGTGCAGGCATCAGATTGACCCCTGTTTTACTAGGTGACACAGGCCAAGGGTCTGGGGCAAAGTGAACAAGGGGAAGGTGGGTGGGAACTACTTGGAAAGGCAGGTGGGGACCAGACCCATCAGGACTGATGGGTGCTGGAGAAAAGATTAGAATGGAAGAATTCCGAGTAAGGGAGTGAGTTCGGATATTAAGGTCAATCTTCAGGTATGTTGCTAATAGCCTGAGGTAAGAATGACAGGAGAATGGCTGAGAAGCTGTAGCTGAACCCAGGGGAGAGGTGGCAGGCTCGACTGGGAATTGGACAGAGGAACTGGGGAATTCAAGACATATTTTGTGGGAAAAATCAGTAGGCTGTTGACACATTTGAGGTGGGGATGGGAAAAGAGAGAAATCAAAGGTGGAGGATGACATCCAGGTTTCTAACTGGATCCACTGGAGGGACAATGTAGCCATTTATGATAGCGGAGGGCTGGCAGGGGAAGGAAGCAGGGAGACAGAGTTCAGGAAGAACACCCAGAGCGCCATCTTGGACCTTGTGTGAACTGTCTGTGAATTTCAGAAACGAAGCTGCAGGTGGCAGTTGGCGAGAAGAATGTGAAGGCTGGCGTACAGGCAGTCTTAGGAATAAACCCAGTCCCTTCTGAAGATCACCACCCTCTGCTCCCACCTTCACCCTCATCCCTAATATCTAGGCACCAAGTGCAAGAATCACTCATTGAGGGCCCTCTTTCTATAAGGCAGTCTCTGATGAAGCACACAAGTTGGAAAAATCCCTACCCTTATAAAGATTACAGCCTGAGGGGAAAATAGTTTTACTCTGAGCTTTGCAGCTCAGCTAACTCTGTCACACTTACGTGGAAGCTGCGGTCTGGAAGGGTGGGAACTTGTGTTGGGGGGTGAAGAGGTGGGTGTGTAGGGAGGTGGAGGATATAGGGGGAGGTAGGCTCAATGCCAGCAGATGGAGTCCAAGGATGAGATAAGGGGACCAGGCATGGGAGGGGAGTCCACCAATGGCAGGGGAAGATGGTGATGGAAGGGCGGCCCTAGCATAGTCCTTAAATGGATGAACCTTGTAACTCCAGGCACGTCAACCTCCCTCTCTGGCTTTAGTGTCTTCTCATCAATGAAGGGCTTTAGACTAAACAGATGGTAGGGAAATGGTTGCTTTGGGATCCATCATGGGCATTGCCTCAATATTTCCTAATTTTATGAAGTACTAAATGATGCAAATCATTTCTGCTGTATGCTGAAATGAACTGAGTTTATTCTTCAGTGGGAGAACAGGGTGGAATTACATTAAGCGTGGATCCTATGTATGCCCAACATTAGCATAAATATCTTGATGAAGGAGAAGTTTGCAAAACCTCCTGACTAGACCATTTTAAACCTTCTTCCAGCTGTAACCTGTGGTTTTGAAGTGCCTATATATGAAAAGCTGGAAGAGACTCAGTATCTTTCAGAATCACGGTGAATTATTTCTGAAGTAAACGAGGGTATAAATAAAAAGTAACATATGAGGTTACAATTTTTTAAGTTCCAGTTGTTATTTTTTAAGTTCTGGAATTCCTGTGTGAGAAGGAGAAAAGCCTATCCTCTCACGTTGGGGAGCTGGCCTGGGGCTCAGTCACACACAGTGTCCTCCTGATTAACATAACCAATTTCATAGACCATTAACCTCAGTCAAGGCCATTCTGAGACTTTGTCCATAACAGATCAAGAGAAAAGCAAGACCTCTCCATAATCATGTCTAAACTCAGACAAAAATATGAGCATTGTCCAAGCCCCAAAAATGACCAAAGAATCCCCTTCTGGCTGATATGAATGACTGCTGCTTCCTTACCAACTAGAGCTGCAGCCTTGTTGCATTCTTCTTCCCGCAGAGATTAGGTAGATTAAGGTACCTAATCACAGAATTTCCCCTGCTTCCTGACAGCATCCACTCCAGAGCAAAGTCTTCTTCCTTATTTTTTTTTACTTATTTATTTATTTTTAGAGGTTTTCTTTTTTCTTTTTTTTCCTTAAATAGTTTATTGTCAAGTTGGTTTCCCTATAACACCCAAGTGTTCATCCCAACAAGTTCCCTCCTCCATGCCCATCACAGTCCTTCCCCTCTCCCCCAAGGTCTTCTTCCTTAAGCCTGCTCCAAATCACCTAACACAAGTCAAAACCACCACCACCTTTAGGCCATCTCTCGGTGAGACACCGTGTGGGTGCTCACAGTGTACATTCTCCATCACTACAATGGGGAGTGAACCCAACTTGTTCAATGGTAGGTGTGTTTCTGGTAGCTTTTGCTGGAAAGCATTGACACATTCGAAGCTAATCTATTCCCAAGAAAATGAACCAAGATGAACAATTGTAAATGTTGTCTCTCACCAGGAAGCCCAGAGCCTTCTCAGCAGGAGGATATAGCTGATATTTTCTGGATCTGTAGAGCATGTTACTCAGCTTCTTAGGGTTTAGAAATACCCAAGCAGTATTTGGCCATACATATCAAAAGGCCTAAGAGATTTTAATAACCCTAAATAAGTGAACGTGAATTGTCTGAAGCTACCTCCATCAGTTGAGGGGTGAGGGTAATGTTGGATAGGACAGCAGCATGTGGCCTGCAGGAAAGTGAACCATGCAACTCTGGGGGCCTCCACTTCCACTGACCACAGTGAGAAAAGAAGCTCCCGACACCGTGTGGCCTGCCAGTCCTGGGTGAGATACTGTGTTAGGTGAAAGGTAGCTAGGGACGTGAAAAGAGTTTCATTTGACTCGAATATTAACCAAAGGGCATCTGAATTGTCAATCAGCTGAGAATGCCTCACTGCTGACATGAGGAATGAACAAAAAAATCCTCATAAAGGAAAACACAACCTCCAAAGCTCTCACGCTACCATGACAACAGGAGCTCACAAATGATGCAATTGTACAGGCAGCTGAGGGTGTGCATGTGACCGTTGGCAGCAGTGGGGGGACACAGGAGATGAGGGCAAGATCCCACTGCGAGGGAAATGGAAACCAGGCAAAGGAAAATGTAAGCTAATCCTTGTAACAAAAATAAAATCAGTCACAGCTGTTAGCTGCAAGAGGGGGGAAGGGGAATAAGTGTATTTTACTTTTGCACAGTGTCTTTCATCGAAGTCATTAAAACACACTTCACTATCATTAACTCATTCCTTGGGCACCACGCTGAGTGTGTAGTCACCCATTTTATGGGCAACACGGTGAGCTCAGTAAATCATGTTTTGGGACAAAAATGAAGAAAACATTGCACAGCAAGTACTGAAACTTGTTTGAACTCCCAAATTCTCCTTTACCAAAATGTATTTAACTTTATTTAATAAAGTTTAACATTAAAAAAAGAACTTTTCTCAAAATGGGTAAAATGAAATCAATTGGCTAATCCTGTTAAAGATTATTGTGTAATCTTTGTAATTTAGGTATACATTTGAAATCTATCAAAATACAAAGTTATAACAAAATAATTAGAGCCTCTGTGCCTGGTGCTTTATGAGGGTAGAGCCTTCTGACTGTTGTGTCCATTGCTATGCCTAGCGCTCAATCAATGCTCATTGACTGGACAGTAGGCATTCAGTGAACGGTAACAATTGTTAGTAAATGTAGCTTGCCAATGCCTTCTCACCAACCAAGCAGCTCCCACAAGTTCTGTATTGTGGGACATTTTCTGATGACTTCCTTGGCCACTGCTATTCTTTTATTTATTCCACACATATTTCCCAAGTGTCTACAGGATGCTAGGAACCGTGTCAGATGTTGGATATTTGGAGGTGATGAATATCCAGCATGTGCTCTGGTTAAATTTAGTCTGGTGAAGGAGACAGACGTTGAAACACACAACTCACAAATGGGAATTAACTCCCAGTGGTGACAGAGGCTAGAAAGAGAAGGTACAGGATGCCCAGAGTGGCTGGGGCAGGGAAAGAGGAGAGAATAGGAAGAATGAGCCACATGTAATAAGTAAAGAAGGGAACGATTACACCACCAGCCTGGAAAAGTGGATGGAGACAGGTGTGGGGGAGTGAATGAATTTCCCTCCACTATTCTGAGTTCTTGACTGAGAGCCCTGTAATAAAAGACAGATTATTAAGAAAAGAACAAGAAGTTTAGTAACATTGTAGGGACTCAATATGTCGTCCCAAATATACCATCCTGGATTCGCACCATCTAAAGATACTTCAAGCTATTGTCAGAGTCAGAAGTCCTTCCCACTGAGTCTTAGTGCCAAGCTTTTTGAAGGGAGAAGGTGCAATTTCTAAAATCTAACAGACAATAGAGCCTCCATCCTCCATATTGATTATTTTGAATTAAAGGCACTTGAGAACCAGCCGGTGGAGAAAAAAAAGATACTCTGACCCTTCCTTGTTCCCCTGGTAGCAGAGACAAATCTCCCATGGGAAAGGTAGCCTCCCTGCACCAGAAGAGTAGAAAGCATACTTATCACCAGAGATGGGGAATTTAGAGCCAAGGCCATATAATAAAATGTGTTAATATTTCACCAATTTTTCTACTCCAGGCCCAAACCCTTCTGCCTTGCCAATTCTTCACAAATTAATTGTTTCTTTTTCTTTTTTCTTTTTTAAAAGATTTTTTAATGTTTATTTTTGAGAGACAGACAGAGTGTGAGTGGGAGAGAGGCAGAGAGAGAAGGAGTCACAGAATCCAAAGCAGGCTCCAGGCTCCAAGCTGTCAGCACAGAGCCCAATGTGGGGCTTGAACTCAAGAACTGTGAGATCATGGCCTGGGCCGAAGGCAGGCGGTTAGCTGACTGAGCTTCCCAGATGCCCCAATTGTTTCTTTTTCTAAAAGATTTGAAAGCTTTCTGCCCTGGTCACTTCTTTGAGTCTCCTATGTTTATGGGGCTGCTGTATGTATATATTAAAATTTAATTTGTTTTTCTACTATTAATCTGTCTTACATCAAATTTAATAGACCAGTGGAAGATCCTAGAAGGGAAGAAGGAAAACTTGCCCCTACAACGTATGTACCCCATGTGCGCATGGGAGCTACCTAGCGGAAAATGGGTAATTTCCTGAGGTAGCTTAGAATTCAGGCTTAAATGCCATCTTAATAGAGAAAGGGAAGAAGGGTGGAGGCCTCTTAGGGAAGAGTGAATAATTTCTAGGGATGTTGACTGCTTCCATGATAGATGGGAGGTGGGACAGTCTGTGACTATACTTATCTTGACGTGGTGAGAACTTCTAGTGTCCTCTGCTGTGATTAGAGGACTCAGTCTTCCCAAGATGATAAAACTCTCAGGGAGTTGATCCTTTTTGGGAAATCTGTCCGTAGGCCGATGAGGGCAGTTCAGAGAAAGCCTTTCCATGCATTTGCTATTTCTCAAGTGCCTGCACTTCAAAACATCAATATGCCTAAGTGGCGTATTCTGTGGTGGCACATTCTGCTGTTTCCCACGGGCCACGTCAGGCCCTGTAGTCAGTCGGGGGCTGAGCTTTTATGTGGTAGCAGCGGGAACCCTGGAGAATGTCAGCTGGAGAAGGAGCCTGACTGGACTTGCACCTTTTAAAGATCCTTCAAGCTATTGTCAGAGTCAGAAGTCTTTTCGGCTGAGCCTTACTGCCAGCCTCTTTGAAGAGAGAAGGTGCAATTTCTAAAATCTAATAGAAGATAAAGCCTCCATTGGTAACAGCTTCGTGAGGCAGTCAAGTGCACGGACGCTCAGCAAGCCAACTTCCTGAGAGTAGTAGCTAATGCTTAGCTCGTGCTTAATCTTTGTCTGGCATTATTTTGAGCTTATTCTACACACTAACTCATTAAATCTCCATTAAGTCTGTGAGGCAGCTGCGATTTTTATCTGCATTTTTACACATGAGTTCTCTGAGGCTCAGGGAATTTTAAGTAACTTTAGTAAAGTCACAGAGCAGCTAGGGGGAACTATCCTCATTCCAGCAGGCTGGATGGTAGTTACGGGGATCTGGATGTGCCACCCCAAATATGCCACTTTGGTAGAAGGATTATTTGGAGCTGAAGGCAACTGAGAATCAAAAGATGCAGGAACAATTCTCTGCCTCCCCCTTATCTGCCTAAAGGCAGGGCATAGCTTTTCCCTTTGTGAAGTTGTTCTCTGTATCAGGGAGAGGACAGCAACTCTTACCACCAGAAATGAAAGAGGATTTTCATGAATAAGCCTTACTAAAATAACCCCTGTCTTCCACCAGTTTCCCCATATATTTCCTAGTCACTGCAAATTTATCATTCCCCGAGGCCCAAACCCTTTCCTTTGGTTCATAAAACCTCAAATCTAACCACACCTTCTTTTTTGTGAACTCTCTTGCATATAAGTAGGAATGATCCATCTTTTGTTAATCCATCTTTTGTTAGCTGAATTTGCAGGCCCTCAGGAACTGAACAAAAAAGAGTAGAGGAAAAGATTTTCTCCCCTTACAGTAGTAATGGGAGTCTAGATCACAAGAGGGATGGGACAGGTCACACAACCATGTGGCCGCTCTGAGATTCAGACACCCAGCATCCTGGATCCCAAACCACCGCGAAAGCCCTTTGGTGACAGAAAACAACCACAAAGTAAAACATACAGCACACATAACTGGAAAAAAAAAAACAAACAAACTCCCTCGGATTCTGTTTCACAGCCCTGGTTTCTCTTGTCACTGGTCATCAAAGGGAGTTCAGCCCCAGCACTACACCCTCCGAAATCCCTTCCTTCCTGTTGGGGCTGGGGCTCCTAGAACCCAATCCAAGACCCAAGCCCACACCACGTTTAGGGGGTCCCTTCTCTGTCCCTCTTAGGGCCTCAGGCTGTCCCGGAATCGGCATCTTACTGTGTTCTTTGCCTGGCCTGGATGTGAATTCTTTTTGTCTTGCCTCCCTCTTTCCCCAAGGCATCTCTGACAGATGTCTGACTGATGTTCTGGACCACAGTCACGGGTGATTCAGGATGCAAAAGGACACCTGTAAGTCATTACACAACAGTCACTGGCTGCTGGCAGAGCCGAACCCTTCAAGCTCTTAAATAAAGGAGACAGTGGCGGTTCTAGAGTTCTGGGCCAGGGGTTTCAAAGTGTGTGGTTGTCAGTCATATAGCCACAGATCACCTGGGAACCTGTTAGAAATGTTCAGGCTCCTCTCTAGATTTTCTGAATCAGAGACATAGATGAGGCCTTCAAGTCTTGCCTCTAAAGCCCTTTAAGGGAGGTTGATTAATGCTGCAGCAGAGCCACTAACCCAGGTCAGGCTCAGCAAACTGGGGCCCGTGTGCCCAATCCAGCCCACCACCTGTTTTTGTATAGCTTGCCGGCCAAAAATGGCTTTTACATCTTCAAACGGTTGGGGGCGTGCAATCTAAGGAAGAATGACATTTTCAAGATATGTGAAAAATTATTTTATATTTTGTAAAATTATTTTACATTCATATTTTGGTGACCATAAATAAAGTTTTATTGGAACACAGCCGCGCCCATTCGTTGACATTTACATATTGACTCTGGCTGCTTTTGAGCTATCATGGCAGAACAGTGGCAGAGACCATAAAGCCGAACATATTTACTATGTGGCCCTTTGGAGAAAAGTGGGTTGACCCCGCTCTAGGCAAGACTGTTTTGAAATCAGCAATGCTTGGTGAAGTGGACAGCTGTCAGCTGCACCCACACAGGCTAGTTACAGAGGGGAAGCCGTCATCCCAGACTTTGCTGCGTAGACTCCATTTCTGTGCCACACAGTTAAATTAGTTTGTCTCTAAAAGATGCTAAAAATGGCACTGGGATTTAGAGAAGTTCCCAAAGGCCCAACCAGTCCCATATCCAAATAAATAAATCTGTTTTTCACAGCCCCAAACTTCTGCTTCCAGTGTTTGAAGTTTTGCCAGATATGCCCAGCTGGTGTTTATCTAGGCCTCTGTAGGGCAAATCTAGGCAAGGAGTTTGATTGTCTTGGGCTAATTCAAAGCGTCCTTGGAAGAAGACTAATGAGGATCGGAATTCTGACGTCAGAAGTCTGAAGGTTAAGCTTACCTTGTGCTAGGGCTCAGCCACACCCGGCTTCAGTGAGAGCCACTTGCAGAAGCTGCATCACTGGTCTCACATGAGGAAGGTCTACAAAACATCAATCAAATCTGTCTGTAGCTTTTGGTATAAGAAGTAGAGTCCTGTCCTGGGGCGCCTGGGGGCTCAGTCAGTTAAGCATCTCACTTCAGCTCAGGTCTTGAGCTCGTGGTTTGTGAGCTCAAGCCCTGCAATGGGCTGTCTGCTGTCAGCACAGAGCCTGCTTTGGATCTTCTCTCCCTCTCTTTGTCTGTCCCTTCCCTGTTCATGATCTCTCTCCAAAATAAACATTGCAGAAGAAGAAGGAGGAGGAGGAGAATCCTAAGAAATGAGGCTAGACAGGTGGTTAGATCTTTGAGGATCCTGTAGAACATTCCATGGACACTGGGATTCGTCCAGTATATATAACTAAGAATCATGGCAGTGTTTTAAAAATGGGGGAGTCACATCTCCTTAATGCCAGGTTGTATTAGGTTCAAGGGATATAAAATAATGCTCTTCCCCATAAAGAAAGCATGGTCTAGTGGGAGAAACAAAGCTAAAGAAAAAATTTTAACCGATTAAATTTTGGATTAATGTTAGGATTTTGGAAGTTTGTGAATCCAAGAGCTGGGCACCTCACCCTGCAACCTCCCACAGAGGCGTGGACTCAGGAGGACCGAGGGGGTCCGCCATCCGGGATGGCTGAGGTTGTGGTTGGTGGGGGAGGGGGCATCCTGATCAGGTGGGGCTGTTGGTGCAGGTAGTGAAAGAACTCACCCAAGGCAGAGCAAAAGAGATGTGAAGATGTATGGGAAGGTATGGAGTTTCCCTTGTTTGGTAATCTCAGGAACAGTGCGTCATGGGCAGGCTGTGAAGACACACAAGTTGTGTCTTTCCACACAGTCAGCTTCATTCCGTCTTAAAGCAAAGTGCACCGCAATTATAAAGCAGGTTCAGAATTCCAAACGCAATGACATTTCACCATGTGATTAAACCTGGCTTCTTACAGGCACACAGAGCAGAACATATGACAAGCCACACAGCCAACAGGATAGGAGAGGATGTAGGGAGTTAATGAACCAAACTCGAAGTCGGTGGGTGGGCGTGCAGGGGAGGGGAGGCGCGTCCCGCCCAGCTCACCTCCCAGCACTCACTGTTATGATGTTCAAGCAGGGAAGGACCTCGGTCCTGTTCAGAGATCAGTGGGGCAGAGCCCTCAGCGGCAGCTGCCCTTAAGTGGTCAGACGTACAGGGGTCATGTCTGAAGAGTCTGACAGTTTGCTGCAAAAATCTTCCCCTTTTTAAAGGGATTTAACTCATCTTGGGCCCCTGCAGACCTCCTCTGCTTCTGGGGTGTAAGCTGATGCTGGTCCCACCATATCTTGTAGCTGCAGTGAACCAGTGAATTTAAATGCTTGAATCATTGCTTGACGCAAGCTTCTGCTTGACCTGAGAGGCTGTTTTGCTCTGTAGTTGTGTCTGCTTGTAGTTGGTCAGTTAGGGCCTATGGCTATTTTAAGGTGGGTCACTTAGTAAGTCTGTTTGTATCAGCTGGGTGGCCGCTGGGGGGTCTTGTGCCCTGCTCAAGTTTGCACTGTTCAAGCCTGTTGCCTAAAAGTGGCCTCTACATGAGGCAGGGAGTCCTGACCACCACAGGGACAACTCAGGGTCAGCCAGGAACAAGGCAGTGGGCAGGAGCGGCTGTGTCTGTTTGGGGAAGGTCAAGGTGTTCGGTGTGCCTGGGATTGATGAGCAGCAGGCTGCTTGTAATGAAAACCAGGCCCTGGCATGCGCAGGCAGTGTTCAGCCTCCATCTTTTCTCTTACCCACCAGGTGGACTTTCTTTATCCACTGCCTCTCAGTGTCCTCATTGCTAAAACGGGTTGTGCGTTGTAAGAATATTGAGCTTAAACAAAGCCTTTCATCAAAAATAATTTAGCACAATGCCTGGCTCATTGGTGTCAGTAAATGTTCCATATTTGTCTTAAAGAACAGAAATGTAGCTGAGTAAACTTGAAGATCTAAGTGGCTTTACTGATTCACGAATTAGGCAAGAACCCATCAAGCAAATAGAAGGGGAGCTCTGAGGAGTGGTACAAAAATGAAAGGTTTTTATAGGAAGGAAGCTGGGGCAAGGAAGTTATTAGCAAAAGAAAAGGATTATTTCAGGCAAGGTCACTTTCCCTTAAGGGGAAGAACACGAGTTCTTAAGCAGATGACTTCACTAGTGTTGACTGGGGAGGCTAAAACTACAATTAGGGACAAAAACTGAGGACTGATGGATGTGGGGGGAGGGGGGGATGGGCATGGAGGAGGACACTTGTGGGGATGAGCACTGAGTGNTAAAAATTTAAAAAAAGATTTTACATGATTGGGGCAGGTGGTGGCTCAGTCATTTAAGCATCCAACTCTTGATTTCTGCTCAGGTCATGATCTCACGGTTCCCCGTGTTCGTCTCTGTGCTGACAGCTCTTTCTCTCAAAAGAAATAAAAAAGCATTTTATTTATTTAAAAAAAATTTTTTTAATGTTTTTATTTATTTTTGAGAGAGAGAGAGAGACAGCACGAGCAGGGGAGGGTCAGAGAGAGAGA